>NC_090938.1:569985827-570293867 GCF_040938575.1 Ambystoma mexicanum | reverse complement strand
TACAGCCCCACCCCCAAACAAAACATTAAGGCCAGAGACTGTAGAGCTCCAAATCCTGCAACTTTCTACAAAATGCTTATTCCCACTCATCACTACCTTGCTGCAGTCTACTGCCTCCCGGCTATAGGTAAGCGTGATCTGCAGATTACGACTTGTCCAACTGTAACCCTGTACTGTACTGCCCATATAACCCTGCCTTCACCCACACCCTTCCTACCCCCATCTGGTGTCAGAATATCCATTTCACAAGCCGTCCCAGACCAGCACGGTACTATGCTCTCCCTTGCTCGCTCTAACCAGTCACCCAGCCCACTTTTCAGCTCACGCCACGGAGCACCAGGCCACTACTGCACAACAAGTCAACTGCCCACACCCCGGAGGACTAGTCTACCTCCTTCCTTTCCCAGCTAAACGCCCCGCACCTACCAGCCCACTGCTATCAAGCCCAGGAGACAGATCAGTTCAGCACACAGCCCAGGCCCACCCCACCCTCTAAAAGGATTGCCAAATCATGCAGTGGCCCACCCAGGATATGGTGGCTATGCTCCCGCATCACCTTCTCCATCTATGCCGTGCACTGGCACACTGAGAAATCAACGCCTATATACCTACTCCTTCCCATCTGACAACCGCCCTACTAGACTACCTATAAGTCCCCCACTGGATTTAGAACCCATTCCTGCTACCACCCCTCCTCCCACCCCTATACTGGAACCATTCTTCTGTGCAATGGTCAGCATGCACTCCATCCGTCGCCACGCAACAGATGTATATTACCTATTAGAGAACGACCTGGATTTGCTTGCCACCATTGAAACATGGCTGCATGATGCTGCTGGCCAAGCCCCATCCCTAGCCTTCCCACCTGGTTGCACCATCCTGATCTCGGAGAGACCTGCCAAACGGGTTGTGGTTTCACAATCATCAGGAAAGCACCCATACCAATCAGAGCAGCCCCCACTTACCCTCATGCAAGGATACAAACTCCTACTTGAAAAACGAACGCAACTCCCAAACCACCATAAACATCCACCTCCTTTACCGCCAGCCCAGTCACCTCAACTCTCTGGACACTGACATCCCCTCCTCCTGGCTCCACTCACCAAACACCAATAACAAACTTATCCTTCCCTGTGATTTCAACTTGGGCTTTAACAACAATTCCTCTACCAAGGCTGCCACCCTTACTACCACACTGCTAGACATAAACCTCATCCAAACTGTCACCACCCCCACACATGCCAAAGAGCGCATTCTTGATTGGATCTTGAATCTAAACACAGCCATTACAGCTACCACCATCGACCCCTCCCCTTGACAGACCACTCCCTTATCAAATTTCTCCTACCACAGTAGTCCATGAACATGGGCAAAAATGGCAGCCGCCTCCCCATAACCTCGAAACACCTGCAAACTCAACTCACTACAGAGCTTTAAGAACCCACCATTGAGGTCTGCCTCGTCTTACTGCCAGAGAACAACCCGACAGCATTCTCTCTGCCTAGGACACGCTTCTACACACTCTTAATCTGCACTCTCCCCTTAAGACCGCTCTACAGAAGAAGCCCTCAATTCACAAATGGTTCACAGAAAAACTACTTGCTCTCTGGGCCCAAGAAAACCTCTGGAGGAAGAACCCCTCCACCTTACACAAAGAAGCCTTCCACACCTGCCAAAATTCACAAAAGGTACCATCATCACAAGCAAATCCAGTATCTATAACACTAAAATTAGCTAAGCAAGCTCCAACACCAGGGAGCTTTTCAAAATCTTCAAAGAATTGGAATCTCCAAAAGCTCCAACCACCAGCCTCCTCAAAGACAAAGATTGGTGGCACAGGCATCCAATCTGCTCCGACTAACAAAATCCACAAACTCTCAAAACCATACTCAAAAAGTCAGTGCTCCTTGAAAATGATGTACCCCCCTCAGCCAGTCTCTCCCACCTCCACCCTGCCCTCCTTCAGCTTCACACTTGTCACACCCTCCGACATCCAAACTATCATCCTGTGACTTAAACCCTCCAACTGCAAGGGAGACAGTTTCCCTTCTCACATCAAAAGGTGTGCTACCTCCCGATCTCCAAATTCATTAACTCTTCCTTCTTCTCGAGCACTGTCCCAAAAGCCAAACAAACCTGGGTCACACCCCTACTGAAAAACCCTCCCTGGACCATGAACTCCCAACAAACTACTGCCCAATAACACTGCCCTGCCTCCTCAAACTTATGGACCGCACTGCTTACACCCAAGTACAAGCCCACCTAGAAGAACACAACCTTCTGGGATCACGCCAATCAGGTTTTAGACCTAGAGACAGCACAGATGACCTCCTCTTAGACCTTAAAATCCAGCTTGCTGGGATGTGCAATGCTGGAGCGCTTGTCATCCTCCTCCTTGACCTCTCTGCAGCTTCTGATCTTGTTGACCACAACATCTTCTGCCAGCACCTCACCAAGTTCAACTTCACCAGTCAAGCCGCCGTCAGTTGGGTTAAATCTTCTCTGTGAATGTTCGTCTAGGGTCTTCGATGGCTTGGAAGCAGCCAATGCAATCCCAGTCCCATTCGGTGTCCCTCAGGGCTCGTGCTGATCACCCACTCTCTACAACATGTATACTAAACCTCTATCCGACCACCTCGACAACCTTGAAATCCCATACACAAACACCCAAATTCTGCTGAAACCCTCTTGGAACCACACCATTGACTCTGCCAACTTTAATCAAGTCTACAGCATCATTCTGGCCCGGATGGCGGATCATCATCTCTGCCTGAATGATGCCAAAACAGAACTGCACATTTTAGGCTCCTCTCACCATATAAAAACAACTGGGGCCCAGTGTTGGCCTCCTTCTCCATTGACAGCAACATTAACATGGTATCCAGCCATGTGAAAACCCTGGATGCAGAACTGCCCATGCACCAACATGTTAAGGATCTTGCCTCGTCAGCAGCCTACCCCACCAAACTTATTAACCACAGCAGAAAGTTCCTATCAGCTGACAACTGTCTCACACTAGCCAGAGCCATTATTGGATTACTGTAACATCACAATCTCAGGCGCTTCTGTGAAAAATGTTCAACCGATCCAAAACAATGCCTTACGGGCGGCCTGGGGCATGAAGAGAACTGAACACATCTCTGAAGCAAGGTGAGAGACCCACTGTTTTTTTTAAACAAGTTTCACTTCGGCTAGATGCTTCTCTCCACAACTAATCCTTTTTTTAAATGTATTCTTTTTCTTCCGTTGGCCCTCAGCCAACTGAAGACAATACCTTGGTGGACAAGAAACACAGCAGCTCTACGCATAGTGACAAATTCATTGTACAGGGCCAGACTTGTGCGTGTCCACGTGAGGCATATCTGTCAGCGCTGGGGAAAGGCTAGCGCTGCTGCCTCGCACACCAATTTTAGGCGACAGTGAGCCCGCTTTACCTCCAGTCTTCTTCCCTGGCACCCCAGTCTGACCGGTCATTGTGCAGGGTAGACGACATACACATGGAATCTTTACTGCTGGTGGGGGGGGGGGGGGGGGGGGAGGTCGACAGTCCAAACGCTGCAGAGGCCACCTCGCTCGCAGTTCTTTTACGCTGGGGAATGAGGTGTATCAAAAGCATAATGCTCACTAACACTCTAGTAGTGTCAATGCTGATTTATTTGTTCCGCTTCAAGTTACATCAGTACAGTATACCACTGACACAGCCGCTACCTTCAACCGCTCCATTGTTACATACTTTCACCAAGTGCATTAAATTAGGTTGGCGTAGTTGAACAAAATCTTCCTAGGAAATTGCATTGCTATTTCTTTAATGCAGCGAAACGACACACATTACTCACCGTAACAGCATTTCTGATGATTTTATCTGCTTAGATTCTCATGCTGTGCATATAGTCCAACATCCAGTGGTAAACGCAGAGTATTGCATAATCGAAAGGGGACGTCGACATGGGCGTGCCTGTAACATTATCCCTAACGTGATGTCTAGTGTGCCCAAAATCACTCACGCATCGATGTCCCTCCGACTGTATTTTTTCTGCCATGAGAGAGCCCACTCACTATTGTGAGTACATAAGAGAGAAAGTAGTAAGATGTCTTTGTTCCTTTCACACAAGCGGGGAGGAAGGGTGGGCGCATGTGAATCTAAGCAGATCCAATCATCAGCAATGCTATTACGTGAGTAATGCAGGTCTTCTGATGCTGGTTAATCTGCTTAGAATCACATGCTGTGCATAGACTAGCGAGCAGTACCCGGAGTTGGGTTGTGAGAAGGAACAGTACTGAAAAGAGGTCTTAATACCACTTGTCCCACCTGAGAATCAGATCTAAAATGAGTGTCTAGGCAATAGGGTTTTTTAAAAAGGTGTTCAGAACTCCAGGTTGCCGCTTTGCAAATGGACTCTAGGGGAACATTTGCTATGGAAGCCCCAGTGCCTAGAATGTGCTCTAGGCTTGAAGAGCAGTTCACGCTTAGCAAGAGTTAAAAGATTATGATGCATTTGACAATCCACCTTGAGTTGGCTAATTTAGAGACAGGATTCCCCTTCTCTACCAGCTGCCACTGAAACAAAAAATGGGTTTCTTTTTCTCAGTCAAGTTCTTTCCAAGTAAAACATGACTGCCCTGCGCACATCTAATGTGTGTAGGCTTCGTTCAGCCACGTTAGTGGGATTCTGGAAGAAAGTATGCAGTTCTATTGATAGGTTCACATGGAACTTGGAAATAAATGTAGGCGCAAATTAAGGGCGAGTCCGCAGAACCAACTTATCTCTGAACTGTAAGAAAAGGGTCTAGAACTGAAAGGGCCTGTAGTTCACCAACTCTCCTTATAGAAGTGAAGGCTGTCTTATAGGTAAGATATTTGAGCATTGCCTTATGCATAGGCTCAAAAGGAGACCCCATAAATCTAGTCAAACCCACATTTAGATCCCATCCGGGAGCCGGGTTAGAAATAGGGAGATGAATCCTTTTAACCCCTTCCATGAAAGCCTTAATAACTGGCATTTTCCGCCACAACACCTTCTGTTGTGACGTAGTGTAGGCTGAGAGAGCAGCTAAGTGAACCTTTAGGGAATTAAAAACCAGGCCTATGAGTCAGGTACAATACAATGTGAGTAGGAGAGCAGTCAATAGGATTGACGCCCTTGGAATTGCACCAGATAACAAACCACTTCTATTTACTGGAGTAGCAGTATCTGGTGTTCGGTTTTCTTGCCTCCTTAAGTATGCGAAGCCGCTCAGTTCAGGGTTTGCGGGCATGGGTGAATAGTCTCCCCCTCGTCTTGAGATAACATGTTGTACGAGCAAGGCAGTTTCATTGGCGGAGATGGGGACATCTCCATTAGATGGGAGAACCAGGGTTGGCGGGCCCACATGGGGGCCAGCAGTATCATGGTGGCTGGTTCCTGGTGCATTTTGTGCACTATCTTGTTGAGTAGGGGAGTCGGGGGGGGGGGGGAGCATAAACACATTTCCCTGACAATGTTATCAAGAGACCGTTCCCTTTGGATCGGTTCTGGGGGTACCTGGAAGCGTAATCTTGGCATTGAGCGTTCTCCAGAGTTGCAAACAAGTCGATCTCTGGGAAACCCCAATGTGCCAAAACGTTGGAGATGATGTCTTCATTTAGTCACCATTCGTACTCTACGGGCAGTGGGAATTCTCTGCTAAGCACGTCCGCTAGAAGATTGAGTTCCCCTGTAACGTGTTGAGAAAACAGGAACATCCTGTGTTTGAGAACCCATATCCAAATGTTCTGGGACAGCTTGGATAGCCCTGGAGAGTGTGTGCCCCCCCCCCCCGCTTGTTCAAGTAATACATGGCCGTGGTGCTGTCTGTGAGAACCAGGACTGTCTTCCCCTGTAACTGTGTCTGAAAAGCTTTAAGTGCTTTTAATATGGCTAACAGCTCCAACAGATTTATGTGGTTGGATGCTACTTCTGGGGACCACACGCTGCGCGCCGTCTGCAGAAGCAGGTGAGCCCCTACCACGTGAGATGCGTCTGTCGCGAGAGTGGCTTCTACTGCGTGGGTGGTATAGGTCTTCCACTTCAAGAGGTTTTCCCTCAACCACCACTGCAGAGAGAATGAGGGCAGGCAAGACAACCACTAGATCTTCCCATTGTCCACTGGCCCGACACCACTGGCTGTTGAGCCACACTTGCATACGGCGCATGCACAGACATGTGGGAAGAACTAAATAAATGCAGGACGCCATCATTCCCAACAGTCGCATGGCTTTGAATATTGTCACCTCGCGACTGGCTACATATTGAGGGATCTGAAACAGCATGTTTTGAACCCTCTCTGAGGGGTAGAAGAAGCCGTCTTCTGTCCGAATTAGAAACCCTACAAACTGTTTGACTTGACTGGGGTATAGGCTAGGCGACTTCTCCTAGATGGAGAATCCCAAGCTGAATAAGAGGTCTATTGTCTTTTGGGTATTCAACATGCATGTTCCGTAGGCATCCCCTGCCAGTCGTCAAGATAAGGGTAAACGGTATCAGGAAAAAAAAAAAAATCACGGCAAAAAAGTTGCTTGGAAAAAAATAAATACATAAAAATCGCAGCAAAAATGCTGTGGTTTGACCCGGTAAAGGTGTACCCCATTATACCATTTAAGGGGAACAGGGGTTGCGGGGTGTCCCCCTGCATCCTTTACATGATTGTGGCGGCAAAACCACAGCATTTTTTGCCGCAATATTTTGTATTCACGCCCATTTTTGCCGCAATTTTAAGACATGGAACCAGGTAAACCGGGATGCATTCTTTGCGCGGGTGTGCTGCAGCCACTTCCTGAACACCCTTGGCACTGAGGCAATGCCGAAGGGGAGTACTTTGAACTGATAATGCTTATCCTCGATCATGAGCCTTGGGTATTTTCTGTGTGCTGGCAACATTGAAATATGAAAGTATGCATTTTTCAAATCCAGTGTTGCCATGTAATCCTCCCGTTTCAGCAGAGGGATTACCTCCTGCAACGTGACTATGCAAAATTTGAGGTTTGACAAATTTGTTCGCTTCGCGCAAGTCTACCACAGGGAGCATGGTGAGATCCTTTTTGGGTACCAGGAAGTACAATGAATTAATTATCTTGCAGACATCACAAGGACTGACAGGACAAGAGGCAATCGTTGTGTACTTGTGTACTTTATATTAATCGTGGGCCAGGCTCTGCACATAGACAATGCATAGCAAAGAGACTGAGCATGTATGGCTTTGATCATGCAACAAAAACACTTTATTTCAAATTATGATGCGGATTACAGTTCGTGAAATCAGAGCGGACCAAAGTAAATAAGAAAATAAAAACCTGTTTAATGTAGAGGTTGATATTTTCAATGAAGTTAAATAGTGAGTGTGTGTGCGATCATGCTTTGCTAGTTACTTTGAAGTTAAATTTATTTTCGTAGTGGAAAGTAGCAGGTTTTTTTTTATTTTCGATGGATTGGAGTCTCCTAAGATTACAATGACCTTATTACATGGAAGTCCTTGGAGATGTGTTACCGGATGAACTTTTGCTTTCATTATGCTTATTTTTCACCCCATATTACAACAGGAGGAATTAAAAGCCAAATCTCACATAATTGGTTTCACTGAAACAACAGATAACATTTTTTTTTCTTATAAGCATCATGAAGTAACATGGATGTGGGTACTATTAAACATTATATTTCGTAATTTGTGTAATTAGGTCACCACTGAGCACAAACTTTGAAAAAGAAATAACTGATGTAGATATCCCAAAGAATGGAGAAAAAAAAATGTATAAACTGTTTTTTTCTGGATAAGTTTGTGTGGTCAGAAATCGATGAGGAATGAAATGGACAGGTAGTCAAACAATACAACAAATATTTCCAACAAGGTTTGACAATGGGCTCAATAACCATGTCTGTGGCAGATACTCTTCACCATCATAAACCAATAAGTATGGACCTGTGTGCGAGTCAAGATAACATGCTGAAATTGAGACCAGTCTATCACCATCTTCGCAGTAGCAATGCAAAGGCATGGATGAATAGAAGCTGTAAAGTCCGACTCTTCTTTTGAGAAGGTCTTCGGGATGGATGGGGAAGGCGGAGGGTGGGGGGGGGGGAATTATGGGTGTGTGCAATGATCAAACGTCTGTATGTATCCGTCTCTCTATAGCCGCTAACCTCTTTTTTTATCTAAATCAATGCATCTCTATCTCACTATAGCCCCTCTCTCTGTCTGCAATTGTCGACCTGTTTGCATGTCTCTATATGACCAGTTCCACCATCAAGCACCATTCATCTGTATTCATTTTCACATGTTTTTTAATCTCTTCATCTATGTATACCCATCTGTGCCTCTGAAACATATCCATTTGTCTCCCTCTATCAATCTCTCTATATACATTTGTCTCTAATGGCACACACAACTTGACATTTTATTTTGATGCATTTATCTATAGGTCTTTATGGGTAATGGCCCAAAATGTCGCCATCACAATTACGACGGCCGAAAAATGCTGATTTTTATTTGACTCCCCCGCCATACTATAATATATATGTATGTAATAAAATGGTAATATGGAGGGTCTCCCACCGCACATGTATGTGTTGTAAGGGGGGGGGTTTAGAAAACATTTGTTTTCTTTTTAAAAGTCAGCATTTTCGGCCGTCGTAATAGTGGTCGCAATAATCACAGAACTGTTTATATGCAGCATGCTCAATGCATCTCCAATTTCTACATAGTTGCATATATATATATATATATATATATATATATAAACACATACATATACATACACACACACACACACACACACTTAAATATCAAACAATTGCCAGCCTTATGTTCTCAAATGACGTTAAATGGCAGTTAAGAAAAATAATGTATTTTGCGAAAAGTGTATAAAGTATCGTATTGTATTGCACTGCATATTGCAAACATTTTTGCAGTCATACCTTTTGGAGATATTCTCTAATGACATTGTTATGGGAGTTCAAGTAATATTCAAATTGCTGGCACTTTCTAAAATGTTCCAATGCCAGTGAGCCGAGACTTGCGTTTCACACATTGGTGCTTTGCCAAAGCTACACAGATTTAAAAAGCATGACTGTTTAAAAAAATAAGTAAATTAAACTAATTGCAAAAGGAGGGGGCAAAGAACAAAAATAAGAAATGAGGAAAGTGCGAGAATGGCATATCACAGATATGTTTTACATTATACTAATTAAAGTATTATGCAGAATTGCCACCTCTCATTACATAGAGAAAGTAATTAGTTGAAAAGATTACGTTTGTCTTTTCAGTTGTCTATGATTGAACTATAAAATACCGAAACAAATACACTTTTTTTGTTCATCAAGTGTTCCAACAGGAGTTGCGCTTTCGGGTCAGGCTAAAAAAATAGAAGAAAATATTCTATTGGATAGACCAGTGATCCCAAACATGTAGCTCGGGAACAATTATCATTCGAGGCACCCTTGTTCGCCAGTTGCTTTGGGCAATGGTGTGGAGGCCTAGAAGGAGGAGCTGAAGGGATGAGATCTCAGTAGCAATATAGCCAGGACAGAGTCCTGAACTGTGCAATAATGTTGCCCAAGAATCCTGCGGTGGTTCCAGCTGGATTATTTTTAATAAAAACAAGATGCGTTTGTTGCCTCCATGCAAATTATTTTTCTGTAAATTTCCTTACTTATTATAGCAGTGTCATTGTTAAAACCCTGCCCTCTTCAGATACTTTGCCCAGCTGACAAACAAATGAGTAAAATAATTGAACCACGTTTGTGTCCTGTAGAAATTGGTCATATTCTGTTCCTTTTTAGAGCTAGGTGGAGCATAATGGACAAATAAGTGGCATGCATATCCAATGTTCCTTTATTTAAAAATTTGCATGCACTGCTTTTTGTACAAGTGAGGTTTGATGTCATCATACACTATATTTAGCGGACATTTTATTTTAGTGTCACCTATACTTATCATTTGAGACTCCCGTCCGGCACGAGGATAATAAGCAGATAAGGTAAATTCACACCACATTTTTCGTAATTAATTTGCCCTATAGTCAAATCCAATTAAGTTACTATTACATTTAAATTAATAAGCCAAATAATTAATCCAAATACTTAAATACCACTGTCGAGAGAGGGGCGCCCGCTACCGTTGTAAACTAAATTTTAAGGAACCTGGGATTGGTAACCCTAGGTCTCCTGGGGGCAACCAGACGTGGTCTCCCTCTCACTGTGCTTAGAGAGGCATCAGCTTCACCTCACTGATGATCCCCAACAAGGGTGAAACACGTGTATGGGGTTGCTGGTGGTACTCTCGTTCAGGTTGGAATTGCCATTGCATTTCGGTGCTGGACTGCCCCTGGGCAGGACAAAGACTGATCTGCAAATGGATATTTCCCATCTGTGAAAGGCACAGTGAGTAAAAGCAGTGGCTGCGAACTCTCAAGTGGTTAATAACCACTGAACAGGTTATCAGGCCTTGTTCTGTCGAGAGAGGGGCGCCCGCTACCGTTGTAAACCACCACAGCCCTCGTTGAAGTAGTCAAATGCTCAAAGTTTTGACCAATGTTTGCAACCAAGTCTTGTGTAAAATCCCTTTTGAGCAGAGAAAAGAGGCTCCAAATCCTTCACAAAAGTATATGTATTCCCACCCACCTGTTCACCAATGTAACAGGCCCCAGGAGCTTATAAATTCACTATTTTCCATTACATTCCAAAATAATTCTTAGGAGGTAACCTGCAAAGTGCCAATGAAGTGATCTTTAAAGCTTACCATGTGATGACCGATATTACTCAATATTTCATTTTTTCTCCATTAAGTTAGCAACATTTAAAACATGTTATTTCATAAAATTTCCATAGAACAAGCACAAAATAAAAAAGCAGCTTCAATATTCCAACACGCTATCTATAAAACCCTGATAATTACAATTAATTATATATTAAAACATAGCTCCCTTGTATGTCCACGCTTCCGCAAAACAGAATGACGCCAAATTAACAGATATTGAACCAAATCTTCATTGACTCCCAAGCACACTGTGCTTCCTCCTGCCAGGATATCTAGATTACTCTTGGGCTTTTGAACAGTGCAGTTATAATTGATTGGGTTAACCTAGACTTAGGATTGCTCCAAATTCAGGATTGCTCCAAATTCTTAGCCAATGCAAAGGTGCTTTGGCCATACGGTCATCTTCCAAAAATAACATCTCAATTCCATGTGTGTCCCAAAATTGGGAGCAGAGCGTGCCAATCCCAGCAGCCTTTTGGAGAAATAGTTTTCTGTCACCTGGACGTCTTTGGGGTTAGTAAAGCCCAACAATGTTGCTCCGTAATTGGCAACCGATACTGCTTTACTGTTGTACACACTTTCATTATCAAGTCTGGTGATTGGCAGCTGGACATTTTGATGAAGTCGAATGACACCCCATAGGCCTGGTTTAAATATTCCTGTCCTTTTTACTAAGTGGGGTTGCCATGGCAGTTTAGACGCGAATCTGGTGCCCAAATAGCCAAATTCTTTAGCGGGATGGTTTTGTCATTACAGGATATTATGGACATAGTCAGCGGGTGCTTTCCTACCCAACATGTCATCCCTGCTGATTGCCCCACATTAATTTGCAGATCAAGATCATTCATGAAGTTACAGTAGGTGATCAGTTGTTGCAGTACCCAATGGGTACAGGCAAGGAGTACCATGTAATCTGGAAAGTGCAAGGAATCGGTTATTCACTACAGGGGTTTTTCCGCACGCATCATTGTGAGTGTAGGACATTCATATACAAGGAAAACAAAAGGGGAGCCAGGGCACACCAATGGCGAACCCCAGCGTTTACTGCAAAGTTCTCAGTGCAGTGGCCATTTGGCCCGTTCCTTACACATGGATAGGTATACAGGTGAAGGGCACTAAGCATGCCTATAAGATCAGGAGGGTAATGCATGGACCAGATATCTGCCAAAGCTTCAAACGGTATTGTACAAACAATCTCGCCCTCATTTGGCCGCCCCCGCAGTCACTGCGACTTTGGAGGTGCACAAAATGAGTGACATTTACTGCGCCGAAGCAGAGCGGTGGTTGCGGGGGTGTCCCCCGCTCTTCCTGGGTGCAGTAATGGAGGTCAGGGGTTGCGGGGGTGTCCCCCGCTTACCATTTTGGAAAGCAGGGGACACGTTAAAATAAATAAAAGGAAAAGCACCCTGCGGCATCAGCTCCAACCCACGTTAGTGTGAGGAGCTGACGCCGCAGGGATTGCAGAGTGCAGGCGGCACACACAGAAGTGTGCCACCCAAAAGGTAAGTGCGTTTGTGTTGGGGTGGTTGGGAAATACTATCCTCCACTTTGATAGTTTTCACCCGCAGTCTTTAAGGGAAAGTATTCTGTATGTTCAATTTTTGAGGGCTAGGCGGAACTGCACCAACAAGAAAGATTTTATGTCCCAATCTAACATCATAGAAAACAGACTTTCCCAGCGAGGTTATCCAGCTCACATATTGCTACAGTCCCGTAAAAGGGCGAGATATCAACATCGTGAAGTCCTGTTGACTAAAAATATCCGCACCACCCAGAACCAGTCACGTATAGTCTGTGCCATGACCTACAACACCCACCATGCCAAAAATCAAGAAGACTATTGCTAAGCATTGGCATTTACTTCAAATGAATATGCCCGATTTGGAACATCCCATGTATGCATTCAAAAAGGGCAGGAATTTGAAGAGCTGGCTCTCTCAGGCAGATAGACTGCAGTCCAGCCATGCACCCAAAACCATCATTGAAATGTGGGGTATGGAAAGAGTTACTGGCAACTATCCCTGTGGCAATTGTTGTCAGTGCGGATCTACTACAGTGACCAACACTGTCACCATTAACCACAGAGTTTGGAAACTGAGGGATCACACTACGTGTAATTCTAAAAACGTGATTTACGCGATTATGTGTTCATGTGATAAATCTCATATAGGAAAAACCTCTAGACCTATTAAACTGAGAATCTCTGAGCACAAGTCTAGAATCAGGACTCGCAATCTTTGTTCTCCCTTAGTTGCTCATTTTGTTGAACACCAACATGACTGTGAAAACTTACGTTGGTGGTGTCTTGAAAGAGTTACGGGACCAGACCATTATGCCATAGCCCCGAATTTGTCCCGAAGGGAACAGTGGTGTATATTTAACACCCAAAGCCAGATACTGGGCCTGAATACCCATGAAGAATGACATGCGCTATTTCAATAGATCCTCTATGTCGTGACGTCTTTTGGACTCAGCTTTATAGGCTTTGGTTATTCCTGGTGCCTTCGATACAGCTTTCAGGCGTTATTAGCCTTTTCCATTCCATTGATAATCATTCTAGGTGTTATGTCTACCTCTATACTGGTAGAGATCTACCACTGCATGGGGTGCATTATAACTTATTTTTTCCTTTATTTTTATTTTTCCTTTGTTTTCTTGACCCCATGGTGTTATTTTTGTTGTCCCTTTTAAGATTGGTTTCTCATTTTCTGCTGTGGCATACCATTTTAATGCCCTTCACCTTGACATATTTAGCCTTTTTGTTGGCTTTAGTGCTTGGTCCGATTTACTTATCTCAGAGCTGTTGGGGCATGCCATACAGGTGTCTTTGTTTCTATGTGCTTTGGTTTTCCTTGGTTCGCTACCTGGACTATCTATCTCTGCCTCTTGGCTCGGCCTTGTTCGATTGTAGCGCACAGCTTGTCTCCATCTGACACGTGTTCTATATTGAACCATGTGGTTAGTCACGGGACTCATCTCTATTGGCTCCTTGGCCTTGTTGCGCGATTACTTGCGTGCTGTCGGGCAAGGGGTATCTTCGAGCGCGCCCAATACGCTTGGGCCATGGAACGGGTAACGCTGGGCCGCCTGTACACTTTCAGGGGGTGTGGTTACATCCATTCGGCTCCCTTCCATTGCACGGTACGCGGCCCGAGATTATACGTGCCTTTCTGTGCCAATAGTCACGTGCACTAGCGACGTTGTAGACGTCAGTCCGGATACGCCCATGGACGTATTTAACCCCGGACAAATGCCAACACAGGAAGTTCGGTTACCGACTTCCTGGTTTGGTGTCTATGCCTTTGCCGCTGAGGTAACTTTGAACGGGTAGCTAGGCGGAATCTCTCACGCTTTTGGCTTCGTTTTATTTCTCATTTTCAAGATTGGGTCAAACATCTATATAGATTTGCCTATATGTTGGGACCTTGTAGTACTGCCACTCAGGCTATACAACAGACACACAGATCCTGTTTGGACTGATGTAAATTCAGTTTTTTCACGAACTTTCAGATAACGCTTCATGTCTTGATTCCATATAGCGCAGTGTTGCATTCTATGTATGTGATACTTTGGGACATTACAGATGTCTTACTAGTTTGTTGTACTTTCTATTGCCCCACAGACTTCGCTTATCCTTTAATGACCCTTCTGGGGAACCTTTCGACATCCGATTCTGTACATGTAGTTGAGGTCGTTCTACACATTAAGGAATCATCTGTTGATGGTTCTTGATTGACAGATCTGGGTTTGATCAATGGTGAGCATAATGACAACTATGATGTTGGTTCTATTCTTCTTTGGGTGCAGGATCTTCCTTTATTTATTTTTATGGATACCACTGCATCACTTATTCGTTTCTCACTTTAATTCTCAATTTCTTTCAATTTATCTTTTACATATGGGCAGTCCCATTCTTGGGCTCCTCTTTTCTATACATATGTATTTTTTTTGTATGTTCATTTCATTAGAGTTATATTTATCTATTTTTCTACTTCTAGGTTTTCTCTTTGGCTGCTTGTATCTTGCTCGAATCTGTTAACCAGAGAAATTTATGACCAATTTGTGGCCTTCTTTTTCTCTCATTTTTTACAGATCTAATTCAATTGTGATTTGTTTTGGTGCGGCCGGATCGCTATTTCCTGGACTTTTTTGTCAGGCTTCTGGGCCCACCCCCAAGGGTCTGAGATCATGGTAATTAGATTTTCTCCCCTACTAGCCACTATACACGCCCCAACCCAGTGTTGGGGACCGGGTCCTTCATCGGGATCCTGAGATCACTTGTTTTTATGGTTATTATGTATGAATGATTGTGCGGCCTATATGAAAGGCTGCTTTGATGTTAGTATTACTATTTTCTCGTTTCCTTTTCTTTATTTCACTGTTTTGGAGAACATACATTTTTAATCTATAACATTTGTGTAGGTAATTTCAAGACACAGATGAATCTTCATGAATGTTTATACGGGAATGCTACGTTCTGACGAAGATGGACATCATCTGTAATCCAGCTAGATGTGTTTTCCATCGAAACTACCTGGTTTAAGGCGCCATGCTCACGATACTGTTTTACGTATTTGTGGTTTATTTTGCATGTCACCTTAGTAGTTGACGTATATCATCCCATGTTAGACTTTTTAGAGTAGAGTTTATGAATATCATTTTTGTGAAGACCTTTCAGTTTCTTGTTTATTGCAATGTTTAAACTGCTAGATTCGGAACCAACTACTTATTTTGCTGCCCCTATCAGGATTTAATCCATCTTCGAATTCATTTCGAAACCATCCTGATTATATTCGGTTGACTAGGATTTTTTCCACCCGAGGGATTCCCTTCTCTCAAGTGGATTTTATCCTTCGACATGGACTTGGACTTATTTTGGACGATGGTGATTATTACCCAGCTTGTAATTGGGCAGCAAGTTCCCAGCAGCTCTATTGTGATATTAGCATTTTTCTTCACATTTTGCACTTTCATGTTGTATAACTGCATGTCCTATATTTATACTTACTCTTATATGAGCTCTGATCCATTTAATAATCATTTTAATGTTTCTAATTAAATAAAAATACATTTTTCAAAAAAACGTTTATGCATTACGTGTAGTGATCTGAGGGGTTGATTGAGGGACCTCCCCGAATACTGGTGGGATTGTGTTGTTTATAGTGGACTTGTTTATATCCGCTGGCTTTATTTCTGTGCCTTGTTTCGGGGTGGTTGGGAGGGGGCACAGTGATTCATGTGATCACTGCGCCGCGCCGTAACTGCCGTCTGCATTTTCGGCGTTGCAGGCGGCACAGTGATCACATAGATCCCTTCAAACGATCCACTTTATCAAAGGCTGTGCTCAGGTCCATGAATTCCAAGTAAATGAGTTCCTGGTTCAGATATGACGAGTTGGCCATTAGGAGGTAGAGGACTAGTGCCCGTTCTCCCATGCCCACTGCTGGGCAGAAACCCAATTGTATTTGGGATAGAATAGGATCGACTTGGTCCAGATTTCCATCTTTGCCAGCAGGACCCTACCAAAGATCTTGACATGTTGAATCCAAAAGGGAAATGGGCCTATACGGAGGCAGGATTTTCCCTACTCGTTTTTTGTAAATTGGATGAAGAATATCATTTTTTCCAGGAATCTGGAGCCATGCGGGTCTCATATAGAAGCAAGGCTCCCGGTTTACCGTTTGCACAGACTTTTACATACAAATAGCGAGAAATACATTTGGTTCCGGTCTGTATTTTTATTTATGTTTTAAACTGAAAAGCCAGCCTGGCCATTGGACGTCCATGTTACCCGTTTTTCACATTAGGCCCAATGGCTACACAATGCGAAAGCATACAAGGTGTTTGCAGTGCTTAAATGGCTGCAGAGATTTCGCTTGGGTCCTGCGCCATTTTGGAAGCAGTTCAAACAATGGGAAACGTGGAACACATTTGAGCAGGGAGACTGAAGCCAAGTGCAACAGACCCCCTCCTCTCTAGGGTAAGAAAGCTTGCAAACGTTCCGTGAAACTATTCACGTTTCCTGTCTGTATTTACTGTACATTTTTAGAGACTCTAGTTAATTTTAATAAGAAAGGCTTTTATCTGATGTCCATGGACGACACCATGTCTTTTCATGTTACAATCACGCAGCGCTCAGAGGCCCCTGTGCGAAAACAAAAAGTTGGGAGATTTTATTTTCTCTCATCTCCATGGGCCAAGTTTCTTTTTAGTTTAAGTTTAACTGTACAATGATCTAGTTGAAAAAGTAACTTACCCATGGTAACGTTCCTTCGACGGGATGTTCCTCCCACGTATTCCTCATCTTTGATATTCGATATCCAGCTTCAGCTGCTTCGGATACATTTTCGGAAGAGGGCACTGTGCGTCGACTGATGTCCCTCAAAGGCCTATGTCTCGAGGATGATGTCATCAAAGGCATATATAGCACGCGCAGCGCTAGTTAGCTTCAGTTCTGTTTTATCTTACAGTAGAAATACCTGCATAGCCACAGAAATGACCGTACTTGGCCTTGAAGAAACGAAAGCTGTAATAACATGGGAAATTCTACTCTGGGGTAGGTTGCCAGGGCGATGAGGAATACATGGGAGAAACATCCAGTCGAAAGAACTTTAACAGGGGTAAGTAACTTGTTCTTCGAATGGCTTGTGTCCTCCCACGTACGTACTCATCTTTTGATAGACTCCCAAAGCAGCGTTTAATTTGGTGGGGAGAGCAGAATTTAGTTTTAATGGTCATCATGAACCAAACGCAGGACTGCTTGTACAAAGCTCCCATCCTGACCGAGGGAAGACTGCAGGCAGTAATGACATGTGAACGTGTAGATAGACCATGTTGCTACTTCAAATACTTTTTATCAGTAAACCCCTTTGCAGGGCTGTAGAGGTAGCCATGACCCTGGTTGAATGGGCCCTTAAACCTTTAGGAGGATCCTGCCAGTCTAACATTCTGAGATAGCCAGAATGATCCACCTGGATAGGGTCTGTTAGTAACAGCCTGACCTAGTTGGTGACGCGTATATCCAATGAAAAGTTGATCCTCAAAGCATAGTTTTGACACTCTAGCTTTATAGAAGCTTAAAACTCTGCGAGGGTCCAACCCATGTAACCTCTCCTCCTCGTTGCGAGGATGGGGTGGCGGATAGAAAGAAGTCAAAACTATTTTATGTCCTAGGTGGAAATCCAAAATGATCTTGGGTAAAAATGAAGGTTTAACCCTTAGAACAACCCTATCCTTATGAAAGATAGTAAAGGGTGGCTTGGACGAAAGTGCCTGCAACTCACTCAGTCTACGGGCTGAAGTTAGAGCTACCAATAGAAAGGTTCTAAAGGTTAACAACCTTAAAGGACATAAGTGTAAATGTTCAAAAGGTGCTCACATTAGGAATTTTAGAACCAGATTAAGGTCCCAAACTGGAACATGGAAAGGAGATGGGGGTTGGAGGGTGGGGAGGGGAACAAACATTGGTGAGCCCCTTTACAAATTGTGTCACCAGTGGAATTTTGAAATAGGAGCATTCTTCTGAGCAGCGCTTAAAGATGGATAGTGCCGCCAAATAGCCTTTAATAGTTTCAACCTGGAGCCCCAGATTGGCTAAGGATAGTAAAATGGATGACACTTCCTTTTCTATGCAAAACACTGTCTACATTATTTTCCCTGCACCAGTTGCAGAATTTTTTCCAACAGCAACGGTACAAGGACTTTGTTGCTGGCCTTTTGACCGAAAGCAAAAGCGACATTAAATCATCCGGGAGATCCGAAACCTTGCATCTCAGCCTCTCAGAAACCAAGCATGAAGGTTGAGCGTCTTGACCTCTGGATGGAGAACCTTACCCTCCTCTCATGAGAGAAGGTCCTCTCGTTGTGGAAGACATATTGGAGAGCAGATGGACATGTCCAGAAGGTCCGGGTATCACTTCCTCCTGGCCCAATCCGGCGCAAATTAGGATCATGTGTTTCCTAAACTTTCTCAACCATGTGATCACGTGAGAAATGACAGACTGGAGGAAACGTATATAGAAGTGGAAACTCCCAGTCCACCGCAAACGCATCTCCTAAAGCTCCTCTTGGGGGAAAATTCCCTGGAGCAGTCCAGTTAGCACTAGCGGTTGACACTGGTCGCGAACAGATCCACTTGAGACGTTCCCCAAAGGGTGAAGATCTCCTGAAGAACTTCCTGAGCTAGTTCCCACAAGTGGGAGACTGTGCTCTGCCTGCTCAGAGTGTCCGCCAGCAGGTTCTCTTCTACGGCTAGGTGAACATCCTTGTATTGACCAGAACTGCATTGCCTTTCTGCACAGTGGTAGTGAACCTACACCTCTCTGGTTGAAGTAGTACATGGCCACTGTGTTGTCCGTCATTATCAGGAAATTCTTTCCCCCGTACAGAGGGCAGGAAGGCCTTCAGCGCTAGTCTGATTGCCCTCAGCGCCAAAAGATTGATATGTAGTTTGGACTCCGATGGAGACAACGACTGCTGACTGTCAGATCGTTGGTGTGGGCTCCTCACCCAGTGAGTGATGAGTCTGTCACTACCGTTATCTCCGGCCATGGTTGCCAAAAGAGTTCTCCCTTCAGAATGCTGTCCTCGCAGGCCCACCAGAGAAGATCCTGCACAACCCTACTTGGAACCTGAAGTAGGTCCATCATCTTTTCTGATAACATTGAGTGCTGAGAGCCCATTGAATGAATCTCATTCTCAGGCGGGGCTCTTGTCACCAGAAGGATGCAATGAGGCTTAGCAACCTGCAAAAAAAAAAAAAATTTAAAAA
The DNA here is from genome assembly GCF_040938575.1 of Ambystoma mexicanum. Lineage (NCBI taxonomy): Eukaryota > Metazoa > Chordata > Amphibia > Caudata > Ambystomatidae > Ambystoma > Ambystoma mexicanum. Next base: position 570,274,330 of record NC_090938.1, on the reverse strand, counting down.
AAAAAATAAAAAAAAAGAAAAAAACAAAAAAATAAAAATAATAATTACTATTTTTTTTAAAAAAAAATAATAACATTTAAATACAAAAATAAATGTTAAGGCCAGGAGACGCTAGCCACTTTAAAATTTGGTGACCATTTGTAGAACGTCTTGAGCCCTCAACTCGGTGTAACGAGCTCTTTCCCATTGATGTATCCAGAACAGCTCAGATGAACTGGAGTTTCTGGGAAGGTGTCATATGGGACTTCTTGTAATTGAGGGAGAAGCCCCGACAGATGATCGCAGACTTGTTCGGGAGAACGCTCCCTGATCAACCAATCGTCCAGGTAGGGGTAGATGTGAATCCCTGCACCCCCTCCAGAGACTCGCTGCCACCACCGCCATCAGTTTGGTGAAAACCCTCGGGCGGAGGTCAGCCTGAATGGCAGAACTCGAAATTGATAATGAGAACCGCCAACTGCGAACCTCAGGTATTTTCTGTGCTTGAGATGGATTGGCACATGAAAATAAGCATTCTGAAGGTCCAATGACACCATCCAATCCTGTATTTGGAAGGTGATATGAGAAAGTGTAACCATCTTGAACTTGTCCTTTCTGAAGAATCTGTTCAAGTGTCAAGTCCAAGATGGGTCTCAGGCCTCAGTCCTTTTTGGGTATCAGAAATTAAGGGGAATACCATCCCTTGTTCCTCTCCGCTACAGGCACTGGTTCGATAGCACCTTTCTCTAGCAAGGTTAAAATTTCCTGCACAAGGAGCAGATCTGGAATCCTCAAAGAGTGGTTCCCTGGTGGATTGCTTCGAGGTCTCTGTATGAAAGGAAGGCAGTACACATGGACTATGGGTTCCAAGGCCCAAGCATCTGTAATGTCCCGCCATTCTTCTAGATACTCAGATAGTCTGCCCCCCACTGGTGAACTGTGACTCTAGACCTCAGAGAGGTTTTGCGGTGGCTGATGCAGTGGCAGACGGTAAAGATGCCCCTGCTTGAGCTGGTTTTGCACCTCTCCCTCGTCCACCATGAGGGAATCTTCTTTGGCCCTTTTATCGGCCATTCCTCTCGCCCTTCCAACTGAATAGTAGGGAAAAGATCTACCCTTCCAAGACTGTCCATTAAGATTTGGCTGCAACTTCTCAAGACTCTCGTCAGCCTTGTTGCCAAAAAGATGAGGCCCATCAAAGTGCATGTTAAGGAGTCTGGATTACACATCCAGTGCAAACCCAGACTTCCTCAACCACGCAAATCTGTGCTAGTAGCCATGGCTCTTGTGATGAGGTAAGCAGAATCCAGACCTGACTGAAGAGACTCACATGGCTTCTTTGCTGCCTCTAACTATGGCTAAGAACCCGCCTCTCTCATACCCTTCGGGAATGTGCTCTGCCGCCATGAAAATGCAGTCCCATAGAGTGAATGTACTTTTCGCAAGGGCACATGTGGAGTTGGCTGACTTGAGCGCCATACTCCCTGCAGAAAATACCTTGCTTGCCCATCCATCTACTCTTTTGTCATCCCTATCTGGAGGGATGGTAGGCTAAGCCGCTTGCTTAGAAGTTGCCGTAGCTGCCTTTACCACCAGACTCTCTGGAGTGGGGTGTTTTAACAGGTAGTCGGTGTCATTACTGTAAGGGCGGTACTTCTTGGCCAAGTTCTTTACAGCCGGATTGGTTTCCGGTGTTTGCCAATTCTTCACCACCCTTTCTTACAGAGCAATGTTAAAAAGTAACATAGGTTCTGACTGGGGACCCTTATCCAGGATGTCCGCCAGATCATCCTATTTGAACGGCAATGGAAGCCTGCTCCTCCCCATGTAGTCCATTACTCTGGACATGAGCTGCCTGTATGATGCATCAGCATACTACCCAGTCTCTGGCCTCCCAATCTCTAGCTCAGGTGAAATGTCTACTCCACTAGCCGTGTGCACAGTTGTCATCGTGCTACATTGCCGCCTACATCAGCATTTTTGCAGAACTACCGGCTTGTGGTGTGGTATGAAGAATACCCCGATTTGAATCTACAACATGGCCGCCTGATTTTAGTTTACTGGCTGCAGCCATCAACCGGCCAGTGATTGGTTCAGCGCATCTTTATTCCACCAACCACTGAACCGGGAGGCGCAAGCCGGCCCTTTTGTCCAAGGCTCCTGCCCAGAGCATGTCGGTGCCGGGAGGAATGGGAGATACGTTATTCTTTTTCCTACCCGACTTAGAACACGCTCTCCTTCGTGAGCCTTTTAGTGCCTATTTGGGCCATCGACACTGGCACCTCTAGACCTACTGCTACAGCCTGCCTTCATTGTCGGATCGAAACTTCTGCTACAACACCTGTTGGGCTCACCGCCCGCGACACCCAATCTCTCCTGCTAACTCCAACTACAGCCTCCGGACCGGTACAGGCAGTACTCCCACACCTGCCAGCACCAACAACCTATCCTGCTTTACGGCCGCTACATCACTTTGTGCCTACATGCCCCCCTCCAGCAACAAGGTACTTTATGTTGCGGATAACATTTACACATAAAAGACGCCATGACTGCGCCTTTACCTGCCCGTTTCCTCGACTGTTGCGGCCACGTACTCTCCATCTCCCCAGTAGCAGCGTCGTCTGCGCCGCTGTAGCTATGTGTAACCATTCGTCTCATAAGAATTGCTTCTTGATCTAGCAGACGCGAGCGAAGCAGCAGGAAGCAGATGCCCAGGTGCTCTCTCCACTTCGATATTTTCGGCACATACTGAAGAAAGTAGACCAGCGGCACGGCCACACATGAGCAAAGACTTGTCAATTAAACAGAAACCGCTGAAACCGGCAATTGGGGCACACCTGACACGCAGACAGTTACCAAGACAACAGGACCAGACCGTGAGGAATAATCCTGGAAGTCCCACACTGCCCACCAGCAGAAGCCACCTGCCATAGGTCCTATGTGAATGCCCGACCCTACCTGGAATCCCCAGGACACTTGGGATTGTGATACCGACAACGCCATGAGCATAGCCGGTACAAAGAGCGTATCTAATTAATTTATATAAGCTGCACTAACAGCTACCCAAACCTGAGGTAACCCCACCTTTCTCTGCTCCCCCACACAGGGTCTACCAACTGGACGCCCTGAAGAAGGTGCCTTGTACTGGACAAGTACTTTCAAGCACCGAAACGTGCACCCCTTTAAAAACACGCAGATGAAGATTAAGGACAGACTGTGTACCCCTTTTTTCTAACTCCTAGTGTGCTAAATGAAAGTTTAAAGAGCACGTTGGCCTGAACACAGAGATATCCTTCAAGTCCAAAAAACTCCAGACCCTTGAAAGTCAACCCTGAGCACTGAAGTTGTGTGAACTATTATGAACACTTTGCTCAATGTACCAACCTTTGAGGCAACTGAGCCTTAGTTTCTTGTGATAACTCATACATGTCCAGTAATTGTTCTGTTTGATGATATGTCACATAAAACATACTGCAAGAAGAATCTAGGCCGGATTTAGGCTTAGCGTTTTACTGCACACTAAATGTTTAGCACTGAGGATTTAAAGTGCAACATGGTTATATGTCATTTTACTTTTGTTTTACCCTTGTATATATGTGTCACTGAACTGTTCAACAATCATTTGTATTATATAATTTGGTTTTTGTTTTCAATACATAAATTAATCTCGTTTCATCAGAATTGTTAGCATATGGTCGTTCATCCTTCTGGCATACATAGAGCCCCCCCCCCCCCTTTTTTCTTTTTTGGAATAATGACCTCTAAAGGGAATACAGGTTAAGATACTGACCACCACAATGTGCAGAGCCATGTGATGAGTTCCTCAGTAGTCCCCTAGTCTGATAACTAATGGTTACTTAACACGTGACAAGGTAGGAACAAGTTTATGCCCCCTTTAGAACAGGAGGGATTCTAATAATCGGCTACATGGGAGAGGGGACAACCTTTTCTTGTTGACTTCTTGATCTAGCACAGCTTAAGAATACATAGTGTTGCTAGTGCCTACGGCTCCCCGTCCAATTTGTGTTTGCCGTTATAGTGCATAAAGCGCTATATAAATTCAATAAACATAAACATAACCAAGGAGCCTCACAGATACTAGATCGCCTATCCCACCACAGCGCACATTATCCTTGTCAATGTATTATGCTTTCAATGCCTTAGCCTAACTTTCTTTGCGTGCCTACTGCCGTCCTGAGCAGCTTGGTTATTGTATTTCTTACATTGTTTGACTGCCCACTGCCAAAGCCTAGCTTTTTGCCTTACCGCATTACTGCCATCGCATTTATTTATACGGGGCAAGCCCCACATTTTTCATCACTGCTGTAACCGAGCACCCTGTCTTAATATAATTCTGCCATTGCATTTCCACCAAGAGGCCCTCCCCACTTGCCTGCCTACTGCCATATTAAACAGATTGCTTCACTCAATGTGTACACTCGTATTGTTGCTCAGTCACAGCACTTCTAACCTCACCAAGCCTGACCTCCACACCCTTTCCTGCGTGAGATGGCTGCCCCTCTCCTCCAACTCAGATGACATCCCCTTCCTTTCTCCCCTGCACACACAAAAAAAAAAAAAAAAAAGAAATGCACCTAGCTTGCATACTGCTGCCACAACTATCCACTCACAGACTACCTTACTCTGAGACTACACATGCTTAGGTCCAGCACCAAACCTTTACACCACCAAATGTGCCCTAGGCCAACGGTTCTGAGGAACCTTATATTAGGCATACGTGTACCAAGCCACCCTGTTTCTACACGATCCAATGCCACTTTCCCCATGCCTGCTACCTCAGAAAAAGCATCAACTAAACTAATCCCTTCTGGGCCTATGCTATACCCCGACAACTCCCACGCCACACCTAAGGTGCTCTCTTCCCACTCCATGAATCGCTCTACCACGCCTTGCCCACATGGAGTCCTCCACCCACCCACTACAGCACCCATAGTCACCCCTTTAATAAACAAAAGTACTCCCCTCCCTTCATCCAAATGAGCTCTCATTAACGCTAGGTCGCTCGCCATCCATGCCACTGAGATTCGCAACCTTCACACGGATCTTGACCTCAACATCCTAGCGATTACGGAGTCCTAGCTTCATGAAGCAGCTGGCCCTCCTATCACCTTAGCTCTCCCCCCAGGCTACACCATTCACCGGCAAGACAGACAACATATGAAAGGATCAGAATAGTCAACCGCCGCTGGAAGGCAACGCCGACACCATTTCTGCCAAACTCTCAATTTCCTACGTTACGCAGACGATACATTTGTCATATGGAAAGGGAATGAAGAAGAGTCTGTTCACTTCATACAGTGGCTTAATCAACAAAATCGATACTTGAAATTTACTTGTAACAGTAGCAATAAGGAAATCAACTATCTGGACATTTGTGTATATCATAATAATGGTCTATTAGTGGTACGCTCTTATACAAAGGCCACAGATAAAAATGCTTTGTTACATTTTGAAAGCCACCATGCCCAACATGTAAAGAACAATCTCCCGTTCGGGCAATTCTTACGACTAAAAAAGAACAGTAGTACAAATGAGTCGTATGAGAACGGAGCCAACAATCTAATTGACAAACTGGTATATTGGGGGTATCCTGCCCCCTTGGTCAAGAAAGCAGCCAAGAGGGCTTTCAATAATAATAAGGAATCCCTACTTGACCAACAAATACAAAGGGAGAGAAGTACCAAAGAAACGCCCCTAGTTTTTGTAAATACATTCAGTAACTTGTCATACAAGATTAAGGGCATCATCACCAGAAATTGGAAGAAAATGATGACAAAAGAAGCAGGTAGACCCATTGTGGCATTTAAAAAAAGCACTACTGTACGCAATTTAATCATGAGAAATGATGTGAGTGCTAAGAAGAAACCACCACAACAGACTAATCTATGGGGTTTACCGGCTGTGACAGGTCACTATCCATGTGTAAATTGTACTATGTGTATTCAAACTAAAAAGACAACTGATGTAGACCTGGGGATGGAAAGACTGTGGAACATCAGTGAACACACAAATTGTAACACCAGTAATGTGATTTATTTGATCAAATGTCCTTGTAAACGCATGTATATTGGTGAAACAAATAGGAAATGCAGAACAAGAATGATTGAACACAGGGGCTGCATCAAAAACAAAGGAGCCACCTCCTGGATCACCTCCTTCCTGGAAGGGAGAGCCATGAAGGTATTCTCTAACGAGGCGTGCGCAGCTCCTACTACCATCCACTGCGGAGTTCCCCAGGGCTCTTGCATGGCACTGACCTTGTACAACCGGTTTACTAAACCTCAATTCGACAAGTTGGACAACTCCGGCATAGCATACACAAACTATAGGTCCTCATACCTCTCTCTGGCTCCTACGAACAAGACGCCAAATCTCTCCACAAGATCTATGCCACCATTCAATGATGGATGGCAGCTAATGGTCTCTGTCTCAATGGAGACAAAACTAAGATTATCTCTGTCAGCCCCAAAGAAACTCTCAGCAAACTTAGTAAACAATGCAGCGCCCTCAAAATCGATAATACTATCATCACTGTCTCACCCTCAGTAAAGGCCCTAGGGGTTTACCTGGACTTCACGCATTCTATGTCACGCCAGGTGAGTGTGATCGCCTCCTCCGCCTCTTTTACGACTAAACTACAACAAATTACACTACTGTAATGTACTTTTAGCTGGGACGTCGGCAAAAAATTTGAATAGACCAAGTCATTCAAATCAATGCCCTCAGAGCCGCTTTAAAAATCTCCAAATGAGATTGCATTTCAAATGCCAGGCGCAAGGCCCACTGGCTCCCCGTCAAAGAACTGATTACCTTCATGACGCTAGCCAACACTCCGAATGCCTGGCTCTCACAGCCCCTCCTTACCTGTTTGACAAAATAGTCAGAGCCACCTCCTCCAGACCCAAGAGAGCTCGGCACACCAATCAGCTGTACATCCCCACCTCCTCCAGACCCAAGAGAGCTCGGCACACCAATCAGCTGTACATCCCCACAATAAAAAGGGTCAAAGCTAGTGGTGCCAGCTTCCTTCACAGAGCTCCAAAACTCTGGAATGCCTTACCTAACACACTCAGGGCAGAGACCTCACACATGTCCTTCCGGAAAACGCTGCTCTTCAACTAATCCCTATACCCTTTACACCAATCACCTCCCCTAGTCTGCCAGCCTACGTACCTTCACCACCCGGCCATGTCGATACATCCACACCTATGAGTCCCCTGACCCTGCTTGTTACACTATAACTGTTAATTTACTGCCAACAGGTTCACTGTAATCACAAACCCCAGTCAAGCTATCTTTTCCTTAGTGTCTCCCTTGACTCCTTCCCCCTCCTCTTCATGTAACTAAGTAAGGTGGCTTGTAACAGTGCCACGATGCCCTATGGCTGTTTGTGCACTTTATAAATGTAAAAAATAAGAAGGTATCTCAACCTCGACTCCTCGGAGATGAAGCTTTCTGGTACATTAGTCGTACCAAATTGGAGGCCAAATAGAGCCTCATTATCTAAGGGCTCATTCTCCTAATCTATAGAAGCAAGGGACTTAAAATAGTCCTTTCTTGGTAGAGGCACATAGGTCTTTCATAGCTTCAGATGTTTTGTTGATTGACCTTTATTTTTTGTGGCATGCACTACGCAATGACTGACCACCTCACACCCCCACAGGTGATGTTGACATCTTAACATGATACCTTACATTTGTAGAAATGGGGCACAAGGACATTGAAGGCTATCTATTGGAGTACCCAGCGTTTGAAGCGGGTCACCCTTAAAGAAGAGAAGATGTGTACCTGCAAGTCTCGTCGAACACCTGTAATGATTACACAGAGCAACAGAGCAGCAGATAATATCAAGGCTCACCTAAGCAGCAAAACACGAGACTTTCTGCTACACCCACAAAGCAGGCACGGATAGAGCAACGCACATCTCGTGCACGACAGCAAACTGAAAGGCTGCAGACACGCCACATACATTTGTGAAAGCTGTGTCCCACCCCACCAGGCTGATGGTCCCCTTGGTAATCTTTTTAGAGTATCCGGCCCTGCAGCAAGGACAATGTGCAAGGCTAGTGAAACGCATCACAAATATCTTCCTGGGGTGTTCGAAGAGCAGCTTGGAAAGATACATGAAGATTAGGGGGGGGTGTGTACTGAAATTTGGCTTCAAGTTAAGTATTTGGAGGAATATCGGCTCAAAATGAGATAGTCGGCTGAATACTTTTAATTTTCACTTTAAGTCGAAATGTTTCCCCTACAAAATACATTAAGTACTGCTTTGACTGCAATGCCTGGAATCGTTCAGGCATGTCATGTTTATCTTTTAAAGGATCATTAAACAAATGCTTTGGTCACTTGTTTGATTGAGTGCAGGCAGAGCAGAGCTGTGAAAGTGCAAACAGTCTCAGTGCTTCATGTGCTGGCTGGACAGGCTTTAATCTGGTGGCTTGCTGGGGAGGTGTGAGCAGAAGCAAAACTCAATATTTTCAATGAGACGTCTCTGGTCTCCCCGTATTTTGCAGTTGAAACCCACTGAGCTGGAACAATAGTTCACAAACTCACTATTGGAAAGTGGTGCTTTCTTTAGGGGTTTATTGGTCTGCTGATGACCTGTGCGAGAAATCTGACAGTTACAGGTTCCAATTCTCAACCCACGTAATATAACTGCTGTAGAGATCCCATGAAGTTCCAAACGAGTAGTAAAGTATCTCAGGTGTTAGTGTTCCTGCAGAAAAGAACTTTATTCAGCCTGCAGGCCAAGGTTATAAAGCGAGTAAGATGGTTTAGTGGGAAGTGTGACGGCGGCAGAGATGTGCTTGTTATATCGAAACAAACTTTCTCATGTTGCCAAAATGAGTCCCTTTGAATGGAGTAGAGTGACAGATGCTACTAATTATGTGACTATCCAATAGATTCAGAGTCAAAAAAGGAAGGGATATTTGTGTAACAAAGATGAAGAGAGATACAAGTTTACAGTTTAGAAACATTGGACCAAACAGATGTGCAAGTGAAGCAAATACTTAAAGTCAACATGCACACGCCACTTAAAGAACTGAAAATCAGCACTATCCCTTCCCTGTAGGATCAGCTGGAAACCATGAAGAACTCTGCATTCCCTTTATATTTTTAGCTGGTGTATTTTACCATCTCCCAAAACACCACAACCAAAATTCACCTGAATAAGAAAGAAAAATACTATCCATTAATGAAAAGAAATCTTTCAAATACCTCATCTCCTCTCAGCACCACAGGTAGAAAGCATGGCTTTAGCATCCCAAAGGTTTGTATTCAGTAGCACTTCAGCAGTCAGCAAGGTGCCAATTGATGTAATCACTCCTATTGAGGTTCACTGCTTTGCTGGAGCCAGAAGGTTAAAGTTAGGCAGGCCCAAAAGGGACATTTAAAAGTACAAGTACAGACATCCCAGTGTCCCCTCACAGTGATTGCATACTATACATGTGGGCTATACATGTGGGCTAGTCTTAGTTATACTTGGAACCTGCCCAACAAGCAACACATATAAACGCTCAAAAATACAAACTGTGCTGTTACTGAACAGCTTATTTTCTAAAAATGTATTCCCTTCATGCTTTACACAAACATCTTCCCTAGACAACAACGAAAATAAATGCAATAAAGTATGGATAAATATATATATGAGTTTCTATTTTGCAATGGGTTTTTCTTGTCTACATAACTATTAAAAAGGCAACTATTTGGCTACATGTTCAGCTCCGGATGAACACTTGTCGAACTATTCGGCACACCCCTAGTGAATATATTGCAGATGTACCTATATCTTTGGCTATTGATTAAACTCCAGGAGGTGCATGTGGATCCTGCCATAGGAACACTAATCACATATTAGTCTGATGAAGAGAAAAGCAGTCGTTCAGCCTTACTTGATTTTACTGTATCTGATAAGTGTAATTCTGCTACAATTGCCTTGCTCATAAACAACGTGCTTCCGAAATTGTGGAAATCATGACATTACCCGTTTATTCTGATTCTGCCTCTTACATTAGCAAGGTCGTTAAAGATCTACAAGCTGCTCAAGATATTAATTTCTTTCACGCCATAGATTAATGCCACCTTATCATTGCTGCAGTGTCCTATACTGTATCCCAACCCGATTATCGTGAGGACTACAATTTTATAGTAAAAGTAGGACCAGTACTTAAGTATGCATGAAACGCATTTACACACGAGGAAATAAAGATAATATCCAAAGCCCGTTTTGATTAGATGGTTCAGTCAGTATAAGGAAGCAGTAAGGCTTCTCGAAGTATGGCAGTACTTGCTCACTTTCCTAAAAGTGAATGTAGCTACTGGATCAAAAGTAGATCTAAGCAAGCTCCTTTGCCAAAATTAAGCCACACATCAGTATTTTTATGTAAAATTACATTTCAGTGATACATTCCTGACTGGAATATTTTTTCTGTACAGATAAAGTTTGAATCGGAGGAGATTCATTCAGCAAATACACAGCTATAAATGTCAATATAGATTTTGCATTAGAACAGGATTGTACACAAGACCCAATTATTGGCTTGTTACTGCAGATGCTGCCACCGAAAAAACAAATGTCCTCCTCAAAGAGATGGAGAATGTCAAGGAGACACTGCAAACCAAGTGGGATGCAGTTTTAGCTAGAAAATATAACTGGGCAAACGAGTTGAGTCTCTTTTTGGAAACAGGTTGCAATCCTGGATAATTTCAAGGTGGTTCCGTATGATCCACATTTTAGCAACTTCAAAGATATTAAACATGAGCATTGGTGAAGTGGGATTCAATAAATATGTAATTCAAGATATCCCTCAAAGAAAAAATGACTGCTGTTTATGTACTGGTATCCTCAAAAACATGAGTGCCCAATGCTGAGCAAACTCTGCTTGAACCGCTTAGCAATACCGGCTTCATCTGCTAATATTGAACAAACAATCAGTGATCTTCAATTTATTAACAAACCATAAAGAGCCACCATGTTATAGCAAAGTCTCTTGAAATGCACATGAGTGTGTGCTACAATGCTAATGTTTTCATATAAAGGTTGTACTGTACTTCTCTAAATCTTGAAGCATTAGCGCAAATATTTTTATTTGAATAAATGTGGAAAAATACAAGTTAGTGTAATATAAAATAAAATGCTTTGTAGGTGTACCATATTTAATTCATTCATGCCACAGAGTGACAGATGTTTTAAAGGAAAAAATAGATCTGTCAAATATATTCTCCCTTTGAAAAGAAGATTTTGAACATATTCCACATTCCTGTATCTCCACAATCTGACGAAGTGCGAGTGCATTACAAAACCAACTAGCACAAAAGTGAAAGAAAGCATGCAGACATACAAGAGATCCCAAAAGGTGCCCGGTACCACAAGCAAAGAAAATATATCATGAACCACTGCAAGAACAAGGACACCCTTATGAGCTTTCCCTTAACCAGCCACTGAAAACCGAACACGTCTTGTGCATACTATTCAAATACCTAATTGTGATAGTTGCAGAAAAGTTTAACATGTCAAAGTACAGAAACCTACACAATGCCCCTGGGCCAAAGATGTGTATCTGCCAAGCCCACTACGGTAATCTTTATTTGCCAAGCGCACCATGGCAATCTCCATATGCAGAACATTAATCAATCATCTTGCAACCTAGCTGCACAATCGCTACATGTGACCTCCTACAATCCCCAAAACGTTAGCAACGAAGAAAAGATGCTATATTAGAAAAGTGAGAAGTTTAACATCAAACACCAATGCCACAATGGATCTTCTGAGAGAATGAACTAATAGATCAATAAGTTGTCATGTCAAGTTAAGAAGCGTTTATGGCGCACGCATAACCACTGTAGTGGGTTAAGAAGCGTTTATGGTGCAACCATAAACACTGTAGTGGTTTTATGGTGATAAGGTCCAGAAAAGGACATGTTGCCTTCCGCCCAGGGTAAACAGACTTGGGGAAGGCGAGGGAGAGAAAAGGAAGTGTGTGGGGACATGTGTGGGAGGGGGAGGGGTCTGAAGGGATGGAGGAAATGGTATTGGAATTATCGAAGTGGGGTGCAGGTGTATCCACCGGCAATGGATAAGATTTAAGGTGGAAAAAAATGGCGTAGGTGAAATTGATCGTTGTCATCCCTCCTCGTTTAAGGATATTATGGGTTGACACAACCTCTCACTGTCCACCTTTTGAGGGGCTGCCTCTTAGGATGTAAAGGCTAGGAAGGTGGATGCTGCCCCAATGGTGCAAAAAGAGACTAGTGAAGCAGGCAAACCATTATCCACGATTTAAAAAGGTAATTAATGCCTCTGAATGTGGGAGTAGGCGTTATGTAGGATGAAGTTTGAGGAGTCGGTGGCTTGCACATTTGAGGAATATAACGCCTTGGCTAAAATGATAACAAGGCCACAGTCGCAGATTGTGACAGGTGTGCCAGAAAACCTGTGACGGGGCAGAGGTCGTTGGTAGCTTTAGTAAATAGGGGTGTGCCACCAGTAAGGCTCTACTAGTTGACAGGTGGAGCAGCAGAATTCTGCGCGTACAAAGGAGGTGTGGCAGATAAGGGGTTAAAACACACCATCTACTGATCCTAACTGGGGGTTGGGCTGCAAGGATGATACATGCGGGTAAGGAAGATATAAAATGCTGCTGCAAGATGAGTGGTTCACATCGTAGCCTAAGATGAAGAGACATCAGCTTATGTTATTGGTATTCATTTGTCAACGAAATTGACATCCCAATTCTTCAAATAAAAACAAAGGGCAAGCTGCAACTGCAGCACATGGAGAGGACGGCTTTGGAAGAATAGGTTATGTTAATTATATGGATTTCTGTATATTGTACACTGGTACGGGCGAGCAAGCGAGTGCCGTGGCAAGGGGACAAAGGTGTCAGGCTGATACAGAGGTAGTTGATTTAGCTCCAGCACACTGTACCTGCAGAAACACCGGCAATGGTTGAGGAGTACCTTTATGGAAAGTGTTTTTCAATGTTGTTATGGTTTGAGAAAACTGCGTTTGTACTTTGAGAGTGCGATACTACACGAGTCCGGTGGGTGGAAGCAGTATGTGAGAATAACGAGGGAGCTCTACAGGGAGTTGCTTAGTGTGTGGTGTTGGCTTAATGAGGTGCAGTTAACAGGCAGTCGATGTACATTAACGTGATTTGCATCGAGAGTGCTCTGCATGCACTTGCCTATTTTCGGGTGCCGTACAAGGGTTGCTGTGGCTCGAGGAGGTTAATAGCTGTGGTTTGCTGCAATTTGGGATGCGACTTCTTTTGGGTGTTCTGGTGATGCTGTACTTTGGTGTGGTGTAAACGAAGTTAAGATGATAGAGTTGCGGTTGGCAGTTGCCATGGTTTAACTGACCATCGTTTGGGGAGCTGGGCAGGGAGTTTTTGGGGCTTGATGTATTGTGAGGGTATCCTGTTGCTTGGGGAGTTATGTGCAGATTGAGACTGTAGGAGTTTGTTCTCGAACTGTCCCAAATCCACCCTAGTCCTGTACCGATAACATCTCAACCCTTTCACCTCCCCAACAGTGCCCCCAGTTCCCAATGGCTCACTATCTGGCAGCATGTCGGGCTCCCCGGGTCAGGGGGGTAGCGCAATCCGGCAGCATTCAGCCCTGCATCGCTTTAACGCGCATGCCCACACGCACTAAAGTCCTAGTAAGCATGCGCAGCGGCGAGAGCACTCTACGCACGCGCACATCGTCTCACCCACTTTCTATTTAACTCTCCACCGCAGGCCAGCGCATGCGCAATATGACATCTTCTCCCCGCTGTGTTACGGTCCTGAAGAGAGACCTGAGGGCCTCGGAACCCAGAGTGGAGGGCTGCACCGACACTTGGGCATGCTGAGCTCACTGCTTCGGCCCTTCCCTCACCTCACAGGCGCCGCCGGTCGGGCTCCCCGCGCTCCCTCCTCCTCATACTGCCGCCCGCACATCCGGAACTGGCCGCGCGCGTGACGTTAGCACGCAGGAACGCGCATGGTGTGAGCATGCGCGTCCGTTCCTACAGAAAGGAGGTGTGAAGAGGGACAAGGGTGTGGGGGGCACATGGTGTTGATCTGATACTCATTCACGAGACCGCGTAATAAGGACAGTTGTATGGCGAAAAGAATAAGCGTTTATGTGACAACGATAATACAATGGCTCAGGCATTAATGGCAATATAGAGTAAATAGTGAATTTCGGTTTTCGAAAAAAAAGTATTCTAAGGAGTAAAGGAGTGATTCATTGCACCTTTGCCATTTCTTAGCATATAAAAAACAATACATAGGAGTAAAAAGGGAACATCAGTTTTCGAAAAAAAAATCTGAACAGTAAAGGAGTGTTTGATTCAGTGCGCCGTTGCGCTTTTCGTAGCAAATAAACATAAGAAATAATTGGATTTTCATAATGAGCAATTACAATAATACAAAGTAAATAAAGACGTCTGCTTCTGAAAACATGAAATCAGATTACCCTTCCCATTGCATTACATGGGCAAATTGTTGCATCAAAAACGGCTGAACAACCCAAGTAAGAGGAAGGAGGTATACAGAGATAGAACTATCTGAGCAATACATTATAACCTTTTGATTTGAAAGTCAGTAGGCAGACAGTCCATACTCATGTGAACTTTAATCCATAATATAATATTTATTTTTGTATTTATACTAGCGTACAAAACCCTCAGGCATCTAGACGCTAGTTACAGTAAATGCAAAATTAGATTATGTACAGTGCAAGACCATGCATAAGGGTTACAGCATACAGGTGGATCTTGAAAAGCATAAATTAGCAGGAACGCCTCATGGTACTGGGGCAGCTGCAGGTGTAAAAGAATGCATGAAAGACAAATTAGAGTAACTGCATAGTCTGGCAAAGCCATGCCTCATGTTACAGGAGGCTACATCAGGTATACATATACACAAAGGCCAAATTAAAGTAGGTGCATAGTCTGGCAAAGCGCACCTCATTTTACGGGGGTTACTTCAGTTAAGCAATAGCAATGGTAGGTGGGTTACAAGCTTAATACAATACAGGTGCAGTGCAAGGCTGATAGGTCATGATAGGTTATAGAAGTGCAGCGTGATGCTGCAGCAATAGTACAGTTCCATGTGCAGTTAGAGGCTGGACAGCCAGAGGTAGGTGGGTTGAGGGCATGATAAAGAGCAGAAGCAGCGCAAGTCTGCTGGGTCATGGTAGGTGGGATACAGATGGAAGTCAGATGCAGGCTGAGGGTGGTGAATCGAGAGCCGGCATGAAGGCAACACTAGTCAGCATGACATTCTTATGAAGAATAAAGTGATTAAGACTTGCCTACGTGGCAAATGAGGAACAGTAAAAGGATATGGTGGCATGGTGCCACGGCAAGGGCAGGGATTCAAGACAGTAAGGGGTTGCAGGACCCAGAGGAAGTGATGCTCGTACCTTTCTGTGTTGTGACTAGAGCGCCACAGGTGAAGTGGGCCAAAGCTCGGGGTCTGGTGTGCGGAGGAAGGAGTCGCCGCCAGCAGAGCTTCATTGCAGGGGAAAGAAAAGTGTTCTGGAGCCAGCGGGCACGGCTGCTCACGGTCAGGCAAAGACAGGCTCCTGCCTTGTCTGGATGCCTTTGCTGTTGTCCTTTGTCGGCAGCGCCTCTCCAATTGGTGTAGATGCCAGAGGTAAAGTCAGGGCTGTCCAATGATGCAGTCCTGGAGGCAGGGTTTGCAGCAGACCTCCAGGTCCTGCTGAGGCAAGTATCCCACGGTGGTGGCCATCTTAAGGTGTAACGAAGGCTCTGTGGGGAATAAGGAGCTGGGCCTCAGGCAGACCTCACACACGGTTGTGGATGTTATGCTCGTGTCAACAAAGGCACAGACAGGCTCCTGCCTTGTCCAGATGTCTTTGCTGGTGTCCTTTGCTGGCAGCGCCTCCCCGGCTTGGTGTAGCTGCCAGAGGTAAAGTTGGGGCTGACCAATGATGCAGGCCTGGAGGCAGGGCTTTGCAGCAGACCTCCAGGTCCTGCTGAGGAAAGCCTGCCACGGCGGTGGGCATCTGAAGGGGTAACAGGGCTAGACTGCCCCACCGGGACATCCCCTGGTGGGCCTCTGGCCTTAGGGCCTCTTTGAAGCGGAAGGATACACATCCGCCTCTTCCTGGATGGTTTGCCTGGAATCGGCTGCCTGCAGTGCAGGCTGCCATCACTAGGCGCTGCACATTTTTTTTCTTCCAGGCTGGGCTGGGCCCACGCCTGCGCCTAAGGACTTCCTGGGCTGGGCCCCGGACCGCACGTGCCCTGCACAGTACACAGATTGCCAGTGAGGTCAGCAGGTCATGCTGCAGTAGCTGGCCGGGCTGCGTGAGGCCTTCGTCTGGCAGTGGCAACTTCCATCATGTCGACTAAGGTAAGCTGAACAACCATAATATTGTATGAAGGAACTTTTGCTATGGCAATGAATTAATGCCTACTGACTGTGCCCTCCAAGTGTCAGTTGCATATCATTTTGATCATAAAAACTGCGCTCTTTGCTTCACTCGGAACATGTTAAGGAAGGAATATTGAAATTCAAAATTAGGAAATAAAACATGTAGACAGACACCTCTTCATGTGCGTGCAGGGTAACCTGTTTTTATTTCTTAAAATACGCTTTACGATTTAAACAAAAGTCGCAATTTGCCCATGACAGGTCATTACAGCAGTGATGTACAGGCACACGTATTAGTACAGTGCGGCGGTGAAATTGCATCTTAGAAAGAGCGTGGCATAAAACATAGACCAGACACTCAGGGTGCCAAGTGCTATTCACTTTTTCTCAAGGCAGGGAAGGGTCACGAAGACTCAGTTCGAGAGCCTGTCCCTCGTGTTCCATGGCCCCTCTCCAAGCCCACCAGTGCCAGTAATTGCAGCAGGTGCAGCTTTAACGTGCATATATTTACGTCAGGCCTGTATTTTGTGTCTGCGTGGGATTGGTCTGCTTGCCAGGAGCACCATCTCTTGCAATGTCCCAGTTTTACTCGAGCCAAGCACCGGCTTTATTCTTCATCGTAACCAATGCAATCCAGACTAGGAAACAGGGTGAGCCTTGGGCACTACAATGGAGATCCTGGTCAATGGCGACCATAGCGAAGGAGCACTCTGCACTCCCCTTTCATGAAACTGGGCTGGTTTAACAGAGGATACCTACAAAACAATAAACATCTGAAGCAGAACAATTACAATTATTTAATAACTAAAGGGGATTCATAAATTAAATATGGGTTGCAGTCTGGGTACATAATTTACTTTAATTTTCCCAATGTAGGATGACACTTTAGAGAGGCGAAAACGACGAACCTAAGTTGATGAGCCTCCTTGCTGACGAATTGCCCAATGCCTATAGGAAAAGAATAGGGTCAGGGAAATGTCAGTAAAAGACAAAAGCAAAGAAAAAGCAGTGACACAGCCAACAGTTTGGACTTTTGTGTAGATACAGGATCAGCATTTTTCAGGCACTGCTGTAATGGTACTACCTAGTCATAACATGACAACAACTGGCAGATGGCGTCAGTATCTGGGCATATCATGTCCGTGCATGGCAAACACGTATACAAGAGACAGAACTGTTGGCTTTGCCAGTGCCTTTTATTGTAACCAGGATTTCAGTGCAAGGAACAAATGGAAGGATACATATACTGCTCATAAATCCGCTGGCCAAAGGCACACTTGCTTAATGCATTTTTATTACACCAGGGGCTGGTTTATAGCTTGAACTAACCCATTACCCTTCATATGGCTGTGCATAAAGCACAGTGTTAGCTCAAACAGGTCCCTGTGCGATGTGTTTTGGGAGGGCAAGAGCAGTTACAGGCTGGGAACAGCCACATAGATTTTCATGGCCATGGACGATCAATGAGTAGGTAAATAACTAAACTGAAACCAATAGGCAGTGTGCACCTACACGCACCCCATCTCCCTCTCATATGTTCACTTCTCAGGACAACAATTTGGCTTATAGGCAGCAAGCACTTACAGCTCTGTCTAATAGCCCACACTAAAATCAAAACACGCATGGGCAATGCCAACAGGTTGGGCTTTTATGTAGGCATGCGAAAGAAACCTGTCGGGCACTGCCATAGTGGTATTAACCGGCCATTGACGGTAGCAGGTGCAAAACGGTGCAACTACCTGGGCATCAAATAGCAGTGTCTGGGAAATGCCTAGTACCTTATACACAAGCCAAAACTGTTGGCTTTGCCAGTGCTTGTTTTTAACAGGACTTCAGTGAAGGACATTCATAGTTCTTACAAATCGAGTGGCAGAAGGCAGACCTGGTTAAGGCATTTTAATTACAACAGTGGCAGGTTTACAATTCCAATGAAGTAATTGATCCTCAGAAGACGGCTTTGAAAAACAATGTCAGGAACTTCGAACATGGAAAAGATTGATAAAGTTAGCTCAAAGAGATCCCAGGAGGATGTTTTTTGGGCGTGGAGGGGCAGGAACTGGATGGGAATGACCATAGGGATTAGCGTAACTCTGTGCAGTCAATGGGTAGGCAAATAACCAAACACCTACAAGCTTTGTGTTCTCTTGTGCAATTTCTCCCCATCTGTAATGCAATGGTTTGAGCTATATGAAGAGCCTCAATTTACACAAAAAAGGAAGAATGCATACAGATATTGTATATCCTAATGGATAACATAGTGCTATAGTCCAATGTGTACTGAGGAGATTTGTGGAAAGGCTGGCTGAAAGCAGAGCGGTTTAGAGATAGCATTATAGGACATTAAAACACTCACTAGTTATGGATTCCTTTTTTATGAAGATATTTCCATTTTAAATGCAGCCACCTCCCACATTATAACAGCAAACAGAGCAAAACTACCCAAAGACGACATACATTTTGAGAATGAACTAAGAAAAGGCCATATAAAACTAACAGCTCTGGCCCTGTCCCCAAACGCGATCACGGGAATCCTTTAATGCTGCCCTGTGGAGAGTCTATGCTCCCAAAGTGGCCTCTCTGGGAATCAGCAAGGTCAGCTGCTTCATTTCACATTTACTGGTCGATTCATGGAATTAATGTGAGCCGAAAATTCCCGCGCAGAGGTGCCAAAACGTACGATTCGCAGTAAAATTGCGAAAATTTCAGTGCAACTGCGAAAATCGCAGGGAAACCAGCCCACATCGATTCATGGAACGGTCATCCAACGGCGTGCGCCACGGCCACTGCGAATTCGCACATAGCGCGGCGCACATCACAAAAGTAGGCGGAACACGGGGCGTAACACTCGGAATGGGGAACAACGCGTGAAAATATGGGCGTCACGGGGGAAGTACAGGAGGCAAGTGCGCGGAACGCCCACACGCTCGCCTACAACCCGTATTCATGGAAATCGAATAGCGCAAACCAGCGCACGGTGAAAGACGCGCACAGGGCCAAACAAGTATGCCACAAGAAAGCAGGCGGTAGCATCCCTGCGCCTGAAATAAATGTGCGCCAAAATGTGCGCTAACAAAAAGCACCAATATACAGCCATGATGAATGGTCCATACAGTGGCCCTCTAGGACAAATGAGGTGCAAAGGGGTACCGACAAACACGGACACCCGCTGTGTGAAAAATAGCGTGGGCGTGTATTACGGGGTTCGCGGGAAGTTCCACAAGCGATTGGCCTGGGCACGTGTATTCCGGGGTGCGCGGGAAGTTTCACACGCAAATTTGCAGGGTACGTGTATTACGGGGTTCGCGGGAAGTTCCACACGCGATTGCCCTTGGTCCGTGTATTTCGGGGTGCACGGGAAGTTTCACACGCGAATTAGCAGGGTACGTGTATTTCGGTGTGCGGGGGAAGTTTCACACGCAAATTAGCAGGGTACGTGTATTTCGGTGTGTGCGTGAAGTTCCACACGCAATTTCAGCAGGGTATGTGTACTCCGGGTGCGCGGCAAATTGCACACTCGCAAATTGAATCGCGAATCCAGCAGCCTACATGTATTTCTGGGGTGCCGGGGAGTCCCACACATGAATTGGCCGTGTGGGTCCTCCCAGCTGTTCCCTCTACACCCTCCACGGCCCCTGCAGGCGGCCCACACCACAGGGGACTACCCTGCACCCCTGCACATGTCTTGCAGGCAGCCCATCCACCATGGCCATGCCCCCCAGCCAACCCACATGTCACCTTGCACTACTGCCCACCAACGCATGTCTCCCAGCACCCCCCAGCATCCAGGGGCACCCTCCACCAGGCCCCCACTCATGTCTCCCAGCACCCCCACCCCCCAGCATCCGGGGGCACCCTCCACCAGGCCCCCACTCATGTCTCCCAGCACCCCCACCCCCCACCAGTCAGGGGCACCCTCCACCAGGCCCCCACTCATGTCTCCCTGCACCCCCACCCCCCTGCATCCAGGGGCACCCTCCACCAGCCCCCCACTCATGTCTCCCAGCACCCCCACCCCCCTGCATCCAGGGGCACCCTCCACCAGGCCCCCACTCATGTCCCCCTGCACCCCTACCCCCCAGCACTGTGGTGCACCCTCCACCAGGCCCCCACTCATGTCTCCCTGCACCCCCACCCCCCTGCATCCAGGGGCACCCTCCACCAGGCCCCCACTCATGTCTCCCAGCACCCCCACCCCCCTGCATCCAGGGGCACCCTCCACCAGGCCCCCACTCATGTCCCCCTGCACCCCCACCCCCAGCACTGTGGGGCACCCTCCACCAGGCCCCCACTCATGTCTCCCTGCACCCCCACCCCCTGCATCCAGGGGCACCCTCCACCAGGCCCCCACTCATGTCTCCCAGCACCCCACCCTCCACCAGTCAGGGGCACCCTCCACCAGGCCCCCACACATGTCTCCCAGCACCCCCACCCCCCTGCATCCAGGGGCACCCTCCACCAGGCCCCCACTCATGTCTCCCAGCACCCCCACCCCCCAGCTCTGTGGGACACCCTCCACCAGGCCCCCACTCATGTCTCCCTGCACCCCCACCCCCTCACATCCAGGGGCACCCTCCACCAGGCCCCCACTCATGTCTCCCAGCACCCCCACCCCTCTGCATCCAGGGGCACCCCCCACCAGGCCCCCATTCATGCCTCCCAGCACCCCCACCCCCCTGCATCCAGGGGCAGCCTCCACCAGGCCCCCACTCATGTCTCCCTGCACCCCCACCCCCCTGCATCCAGGGGAACCCTCCACCAGGCCCCCACTCATGTCCCCCTGCACCCCCACCCGCCAGCACTGTGGGGCACCCTCCACCAGGCCCCCACTCATGTCTCCCAGCACCCCCACCCCCCAGCACTGTGGGGCACCCTCCACCAGGCCCCCACTCATGTCTCCCTGCACCCCCAACCCCCAGCAACCAGGGGCACCCTCCACCAGGCCCCCACTCCTTCCTACCACCCCCCTACCGCGATTCGCCTGTGTACGTGTATATCTGGGTTGCGCGTGTAGTCTGACACGCGATATCAGCAGGGTACGTGTATTACGGGGTTCGCGGGAAGTGCCACACGCGATTTCAGCAGGGTACGTGTATTTCGGGGTGCGCGGGAAGTTTCACGTGCAAATTTGCTGGGTACGTGTATTTCGGTGTGTGCGCGTGAAGTTACACACGCGACTGTGCCTGTGAGAGTGGGGTATGTGTATTCCAAGGGTGGGCGGGATTATTTACTCGCGACTGGGCCTGGGAGAGCGTGTTACGTGTATTCCTGGGGTGGGCGGGAAGATTTACACGCTCGCCTACAACGCGCCAAAAAATAAAAGGACCAATCCTGAAACACGTACGCCAGCATGAAGCAGGCGCATGTCCCGCGCAGCATAAAAGAGTGCGCAAACAACAAACAAGCTCAGACGCCAGGATGAATATACCGTTCCTAGCAGCAGTGGCCGTGGGATACCGCAGGAGGAGGAGAAGGATAGTCAGGGCCAGAATCTTCACACCCAGAACCAGTCTATTTGGTATGCCAGATGACCAGGTGTATGGGAGGTACAGGTTTCCACCACACATTATACTCGACCTGGTCAGTGAGTGGGAGGATGACCTCACATCACCCACCCTGTGCTCCCAAGCACTCAGCCCCCTGGAGAAGGTCCTCAATGTACTGCACTTCTTGGCTACTGGATCATTTCAGCGGACAAGTGCCATAGTGGGGGGGTGTCACAGGCCACGCAGTCACCTTGCCTACACCAGGTGTTGGCCATCATCACTGCACGCCCATCAGTCCGCAGGCACATATACCTGCCCAGAACACCTGCAGAAAGGCAGGCTGTCAGCCAGGATTTCTACAGGGTGGCACAATTCCCCAAAGTGCTAGGTGCCATTGATGGCACCCATGTGGCTCTACGTCCCCCCACGGCATCTGAGCACATCTATAGAAACCACAAGCACTGGCATTCCATTAACATCCAGGTAGTATGTGATGCCAAGGGAATCATCACCTCAGTATATGCCAACTATCCAGGGTCCACCCACGACAGCTTCATTTACAGGATGTCAACCCTAAACCGGGACATGGAAGCTGGGCGGCATGGCGATGCATGGCTGCTTGGTGAGTATAAATGCCACAGCACACGCATGCATGACAGATACAGAGTAATGCCAATACCCCACTAATGATCCCCATCACCACCTCCCCAGGGGACAGTGCCTACCCTCTGAGCACACACATGATGACGCCAATTCGGAACCCCATCACGCCTCCCGAGGTAAGATACAACACAGCCCATATTACAACACGGGGCATAGTGGAGCGCACATTCGGATTGCTCAAGTCACGATTTCGCTCCCTTGACCGTTCTGGTGGGCAGCTGTTATACGCTCCCCCAGTAGTGTGCAGGATCATAGTGGCAGCATGTGTCCTGCACAATGTTGCAACACGCCGGGGCCTGGCTGTGGACATGGTGGTGCCCCCACATCCCCAACCACATGCACGCCCGCTGCGCATGGGAGGGGAAAGGGCACGGGGTGAGACAGCCCGTAGGCAGCTGGTGGCTAATTACTTCACATAGAAAGCACACCCCTGTGGAGTGCACACAGCCCTGGCACATACCATCTGACAATCAATGATGACTCAATCTGACAATTATGATGAACAAAGGGACAGCCAACTGTCAGAACCATAGCAGCCTGAGATTGTTCATCTGGAAGTGTCACAATGTGTGCATCCCTACCTACACAAACACCACCAATGCAGTGTCATCAAAAGACACACTTCCATGCAGCAAAAATGAATACCCACTTGCAAAATACAACATGAGAACAGTGCCATGTCACCCAACCCCTCCCCGGCACGGCCACACAACACACCATGGCATGTCATGCAATGTGAGAGCAAACAAATTAATCCCCACAACATGCCCCATGTGTCACCAACTACAGTGTCCCTAATGGAAACTGGCCACACATGAAATGCTCACAGTAATGCAGGACCAACAACACACATTACCAAATACTTACCAAGAATACCAATCACCTACACAACCTCCAACCTACCATAAACATGACAGTACAGACTTAAAAAATTGGTAGCCTCACTACCTGATAATGGCAGCACTTCGAACACTTCCAAGTATACAGTGTTAGCGCTACGCAAGAGTGTAGGTGCACTGCTTACAACATGGACTCCAGTCCCAAAGTATACCGCCTTGTGAAGACATGAGAAATGGACCTGCAAATTAGGAGGATGAGATGGATGCAGAGGCACATATCAATACACCATGCAGTGTACAATACAACAACAATATGCACTAGGAATGTATACACAGTTTTGACTACAGACTGCCCACACTTCAAATGGGAGTCCAACGTCACCGTGTAAGTCAATGTCACTTGGGCACACCCTTTGCAAGCCCATGGTGTCATGATCTCTGCTTCCAAAAGGTCAGGGTTTTCCCAACTCCCTTGGAAGCAGATCCATAACCCAGGTTCCGAGTGCCAACCAGTCCCAATTGGGACCTTTTGGACCCAGTCCTGGCGCCAGTGGCACCAGGCTCATAAATATGCCCAGTCCCAGCGCTAGAAGCGCCGGGCTCATAATGCTTGGGTGGACTTACCTGCAGCAGACCATGCTGCTTACTTGCCTGCCAGTTGAGCCTCTGATCCTCTTCTGTTTGGAACTACTTTTCCTGTTGGGTGGGGCAGGAGCCACTCCCTAGGTTCAGAACACTGGAACTCTTATGGAAAGCAGGAACTCTTTTCTTACCTAGGCGTGGCTGTGGAAGGAGACACCTAAGCACTACAGGAGGCTATTTAAACCACACCCGATGGATGAATCTTGCTTTGCGTTATTCTGCATCCTCTGCAGCAGAACGCTCATCGTGTCTTCTGCATCTGATCCTGGGCCTAAGGAAAAAGGCTTACCATCCTGAATCCAGTGTTCAGCAACACCTATAAAGACAAGAAAGAACAGGTTAGCATTACGGTCTTCAGTGACAGCGCTTCACTTACCTGGTCCATCAGCTGTCACCAACGCCTCGCGCTGCATTCCGGCATCTGAAAGACAAAGGCTTACCTACTCTTCGTGCGCTCCAGAGGTCTTTGCACTGCATTCCGGCATCTGAAAGACAAAAGCTTAGCAACTCTTCGCACGCTCCGGAGGCCTTCGGCGCTGCATCCCGCATCTGAAAGACAAAACAAGGTGCGTTTAAAGACATTGGGGAACTTTAACACTCACGTGCCATTACTCCTTTCCACATCTAACCCAGTGGGTATTCCGGCACCCTGCAGCCGCTCCGAACTTGTACCTGCAAAATAAAAAGACAGTTAGAGCGCATCGTGAAGCAGGCAACAAGCGCTTACTTACGTGCTTCCAGGCGCTTCTATTCATCACACGGGCTCCATCTTCAACTCACTTCAGCCCGTCATCCGCCATCGCCGGAACCCTGCAAAACAAGAGACATCATTACTAAAGACTTTTAAAGACATTAGAATTACTCGAAACTTACCGTTCGTGCAGTAAACGACGGACAGCAGTCCTCTGAAGTCAAGAGGCCTGCTCCCCTTATCCAGTGAAGAAACTGGTTACAGCACCCTGCCCCGAGGCAGATGGAGAGCACGGCGTTCACTTACCTAAGGTGAGAGCGTTAACCTTTGGTGTTCTACAGGAGAAGAGAAAGGGAAGAAGAGAGAGACATTCAATAACCCAGTTCATTAATCCCATATTTTCTATCTGCAGACATCTTACCCTTCGAGTCAGACATACAGTGCACAGAGGTCCAGCCCAAAGAGCCAGCCGTGTGTTACACATCACCTTTGAAGATACGGTATACGCCCAGTCAAGACCGGCGCCTCTACGGGAATCAGGTGAGCGTTACAGAACTCAAAGCCTACCGCAAAACTCCCGTCCAGGCGCTATGGAAACCTCGGATACCGACCAGCTAGCCCAGTTACTTGGGGAACTAAGGCCAGAAGTGCATGCAGCCTGTCAGGAAACGAACGCTCTAAGAAGGGAACTGATTATTTCCAAGGAGCGAACAGATGATCTTGCTAGACAATTGCTACAGTCACAAGCCGGACAGACCCCGTTACCCGCATCTGGGGGAAATCTTCCTTCTACATCCTCTATGAATCCAGTGCAGATCAACCTACCTGGGAATGTACCTCTGGCTCCGCCCGAACGATTTTCTGGTGACCCAAAGAGGTTTGCAGTATTTATCAATCAGTGCCGGTTGCATTTCTTATGCCGGCCAGCAGCCTTTCCAACTGATCAAGCTGAAGTAGCTTTTGTGCTTTCGTACCTTAGTGGCAATGCGGCAGACTGGTCGATCCCTCTAGTAAATCAAGATGATCCGGTCCTCCATGATTTTCAAGCTTTTCAGCTCAGTATGGAAAAACTGTTCGCAAGACATTCACAGGGGCAGGCCTTGGACAATGAGCTTCTTTCGTTGCGACAAGGTAATCAAGACCTTTTGGCTTATATTGCGTCTTTCAACAGACTGATAGTGGAAACTCAATGGCCTGAGGACAAAAGGATTACGCTGTTTTATAGAGGTCTACGTGGAGAGCTCAAAGATGTGTTAGCCCAAGTAGTGAATCCCCCACAAGATTGTTCGGACTATATAGACTTAGTCGTTCAAATAGATCACAGACTGTAGAACAGGAAGGCCGATCGTTCCAAGTTTGATGCTCGAGTATTTTCCAAACCGCCAACTCCTTCCAAAGGAGTAGACTCCGGGGAACCCATGCAAATAGGGGGCCTGAAAGGTCCTCTAACACAAAAGGAGCGGGAAAGGAGAAAACAGTTGCAATTATGCCTCTATTGCGGAAACTCAGGGCACTTTCTTCGAGACTGTCCGGTGAAACCTGCCAAGAAGGCAGTAGGAGCTGCAGTTACCAAAGTTACAAACTCTGAGCAGGGAAACGACCTCGCCCGACAAGAATAGAGGTCCTCTTGCCGAGCGTGAAAACCAGTTCCGTGACCTCGCATTTCGTGATACCTATGGTCCTCATTAGCCCTGATAATCCGGATCGAATACATGCAATTGAAGCTTACGTCGACAGCGGTGCCATCGGCAATTATGTGGATCATGAAATGGTTTTGAGGATGAATCTAACTCTTTGTCCCAAGGCTGTAAAGGACGTCATTACTACGGTGGATGGAACGGAGATAGCCTCCGGACCAGTAACGCATACCACTCAAGAAGTGACGCTAGTAAGTCAAGATGGACACCATGAGAAGATCGTGTTCGATGTGATCAAGGCTCCTCAGTTTCAGATTATTCTAGGAATACCTTGGTTAGAGAAACACAATCCTCTGATCGATTGGCGAGCAAGAACGGTCCAGTTTCCAGAATGTGTCTCTACTTGTCACCCTCCACCTGGTGTTGCACTGGCAGCAATTTCTTCAGAGACTCCCCAGTTACCTCCCGAATACCTAGAATACCAAGATGTTTTCCGGAAGGATCAGGCTAACTCTCTACCTCCTCATAGGTCTTATGACTGCCAGATAGACCTGATACCTGGATCTACTCCTCCTTGTAGTAGAATTTATGCCCTCACCAAGCCTGAGAACCTTCACCTTCGACAATACCTGGATCAATACCTGGCAAATGGGTTTATTCGTCCTTCCAAGTCCCCTGCTTCTTCAGCTTTGTTCTTCGTTCCAAAAAAGGAAGGAGACCTTAGAACTTGTATAGATTATCGCTCCCTGAACCAGATCACCGTCAAGAATAGATATCCGTTACCTTTGATCCCTGAACTCCTGGACCAAGTCAGAAAAGCATGCATATATACAAAGCTGGATCTTAGAGGAGCCTACCACTTGGTACAAGTAAAAGAGGGCGATGAATGGAAGACGGCCTTCTGCACCAAATATGGGCTATTTGAATATCAGGTCATGCCCTTCGGACTTTGCAATGCCCCGGCCGCCTTTCAATATTTTATGAACGATGTCCTCAGAGAGCTCATAGATGTGTGTGTTGTTGTTTACATTGACGACATCCTCGTTTATTCTTCATCGGAATCTGAACATCGGAAACACGTGAAAATGGTCCTCGAAAGATTGCGTCAACACAAACTTTTCGCTAAGTTGGAAAAATGTGTTTTCAACGTGACTGAAGTCGAATTCTTGGGATTCATATTATCACCTAGTGGAGTGCGTATGGATTCAAAGAAGGTCGATGCAGTTCTCAAATGGCCATCACCATCCTCCGTAAAAGGTGTGCAAAGCATGTTAGGCTTCGCTAACTTTTACCGCAGGTTTATCCCCGAATTTTCTCGAATAGTCCAGCCCATCACTGCCTTGTTAAAGAAAAACAAACGTTTTGAATGGTCTACCGAGGCGGAACAAGCTTTCCAGGATTTGAAGACTAAATTTATCTCTGCACCAATCTTAAAACACCCTCGCCCCGAACTCCCCTACATCGTGGAAACTGATGCTTCAAGCCTTGCCATGGGGGCAGTTCGATCACAAAAGGACCCGGTAACCAATCAGTTGCATCCCGTGGCATTTTGGTCCCGCAAATTCTCGCCTCCTGAAATCAATTACACGATTACTGACAAGGAACTTCTGGCTATCAAGTCTGCCTTTAAGGCTTGGCGGCATTATCTGCTGGGGGCCCGACACACCGTTACTGTGATTACGGATCACCGAAACCTGCAATATTTGAAAACCGCAAAAGCCCAATCCTCTAGACAACTCAGTTGGGCATTATTCTTTGCCGAGTTTGACTTTATAATTACCTATCGACCTGGTACAAAAAACGGTAAAGCTGATGCCCTTTCTCGGATGGGAGTGGAAGAACACTTGATCAACCCCAAACCTGTACCAATCATTCCCGAACAAAGAATTCTGGGTGTAATCGCCACACAATCCATAGAGGAAGTTAAGGATAAAGCCAGGCAACTTGTAACTCCAGCAGACATACAGAATTGGCATCTGCAGGGAAAGGACTTTGCAGTAAAGGACAACTTATTGTATTTCCAAGAACGATTATACCTGCCCAGCACAGATTTACAGAAAAAAGTAATCTCTTGTTATCACGATTCTTTAATGGAAGGACATCCCGGTATGGCCAAGACCTCAGAAAAGATCAAGCGCTACTTCTGGTGGCCGTCTTGGAAAAAAGATATCAGAGACTTTATAATGTCCTGTGGAGTATGCGCCCAAAACAAGAGTCAAAAGGAAAGACCAGCAGGCCTCTTACGCCCTATTGACATCCCACCTCGCCCTTGGCATACGCTTTCTATGGACTTCATCACCGATCTACCTCCATGCTCCGGATACAATACGATTCTAGTAATCGTGGACTTATTCTCCAAGATGGCGCATTTCATTCCGCTCAAAGGCTTGCCAACAGCAGCAACTCTGGCCCGAGAATTTCTCGAAAACATCGTCCGACTGCACGGTTTTCCTTCGGTTCTAATTTCGGATCGAGGTAGTCAATTTATTTCTCATTTTTGGCGAAGTTGCTGTCGGTCGGCTCAAATTGATGTGAGACTATCGACCAGTCACCACCCTCAGACCGACGGACAAACCGAGAGGACCAATCAAACTCTGGAACAGTATTTACGCTGCATGCTGCAACAAACCTAAAAAACTTGGAAAGACATCCTTTGGATAGCCGAATATGCCTACAATAACTCTGTCCATTCGGGAACTGGGAAAACCCCGTTTTTTCTTTTATACGGCAGTCACCCTCGAACCTCGGAGTTAGATCCCCTCCAAGATCTTGAAACACCAGCAGTAGACTACCTGCATTCTACAATCACCCAAGCCTTTAAGGAAGCTGTTTCTCACCTTCAAAGGGCTAAAGAACAATACAAGAAAGGAGCAGATCAACATCGGAAGGAAGCCCCTCAATATCAAGTAGGGGATCAAGTCTGGTTATCCACCAAATATCTACCTCTAAAAGGGCCACGCACATTCAACCCAAGATACCTTGGTCCCTATTCCATCACTACCATAGTAAACCCAGTAGCGGTCAAGTTGGACTTGCCCCCGCACATGAAGATACATCCGGTCTTCCACGTCTCTCTATTAAAACCCGTGCAACCTCAAACCCGACTAACTAAATCACCAAAACCCATCCTAGTTGATGGAACCCTGCAAAACAAGAGACATCATTACTAAAGACTTTTAAAGACATTAGAATTACTCGAAACTTACCGTTCGTGCAGTAAACGACGGACAGCAGTCCTCTGAAGTCAAGAGGCCTGCTCCCCTTATCCAGTGAAGAAACTGGTTACAGCACCCTGCCCCGAGGCAGATGGAGAGCACGGCGTTCACTTACCTAAGGTGAGAGCGTTAACCTTTGGGGTTCTACAGGGGAAGAGAAAGGGAAGAAGAGAGAGACATTCAATAACCCAGTTCATTAATCCCATATTTTCTATCTGCAGACATCTTACCCTTCGAGTCAGACATACAGTGCACAGAGGTCTAGCCCAAAGAGCCAGCCGTGTGTTACACATCACCTTTGAAGATACGGTATACGCCCAGTCAAGACCGGCGCCTCTACGGGAATCAGGTGAGCGTTACACATGGAAACGGCAAGCAGGAGGGGTGTGTGTCACACAAACCCAAGCATCTGACCCAAATTCAGGACAAGCCTGCATATGCCCAGCCACAATACAGCGTATGCCCACGGGAGCCACACAAGGCAACACACTGTCCAAAAAATCAAAAATCAAAAAAAAAAAAATCAAAAATGGCCATTAATGGGCCCAGGGGGGGTGGTGGGGGAGGCCACCCAGGAGGTCCGAGGTGAGGGTGCACACCAAACCCACCTGTGGGGATCTTGCAAGAAAAAAAACACCTCCATGGGCTCATGGCCTGCACGGCTACCCTATTGTGAGAGATTCACTGCTGTCGCTCTCCTCACCCTCTGCAGCTGCATCAGGAGGTGGTGGCACTATGGGAGGCAGCCCACGCAAAGCCCTAGTCTGGTCCTCCATGGCAGCAAGCATGCGGGTGTGGAAGGTCTGGTTCTGGAGGATAATTGTGCGGAGGTCCCCATGCAACAACTCACGGGATGCCCGGACCTCCGCCCTAGTTGCCTGCATCTCAGCTGAGAGCGTACGTGTGAGCCGCTCCAGCTGCTTTTCTGTCCTCGTGTTAGCTGAAGCCTCAAGCTCAACCAGAGTTGCCCTGAGCTGACGGAGTTCCACCCTCAGGGCTTCCCTGTGGCCCTGGGACTCAATGGAAATGGCTTCCCGCAGAGTCTCCAGTGCCGCCCGCCTGTCTCTCTTGGACGCCAACATGTCCTCCCTGCGTGACTGGCTAATGGAGTCTGTTACCTGCTGTAGTTGTTCAATTAGCCTTTCTTGGGGGACAATGGAAGTGGCCACCCTATCCATGGCCTGAGCCATCATCTCAGTTGATGCTGCCTGTTGGTTTGCCATAGCGTATATGGATTGCTCCCATGCAGTATTGCCTGGTGGCGTACGGCCACCGCGTCAGCGGGCTCCACACCTGTCTGGGGCAAGGCGAACTGCGCCTTGCTGTGCCGGCACTGCCTGAGGCTGCAGGACTGCATTCCCCCTCTGATCTGCTGGCCCAGGAACAGGATCAGATGTAGCGGAGTGTGACCCTGCATCCGTAACCACCAAAGGCTGACCTACCAACACTGACATCCCCATTGAGGGTTCTACCCCTGGTGCAGGTGGGTTGGACAGTACAGAATCCCTCCCAGAGACACTTACCTGTGACGGCACATAGGTCTCATCATCCGAATTGACACCTGAATAGAGCTCGGGGGAGGTGCACCCAGAGACACCCCTTAAGATGACGGCCTGCAGCAAGTGTGGGTTCTCACCCACCACCACACCATGTCCCTCACTGGTGCCCGGTCGGGCCTGAGACCCCTCCTGGGTCTGCACCATCTCCACAACCCCAGCAGTATCAAGTGCGTCATCCCCTGCAAAGACATGAAAGAAAAGAAATGGGAACAGGCATTAGCAACATGGAACACAATTAAGGCTGAGAAGCAACAGAAACAGTACTTCATTGACACATGTCCCACATGACTATAACCCTCCCATGCATGCACTGTCACTGCGTATGAAGGGGAGTCAAATGGCACACATTGATGACACCAAGATGGAAGACCAACAAATTTGCTGCATGCTGCCTAGCAGTGCCATAACACATTGGCCTGTGATTGGCATGTCCAATACACATACATGACACATGCCATCACACAGATGGCATGTACCCTAGCCATGTCATACAGGACTGAGAAATGCCTAGTGAAAGTGGTGGAATGCAGACAATCAACCTGAATGAACACAGAATAACATGCAACTATGTTGTGGCAAGATGACAATTCAAGGGCAACTGGCGTGAGGTTGGGCTGAATGTCTACTGTTGCCAGAAGGGATACTGCAACACCCAAATCCTGGTGCGCAGAATGTTTTGGATGAAGCACATGGGTGACCCAAACCACTCAGGCACACACCCCCTCACCTGGCACTCAATCAGAAGCACTCACACACACGCCATGCACATGGATGACACACACATGCATGTGCACTCACAGGGCAATGCCTCGTAATCTGGCAGGTCTCCCACGCCTTTGATCTGTTCCTCCATGACGTAGGTCCCAGCAACATACTCATGTGGAGTGAGTTCTATGTCCTCTGCCGGAGACCCAGCTCCAGTCACTAGAGTTGCGGCATGACTTGAGGCCAGCTTTTTCTTTGCACTGCGCTTAAGGTCATTCCAGCGCTTGTAGCAATCATTAGCTGTGCGCCTCACGAATCCAAGGGCACTTATGAGTTCCGCAATGGTCTGCCAGTGTGCCTGACGTTGTGCAGGTGTGGTCTTGCATCCTGCAGTAATCACCATTTCGCTGTCATGTGCGGACACATACTCCACAAGTGCATCAAGTTCGACCCGATTGAAGCAGGGCTTCCTTGGTGGGCCGGACTGTGTAGCCGTTTCTGGGGCATCAGCCTGTACTGGACGAGCACTCTTCCTCTTCTGCTTGGATGGTGGTGGTGATACTGAGTGTCCTACGCCGCTCCGGACACTAGGGGCAGGAGCCCCGGTGGACTGTGGACTAAGAGTGTGGGAATGAACACTCACCATGGGAGTTGGTGCAGGCATTAGCTGAAGTGTGATGTGGTCAGGGGGAACGTCAGCAGGATGGACTAGGACCGACACTGTCCTGGCTGGGACACTTAGAGCTGGGGTGGATGGAGCCGCAGCTGCCCCTGCAGCCTCCCCACCCTGCCTACTCGGGGCAGCAGATGACATAGCTGCCCCTGATCCACGTGGGCTGGTGACACCAACGTGCACCGCCACACGTGGCCTAGACCTGCTGACCTGGAAGTCAGCCATGGAGTCACCCAGTGCCAGGTCTGGTGCCACAATGGGCTGGTCCAACAAGGGCTGAGCAGGGATGGTGTCAGCCACATTACCCTCAACCAGGGGGGGGCATGGGTGTCCCTGACTTGTCACCCACACATGGGGGGCTAGGGGCACCCTGCAAGTCCTGGCCACATCCCCTACCGTATCCACCACGGCCACCTCTTGTGGCTCGCCCACCTTTGCCACCCTTACCGCGTGCTCGCCTCCCAACCATCGCACTGATGTTGTTGTGCGTATGGGAGTTGCAGTAAACTATTGTCCTGGGCAATTGGGGGTCAAAGGGGTACGGTACTAGATGGAATTCGTACCCTAGTGCTCTAGCAAGGCTGTATGTGACCCCTGGGGGAAGATGACGGGTCACGCAACGCACAGGCACCCCGAAAAAGGTAGATAATGTGCATGCAACCACTCCTAGACCACGTGCGTGGAAAAAAAACCCTGCACTACGCTGTGGCACCCAGAAACACAAAAATGAACGAATGCGTGTCACACGCAGCCTAGAATGACCTCTGAAGGGGTAGGCAACACACGGGGCAAGCACAGATGTCAAATACGTGCGCAACTCACCGTCTGCCAGGAAAAATCGCGTGTAAAATACGCGGGTGTGTGTGCGTTGGCAACACCCCCGCCAAAAGAAGAATTGTACGCTGTCTGAGGAGACAGGACAACAGGAGAAGTGAACGCTGTTTGAGGAAACAGGCCCAGGAAAAAGACAAGAAGAGAAAAAGCTGTGAGAGGTAACAGGGAGTACGAACTTGGAACGCCGTGAAGTAAAGCGCGGGTGAACCGACAAGAAGTACAGATTTCACCCACTCGCTCTCCACGAAAAGCACGTACAAGGAAATGGCGTTCTACACGTACCTTTTAAACATGCCTACACGTCCAGCGTCACTTCCGCGTGTACGCGCTGAGGCCCCATCCTCCAATTACACGCGCTGACGTGCAGTAATTGGACGTGTAACATGCACCCGAGTACAGGGAGACGCCCGCGCACGCACGTCACAGATGCGCATACGCGCTGTTGGCCTTTGGGCCAATGAATTCGCGTACGTGTGCTGACGCGCTTACGCGCTAAGGCCCTTTCCTCGAATTACACGCAGACGTGCTGGATTTTCACGTGCCAAATCACTCCGTATCAAGCTGGCCACGCGTAAGCACACGGAAGACCACGCTCCTGCCCAGAAGGCCAAATTACTGCCCCCCAGAGCCCCGAGCACGCTCCCACCTGCCATCTGCTGCTGCCTGATTGCCTGCTGCCCACGTGCCCTGCCATTTGCTGCCTGCACATCAGCCAGGGGTGCTGTTGCTGTGACCACCCCTGCTGGAACCAAAGACTCCCGACTGGGATTCCATCGCTCCACAGCCCAGCCCCAGAACCCAGTTGCCCACCCACTCCTGCCTCTGGGGTTGTCATGTCGGGCACTGCAACATCTGGCGCCACTGACAACCCCCGGCCAGAGAGGCAGAGGGGCACCAGCTTCACTGGCACCGAAGTTGGTGTCCTGGTGGAGCAAGTCCTGGGGCAGTATGATGCCCTCTTCGGAAGTTTGCGCGCCGACAAGGAAGGACGGACTCGGATCTGGACGGACATCGTGACTGCCATCAACGCGGAGGGGGTGGCAGTCCGCGACTTACAACATGTCAATAAGCGCTGGGAGGACTTCAGGTCCAGGACCCTCAACAAGGCCCGGCGCCTCTTGAAGGCAGCGGATGCTAAGGGGCCACTTGTCGGGAGATCAGATGAGGGTCCTGGAACGCATATCCCCAGCGCTCCATGTCCAGGTCCTTGAGAGGCAGCCCCGTCTGGAGTCGAGCGGTAAGTGTACATGCATCATGATTGTATGCTGTGCGTGTGGTGATGTGCCAGTAGTGTGCAGGTTGCACATCTGTTTGTATGGGGCCGAGTATGGGCGGGGGTGTACAGGGCTGTGAGGCTAACACATGCGAGGGCTGTCATGTGTGAGACATGGATGGTGCTTGTGTGTGTAGGCTTGCATGCCAAATGCAGTTGTGTGGGCACACATGTTTGGATGAATGTGTATGTAAGTAGGCATGTTCGTGATGTCACACATGTATGTTGTTTTCAGCTGCATGTATCAGCACTCTGTACATGTGCATGCGTGTGTATTTGACAAGGGTGCAACAGTGATGCAACAGTGATGCATGTGACAGCGGGATGTGGAAGCCTGAATGGCAGATGTGACATGGATGCCCATCTGAACACTGCGACAGTTTGCAGAGGTGTACACATGCATGCAAGTGTGGTGGTGTGTGTGCATGTGTAGTGCACTCCCTGTGTTGCATGTGATGTCTGGCTCACCTTTGCCTGCTCATGCTGTTGTAAGTGTATGGATGGTGCTGGCAGTTGCGATATGGCTGTGGTGTGGCTCATGTGTGCAAGTTGAAATGACATGTCAGTTGGCGATTGTGATGCCATGACTGAGGTTTGCCAATGCCACTCATGTACAACTGTCATGTGTGTATGTGTCCATTGTACAGTGCCCTGATGCCTGTGTTTTATTCCTCCCTGTCTGCAGCGTCAACTGATGAAGAGGGCGGAGAAGGTGCTGTGGAGCACAGCGGCAGGGATCGCACCGCCAGCCGGAGACGCAAGGCCCGGCTCCCCTCCCAGGTTGTGATCTCGTCGGGGAGTGAGGAGTCCGGTGCGCGTCCCAGGCCCCTGCTGCCGGGGGGAGGTCCAAGAGGCGGAGGTCAGAGTTGGACTCCTCGGCAGCAGAAGGGGCAGCTGGGACCCCACAGGGCCCAACGGGGGAAGATGGCACGGAGTCATCCAGGTTGGTGGGGGGTTTGGTGGAGGAGGAGGCTGTGCAAGCAACAGAGACGGGATCTGGAGGTGGGGATTCCACTGGTGCTAGTGGTGCAGTGCAGGACCAGGGACAGGAGGCAGCACAGGCCACCGCGGAGGTGCCTGTGTGCAATCCTGTCCCTGATCCTGTCACTGCATCATCTTGCACCTGCAGGGATGCCTACGTCCAGACCCGTTTTCAGGCAGGGGATGAGCTCACAACAACTGGCCTTCCTCTGCCTGCGGACGTGGCTATCCGGGTCCGGGTTGAGCCTGTCCTGACTGGTGTGGCGTTGCGTCAACGGGCCATGCAAGGTGACCTGCAGTCTTTTCATGAGGAGACTGCACGTCATCTCGAATGGCTCGTTGACCACATCGGCCTACTGGGACAGGTCACCCAGGCCGGATTCCTCAGTTTGATGGGGCTTGCTCAGACCCCCTCCTCAACTGAACCCCCTATGCGCCAGTCATCCTCCGTGCCATCTTCCCAACCATTAGTCACCTGGGTGCCCTGTGGAGCTGCCTCTGACGGTGCGGCCAGGCTGGTGGAGGAGGCATCCCTGCCACAGTCGGGAGTCGGACGTCCAGCAGGGGTGGCCACATCAACGACTGCACCCCAGCCAGTGGAGGATGTGCAGGCGGCAGGAGGCAGTGCACGGGCAGAGGCACAGCAGCAGCAGCAACGAGGTGGGAGCCATGATGGCTCGGGGCCTTTGACATCGGAGGGGCAGGCATCGGCCGGAGGGCAGGAGGACGCAGGACGGGAAGTGTCTTCTGTGTGGCAGCGGTTGGGCCATGCCATAGATGCGGAGCGGCAGTGGGCGGAAGAGGCACGGCTCACGATGGTCAGGGCGGAGAACTCCATGCGGAGGGCCCTGAGGCGGGCCGAGTGCCTTGAGGCAATCCGCAGGGAGTTGAGGGTGAACATGTCGACGGCCCTGCGGACCCTCGGGGCCATGGAGGAGGACCGCCTCCGGGACATTGAGCAGGAGTTCGATGATGCCCTGGCCTGGAACATCCCGAAGTGAGCCGTCGGACTAGCCCACTGCCCTTGTAAATAGTTCTGTAGTTAGTGTTAGGTTTCCTTTGGTTTTGCATTTTTTTTGGACCTTTTGGACAAATTTGTATATAGTTTTTTTTTATTAGGTAGTGTTATTAGATAGGTTTCATTTCTTCTGTTGGGATCATGGACCCTGGATTGTTTATCTGTATATAGTTGACTGTTGGATTTTCATTTTTTTTATGATTTACCCATGGAGCAATGGTTTTCGATTTTAATTTTCCATTCTATTTACTTTTGTGGACTGTGACTTTGGACACCTTTCCTTTGGATTATGATTTGTGGTTTTGCATTATTTCACGGACATGCTGTTTTTTTTTTTAATTCCCATTTGTGTTTGTTTATTTTTGATTCAATTTATGTTGCTTTTAATGCATATTTTTTCTTCAAACTTCAATGTGTAGTATCATCTCATTGGTTTCATGCATATCATGATATGGGTTTTGACATTCACTGACACCCATTGGGTGTATGTGAGGGACATGTGTTAATTTCCAAACTTGCAATTGGGGTTCTATCATGTTATTGCCATTTCTAAGTGGGTGAATGCAATACTCGGGTGGGTGTTTGGCATTTGGAGGCTGACCATAAGGGCCAGGGACCTCGATTGTGATGACATGTTGGCTGGGAGACATGTGTGGGGGCCTGGTGGAGGGTGCCCCTGGATGCAGGGGGGTGGTGGTGCTGGGAGACATGAGTGGGGGCCTGGTAGAGGGTGCCCCTGGATGCTGGGGGTGGGGGTGCAGGGAGACATGAGTTGGACATGAGTGGGGGCCTGGTGGAGGGTGCCCCTGGATGCTGGGGGGTGGGGGTGCAGGGAGACATGAGTGGGGGCCTGGTGGAGGGTGCCCCACAGTGCTGGGGGGTGGGGGTGCTGGGAGACATGAGTGGGGGCCTGGTGGAGGGTGCCCCTGGATGCAGGGGGTGGGGGTGCAGGGAGACATGAGTTGGACATGAGTGGGGGCCTGGTGGAGGGTGCCCCACAGTTCTGAGGTGTGGGGGTGCTTGGAGACATGAGTGGGGGCCTAGTGGAGGGTGCCCCTGACTGGTGGGGGATGGGGGTGCTGGGAGACATGAGTGGGGGCCTGGTGGAGGGTGCCCCTGGATGCTGGGGGGTGGGGGTGCAGGGAGACATGAGTTGGACATGAGTGGGGGCCTGGTGGAGGGTGCCCCTGGATGCAGGGGGGTTGGGGTGCAGGGAGACATGAGTTGGACATGAGTGGGGGCCTGGTGGAGGGTGCCCCTGGATGCAGGGGGGTGGGAGTGCAGGGGGACACGAGTTGGACATGAGTGGGGGCCTGGTGGAGGGTGCCCCACAGTGCTGGGGGGTGGGGGTGCTGGGAGACATGAGTGGGGGCCCGGTGGAGGGTGCCCCTGACTGGTGGGGGGTGGGGGTGCTGGGAGACATGAGTGGGGGCCTGGTGGAGGGTGCCCCTGGATGCTGGGGGGTGGGGGTGCAGGGAGACATGAGTTGGACACGAGTGGGGGCCTGGTGGAGGGTGCCCCTGGATGCTGGGGGGTGGGGGTGCAGGGAGACATGAGTGGGGGCCTGGTGGAGGGTGCCCCACAGTGCTGGGGGGTGGGGTACTGGGAGACATGAGTGGGGGCCTGGTGGAGGGTGCCCCTGGATGCAGGGGGGTGGGGGTGCAGGGAGACATGAGTTGGACATGAGTGGGGGCCTGGTGGAGGGTGCCCCTGGATGCAGGGGGGTGGGGGTGAAAGGGGACATGAGTGGGGGCCTGGTGGAGGGTGCCCCTGGATGCTGGGGGGTGGGGGTGCTGGGAGACATGAGTGGGGGCCTGGTGGAGGGTGCCCCTGGATGCTGGGGGGTGGGGGTGCAGGGAGACATGAGTGGGGGTCTGGTGGAGGGAGGCCCACAGTGCTGGGGGGTGGGGGTGCTGGGAGACATGAGTGGGTGTTAGAAAACTGTCCCAGATTTGCGTCCCTCCCGTTACCCCATCCTCTCACAGGCAGCAGCAGGTACGCTTACTCTGTAGAATGCGGAGGGGAGCGGTGTTTTGTCCACGAGCCAACTTGGGCAGATGCGCTCGTCTGAAACCACCTTGCCGACGCTTTGTTTGGAAGTTGCCATGGCGATTACAGCAGTGGGCGCATCATGTCCCACGTGATTCCTTACGTAGCGAATCACATGATCGGGGTATTGCCGGAAGTCCGGTATTTAACTCCTCCTCGCCCTCCAGTCAGCGCTTCTGATCGTGTTTTGACAGCAGCGATTGTTTTTTCTCTTGGATTTACCGGTACCTTGATCTCGGATTGCCTCTCTTGGATTTTGCGCCTGGATAGCCCTTGTATTGTTGTTTTCTTGGATATTTTGACCTCGGATCATTCTTGGATTGCCTTGCTTTGTGATTTTGTGAGTTTTTCTTGATTCTGGACTTGGGTGGGTTCAAGACTGCTCACTACCTGATACTTCTGCCTGTTTCTCCATCATTCCTGGGAATCTACTATACTGTTGTCCTATTCCTCTTCTATACTGTTTCTCTGCTCCTCATCTACTAACCTCTGTCTGGCTCAACTTAGGTCCTAGGCGTCCTCGTGCCGGCGGGCACAGGTTTGGGTGCTGGACTAGAGACTGCCTTGGCACCTTAGGCGTCCTCGTGCCGGCGGGCACAGGGTTAGGTGCTGGACTAGAGACTGCCTTGGCACCTTAGGCGTCCTCGTGCCGGCGGGGTAGGTGCATGCTGCATTGGAGCCACTTATCACCAAACTGGACTCTGTTTACAAGAGGCGACAAGGACACATACTCACCTGGGGGTCTATCATTTCTCGGACACACTGGTAAGAACTCTTCCCTTGATTTGCCATTTTTTCCTGTACCTTTTGTTATCTGCTATGCTAAATACCTTTTTTGTGGTCTACAGAACCCATCATTCCTGAGGATCAAATTGTACGGAACGTCTGTGGTTAATGTTACGTTCTTCTGCAGGTTAGTGTTCTGTATTATGTGAGGTATCACTAGAGGTTCCTATAATAGTTGGTAATTAGTGGTATTTCTTCTGCAGTCATCAGGAGTTGCCCGGATCTCCTCGTTATCGTGCAGCTGTCGCGGTTCCAGCGAGGTCACAACATCTTTCGATCAATTGGTTTCTCAGTCTGTCCTTTCATACCCCTGAGAATCACATTGGTAGAAAGAATTCTTTACTTCACGACACGTTCAACAAGAGGCAATCTATTTAAGGATTCTGACAGAATCAGAAGCCGCCTTTATTGATGCAACTAGTGACCCGTTGGCCGCTCTGGTCCAATTAGTGGCTGAATTACGTGCCGATATGACAGCCGCCCACACTGATACCCATCGACGCATTGATGAAATGCAGGCTGGGATCAGGGAGGTGACTGGTGGGCCCCAGCCCTTGGCATCTGCTGGTGCTTCAGGTCAGGCGGGGTCCTCAGCTAGGCCAGACTCTGCGCCTGTTTACATGGCCGCCCAGTTCCCGCTTGCTCCCCCTGAAAGGTTTTCCGGAGACCCCAAGACCTTCCGGACCTTCATTAATCAATGTAGGTTACATTTTTTGTGCCGGCCTGCCTCTTTCCCTGACGCAACTACTAAAGCAGCTTTTGTTTTATCGAACCTCGGGGGTATGGCCGCAGTTTGGGCTAACCCCTTGTTGGAACATGGCAGTCCGCTATTGTTTGATTGTGATGCTTTAATCAATGCTATGACTCGGGTTTTTGATACTCGATATAAGACACAGGCCACAGATTTAGAACTATTAAATCTACGCCAGGGAGACGCTCCTCTGTTATCCTATCTTGCCAAATTTAATCAGCTGACTGCTGAAACCGGTTGGCCAGAAGAAAAGAAGGCAGCGTTGTTCTACAAGGGGTTATCAGATTCGCTGAAGGATACTATAGCTACGGTCCCGGTGGTTCCTACATCATTCCTTGAATTCTTAGATTTAGTACTTCAGGTAGACGCCCGACGGGCCGAGAGAAAAGAGGAAAAGAGGGCAACTCCTTCCAACCTTGCTGGTCTCACTGTCCCCCTGACTTGTTCTGAAGAGCCTATGCAAATTGGTGCAGTCAGAGGACCATTAACGATGGAAGAAAGAGAAAACCGTAGGCGAAACAATCTGTGCTTCTACTGCGGTTCTGCTAATCATTTGCTTCGTGCCTGCCCAAAGAAGCCCCACAAATCGGGAAACGCCAAAGCC
Organism: Ambystoma mexicanum; assembly: GCF_040938575.1. Classification (NCBI taxonomy): domain Eukaryota; kingdom Metazoa; phylum Chordata; class Amphibia; order Caudata; family Ambystomatidae; genus Ambystoma; species Ambystoma mexicanum. Next base: position 570,233,533 of record NC_090938.1, on the reverse strand, counting down.
CGGCAGTAGAAGGAGCCCCTACGCCGAGCTGTTCTATGCAGAGTTCCTGTTTATCTATGCCTTTTTATGTCAACATTACATTGAGTTATCCGCAGGGACTGCCTTGGAGTTCCGAAGCTGTCTTGGATTCTGGGGCCACCAGAAATTATATTGATGCTCAGTACGTCCAGACGTGGGGAATACCTCTTCTGCCTAAGGAAGTTCCAGAGGTGGTGAATGCTGTTGATGGTTCTACTCTTCTTTCGGGATTAGTTACAGAGCATACCATACCTTTGCAATTAACCATAGGTATCGAGCATTCAGAAACCATCACTTTCGATGTCATCACGGCACCTCAATTTAAACTGATTTTGGGGTTACCTTGGCTTAAGCTCCACAATCCAGGTATTGATTGGGTTACTGGGGCTATTAACTTTAATTCCCAGCAATGTCTTGCGAATTGTAACTCGGCTGATTCCGTACTTACAGCTCCCAGTCGGGCTTTACTGGATTCCGCAGCCACTATTGGTGCGGTTGTCAACACCAACCTGCCTGCTGAATATACCCAATATATAGATGTTTTTGATAAAGGAAAAGCTGAGAAATTACATCCTCATCGGCCATACGATTGCCTGATTGATCCGAAACCAGATGCCAAGGTACCATCGGGACGCATTTACTCTCTTACCCAAAAGGAGGATGCTGTCCTAAAGGATTATCTGGATAAGGCTCTGGAGTTAGGTTTTATCCGTCCTTCTCATTCTCCGTTTGCTTCCCCTTTGTTTTTTGTACCTAAGAAGGAGGGTGAATTAAGACCCTGTATTGATTATCGCGAGCTTAATGCAAGTACTATACGGAACCAATATCCTATCCCTTTAATTTCTGTTTTACTGGATCAGTTGGGTTCTTCATTGGTCTTTACTAAATTGGATCTTAGGGGGGGCCTACAACTTGGTGAGGATTTGTCGTGGCGATGAATGGAAGACGGCATTTAAGACCAGATATGGGTTGTTTGAGTATTTGGTAATGCCATTTGGACTCTGTAACGCCCCGGCCACTTTTCAGAACTTTATTAATGACGTCCTTTGTGATATGATCGACAGGTTTGTCATCGTTTATCTCGACGATATACTCATTTATTCCTCATCTATGGAGTTGCATGTGCGTCATGTTTCGGAAGTGTTACAACGCTTGCGAGACCACCACCTTTTTGTCAAATTGGAGAAGTGTGTCTTTCATGCTACCCATGTAGAATTCCTTGGTATGACATTACTAAGGAAGGAGTCCAGATGAGTAGAAATAAGGTCAAAGCAGTTTTAGATTGGCCTATACCATCTACCAGGAAGGAATTACAGTCTTTCTTAGGATTCTCCAACTTTTATCGCCGCTTCATTAGACACTTCTCGTACATCACTTCACCACTCACTGAACTAACCAGTAACAAGAAACCATTTGTTTGGAACGATAATGCTCAACGAGCATTTGAGGCTTTGAAATCAGCTTTTACCTCTGCTCCTGTTTTGTTACATCCTAACGTCCAACAACCTTTTTTTGTCGAAGCAGATGCTTCTGACTTAGCTGTAGGAGCGGTTCTCTCTCAGCCTTGTCCCGATTCTGGCGATCTTCATCCAGTCGCCTATCATTCACGAAAGTTAACACCTTATGAGCAAAATTATACTATCACAGAATGAGAATTGCTGGCGATTCGAGAAGCATTTACGGTGTGGCGGCATCACCTCTTGGGCACTGACATTCCAGTTCAAGTATATACGGACCACAGAAACCTGTTGGCCTTACGATCACTGACTTGTACCACTGCCAGGCACGCCCGTTGGCATGAGTTCTTTTCTATGTATAACTTTACCTTGACTTACCGCCCCGGGGCTTTGCATTCCAAGGCTGACGCCTTATCCAGAATCCATGGAGGTTCTATTTCTCGTATACAGGATGGGTCTTTGATGCTGCCTACACAAGTGGTTTATGGTTGCGTATTACAGCCCACTTTGAAGACGACTCTCCAAGCCTGGGTAGCAAAGGAACCAGCGGAAATAGCAGAATACAACATGGACATTGTGCACGGCCTGCCTTACGTCCAAGGTCGTGTTTATATGCCCGATCACGACTCTCGTTATGCAGCTATTGCCTTATGTCATGACGCTGCCATCGCAGCTCACCCTGGTTCGCAGAAAACTCTAGAGCTCCTCAAACGTTGGTGCTGGTGGCCATCAATGCGGCGAGACGTCTCGCAATACATATCGACCTGCGCAATTTGTGCCCAGTGTAAATCCTCCTCTGCTAAACCAATGGGACTACTACAGCCATTACTGGTGCCAGTTAGACCATGGGCAATGATTTCGATGGATTTTGTAGTAGAGCTACCATTGGTCGAAGGATTTGATGCTGTCTGGGTGGTGGTGGACAGTTTTTCCAAAATGTCCTTGTTTGTTCCTTGCCAGGGTCTGCCCTCCGATTCTAAGCTTGCCGAAATGTTCTTGCAACACGTATTTCGTTTTTTTGGGCTACCTGAAATCGTGATTTCTGACAGAGGCTCCCAATTTACGTCACGTTTCTGGAGGCACCTCATGTCCTCGTTGGGGGTGGAGGATCGATGTTCCACGGCCTTCCATCCACAAACGGATGGCCAAACTGAGCGTGTTAACGCTACTATGGAACAATACCTCAGATGCCTCATTCTCCAGCATCAAGAGTCTTGGTTAACAGTTCTCCCTATGGCGGAATTTGCATATAACAATTCTAGCCACTCTTCTACAGGAACGTCCCCTTTTTTTGCTTTATATGGTCAACACCCTCACACTCTGCCTTTGGACTTGGTGCTCCCCGCAGATTGCCCGGCTGTGCATTCATGTATCAAGGAGCTGTCTGCGGTTCATGCTTGCGTTTTGGAACATCTAGTACAAGCTCAGAAGCAAGCCAAATTATACGCAGATCGTAACCGCCGACTCTCACCTGATTACGTTCCGGGCATGCGGGTCTGGCTCTCTATGAAGAACCTACGCATCCCGGGACATCGGTGTCTGCTGCCATGTTTTGTTGTCCCTTATTTTATCAAAGAAGTCTTGAATCCTTTGGTGGTCAAGTTGGAATTACCCCGCTCTTGGAGGATACATCCTGTGTTCCACGTATCCATGGTTAAACCTTGTGCCGACCAGACTAGAATTACTGCTCCACCTTCCCCGGTGCTTGTCCAGGGTGTGGAGGAATACGAAGTCAACGCCATACTTGATTCTAAAGTCTCTCGTGGGGTGAGATATTTTTTGGTGGATTGGAAGGGTTACGGGCCCGAGGAACGTACTTGGGAACCTGAGCGTAATATACATGCCCCCTTGTTGGTTTCGCAGTTTTTGGCCTCTCTGAGCTTAGGGGGACCTTTGGGGGAGGATACTGTTAGAAAACGGTCCCAGATTCACGTCCCTTCCGTTACCCCATCCTCTCACAGGCAGCAGCAGGTACGCATCCTCGGTAGAATGCGGAGGGGAGCGGTGTTTTGTCCACGAGCCAACTTGGGCAGACGCGCTCGTCTGAAACCACCTTGCCGACGCTTTGTTTGGAAGTTGCCATGGCGATTACGGCAGTGGGTGCATCATGTCCCACGTGATTCCTTACGTAGCAAATCACGTGATCGGGGTATTGCCGGAAGTCCGGTATTTAACTCCTCCTTGCCCTCCAGTCAGCGCTTCTGATCGTGTTTTGATAGCAGCGTTTGTTTTTTCTCTTGGATTTAACGGTACCTTGATCTCGGATTGCTTCTCTTTGATTTTGCGCCTGGATAGCCCTTGTATTGTTGCTTTCTTGGATATTTTGACCTCGGATCGTTCTTGGATTGACTTGCTTTGTGATTTTGTGAGTTTTTCTTGATTCTGGACTTGGGTGGGTTCAAGACCGCTCACTACCTGATACTTCTGCCTGTTTCTCCATCATTCCTGGGAATCTACTCTACTGTTGTCCTATTCCTCTTCTATACTGTTTCTCTGCTCCTCATCTACTAACCTCTGTCTGGCTCAACTTAGGTCCTAGGCGTCCTCGTGCCGGCGGGCACAGGTTTGGGTGCTGGACTAGAGACTGCCTTGGCACCTTAGGCGTCCTCGTGCCGGCGGGCACAGGGTTAGGTGCTGGACTAGAGACTGCCTTGGCACCTTAGGCGTCCTCGTGCCGTCGGGGTAGGTGCATGGTGCATTGGAGCCACTTATCACCAAACTGGACTCCGTTTACAAGAGGCGACAAGGACAAGTACTCACCTGGGGGTCTATCATTTCTCGGACACACTGGTAAGAACTCTTCCCTTCCTTTGCCATTTTTTCCTGTACCTTTTGTTATCTGCTATGCTAAATACCTTTTTTGTGGTCTACAGAACCCATCATTCCTGAGGATCAAATTGTACAGAACTTCTGTGGTTAAAGTTACGTTCTTCTGCAGGTTAGTGTTCTGTATTATGTGAGGTATCACTAGAGGTTCCTATAATAGTTGGTAATTAGTGGTATTTCTTCTGCAGTCATCAGGAGTTGCCCGGAGCTCCTCGTTTTCGTGCAGCTGTCGCGGTTCCAGCGAGGTCACAACATCTTTCGATCAATTGGTTTCTCAGTCTGTCCTTTCATACCCCCGAGGATCACATTAGTAGAAAGAATTCTTTACTTCACGACGCGTTCAACAAGAGGCAATCTATTTAAGGATTCTGACAGTGGGGGCCTGGTGGAGGGTGCCCCTGGATGCAGGGGGGTGGGGGTGCTGGGAGACATGAGTGGGGGCCTGGTGGAGGGTGCCCCTGACTGGTATGGGGTGGGGGTGCTGGGAGACATGAGTGGGGGCCTGGTGGAGGGTGCCCCTGGGTGCTGGGGTGTGGGGGTGCAGGGAGACATGAGTTGGACAAGAGTGGGGGCCTGATGGAGGGTGCCCCACAGTGCTGGGGGTGCTGGGAGACATCAGTGGGGGCCTGGTGGAGGGTGCCCCTGACTAGTGGGGGGTGGGGGTGCTGGGAGACATGAGTGGGGGCCTGGTGGAGGGTGCCCCTGGATGCTGGGGGGTGGGGGTGCAGGGAGACATGAGTTGGACATGAGTGGGGGCCTGGTGGAGGATGCCCCTGGATGCTGGGGGGTGGGGGTGCAGGGAGACATGAGTGGGGGCCTGGTGGAGGGTGCCCCACAGTGCTGTGGGGTGGGGGTGCTGGGAGACATGAGTGGGGGCCTGGTGGAGGGTGCCCCTGGATGCAGGGGGGTGGGGGTGCAGGGAGACATAAGTTGGACATGAGTGGGGGCCTGGTGGAGGGTGCCCCTGGATGCAGGGGGATGGGGGTGCAGGGAGACATGAGTTGGACATGAATGGGGGCCTGGTGGAGGGTGCCCCTGGATGCAGAGGGGTGGGGGTGCAGGGAGACATGAGTGGGGGCCTGGTGGAGGGTGCCCCTGGATGCTGGGGGGTGGGGGTGCTGGGAGACATGAGTGGGGGCCTGGTGGAGGGTGCCCCTGGATGCTGGGGGGGGGGGGTGCAGGGAGACATGAGTGGGGGCCTGGTGGAGGGTCCCCCACATTGCTGGGGGGTGGGGGTGCTGGGAGACATGAGTGGGGGCCTGGTGGAGGATGCCCCTGGATGCAGGTGGGTGGGGGTGCTGGGAGACATGAGTGTGGGCCTGGTGGAGAGTGCCCCTGGATGCAGAGGGGTGGGGGTGTTGGGAGACATGAGTGGGGGCCTGGTGGAGGGTGCCCCTGGATGCTGAGGGGTGGGGGTGCAGGGAGACATGAGTTGGACATGAGTGGGGGCCTGGTGGAGGGTGCTCCTGACTGGTGGGGGGGTGGGGGTGCAGGGGGACATGAGTTGGACATGTGTGGGGGCCTGCTGGCAGGTGCCCCACAGTGCTGGGGGGGTGAGGGTGCTGGGAGACATGCATTGTTGATCAGTAGTGCAAGGTGACATGTGGGTTGGCTGGGGGGCATGGCCATGGTGGATGGGCTGCCTGCGGGACATGGGCAGGGGTGTAGAGGGAACACCTGGGAGGACCCACACGGCCAATTTACGTGTAGTGCTCCCCGCGCACCCCTGAAATACACGTGCCCTGATGGAATCGTGTGTGATACTTCCTGCGCACCCCTGAAATACACGTGCCCTGATGGAATCGCGTGTGATACTTCCTGCGCACCCATGGAATACACGTACCCTGATGGAATCGCGTGTGATACTTCCCGCGCACCCCTGAGATACACGTACCCTGCTGATTTTGCGTGTGATACTTCCCGCGCACCCCTGGAATACACGTACCCTGATGGAATTGCATGTGATACTTCCCGCGCACCCCTGAAATACACGTACCCTGCTGATTTTGCGTGTGATACTTCCCGCGCACCCCTGGAATACACGTACCCTGATGGAATCGCGTGTGATACTTCCCACGCACCCCTGGAATACATGTGCCCTGATGGAATCGCGTGTGATAGTTCCCGCGCACCCCTGGAATACACGTGCCCTGATGGAATCGCGTGTGATAGTTCCCGCGCACCCCTGGAATACACGTACCCTGATGGAATCGCGTGTGATACTTCCCGTGCACCCCTGAAATACACGTACCCTGCTGATTTTTCGTGTGATACTTCCCGCGCACCCCTGGAATACACGTGCCCTGATGGAATCGCGTGTGATAGTTCCCGCGCACCCCTGGAATACACGTGCCCTGATGGAATTGCGTGTGATAGTTCCCGCGCACCCCTGGAATACACGTACCCTGATGGAATCGCCTGTGATACTTCCCGCGCACCCCTGAAATACACGTACCCTGCTGATTTTGCATGTGATACTTCCCGCGCACCCCTGGAATACACGTGCCCTGATGGAATCGCGTGTGTTACTTCACGCGCACCCCTGATGTACACGTACCCAGGGCAATCGCGTGTGATACTTCCCGCGAACCACTGAAATACACGTTCCCTCTTGGAGTTTGCTGTTTGGCGGCCCTGTGAACTGGTCCAGGGTTAGCGCAGCCCTTTGCGATGAATTGGGAATGTTGAAGGGTTTTCCTTGCGCAAGGGCGTTTTTGGGGGCGTAACAGGTGCTGCTGCAGGGTCGCTGCGCCACTCTGCGCCACGGCTGGTTTTGGAGGCTGGAATCCATGAATACGCTGTGCGATGAAATGGATTTTATCGCACGCGGCTGGCGCAGTGTATCGCACGGGGACACTGTGCGCCAGCCGCTTGCGCCACTTTTGTGCAAAATTCTATGAATTACCCTGTTAACCTTAAAGAGTGATTACGGGTATAATGCATATGGTTGTGCGCTATGCCCACTCAAAGATACATGAAGGGGGCTGAGCTGCGTTGCCAATTTTACAATATCTGTGGTGCACCCAACAGATCCTACAAACAGTGAAAATATAGTTCAAAATATAACAGACGTGGCGCGGCCATGCCCTGGTATCAAATACAGAAAACTCCAAAGTCAAAGTCCATATGCGATTTAGATGCGGCATATATTATCAATATATTTATTCTTGCAAGATGTCAGGTTGACTTTGGAGTTTTCTCTATTTGATACCAGGGCATGAGCGCGCCACGCCTTTTATATTTTGAACTATAACCTTAAAGAGTCCCAGAAAAAGAAAAATCTATGAAATTTTAAAAAATGTAAATAAAAAAAAAGCTGTTCTAAGGCTCAACAAAGCCTTGAAGGGCAGCAAAAAGGTGAATATGAAATGATGAAAAAAAAACATGGGGTTGAATCCGGTTTGGGATGGGATGTTAGCATCCGCTGGAGAGCACAAGTAAAGCGAGAACGTGAAATTCAGAGAAAGCTGCATATTGTCAGAGTATCATGCAAGCAGCCGGGAATCATTCGCCACCCCCTTTCAAAGAACATGGGGTTGCATTCACCCCTTTCCGGAAACAAAGATGGGACATTCTATTTTAAAACTGGATGGAAGTCGGTCAACACTGTTCATAAAAATAATGAACAGTATGTGCGAGTTGTACTGTAACCCAAGCTTAAGAATTTCCTCTACGCTTCAGGTGACACAGGGATATTTGCACGAATGACAAAGCTTCCAGGATAAAGAGCGAATATCTTCATTAGAATAATTCATTTTTTAAATGCCTACTTCCTCCTCAGATGCTATTTTACTGTCTTGTGTCCAAGATCAAAAGGGAGACGCCATGACTCCTCTACTAATGGGTCAACAGCTCTCATAACTGCAAGGGAGTCCAGGGAGGATATCTCAAGGGCAACGTGCTCACCTTGGAAGCAATGCGTCACTGAGCAACAACGGCTCGATTCCCGGGTCCGCATATCATATCAAGGCTACTATTCTAGTAGTATTTGGCCAGGGGTGGACTCGCCTATTGGGAACTCAGGAGATTTCCCAGAAGGCCTCGGCACCCTGGGCCTCTTTTATGATGAATTTCTAATTTTTCCCATAGGAAAAGGTCTGGTGTTGCTGAAAATGTGATGTATGGGGCCACTTTGAAAATTATTTCCAGGGCCTATTTTGGTTCCCAGTCCACCCAGGGGGTAACAAAGGCTCTGTGGGGAATAAGGAGCTGGGCCTCAGGCAGACCGCCCACGAGGTTGTGGATGTGATACTCATGTGAACAAAGGCACAGGCAGGCTCCTGCCTTGTCCGCATGCCTTTGCTGGTGTCCTTGCTGTGTGTAGTTAGTACATTGAGAAGCACACCACATTGCAATGCATTTAGGATCTTAGATCCTTCATCAGGGAAAAATCTGTAAACATAATAGATTGAGCAAATATCTGTCATGAACATTGAATAAAGCCCCTAATTGGTCATTGATAATATGATGACTACAAAATGAGGAAAAAGACATACCAGTTTCATACAATCAACAGACAACGTGATCTCTTTTTAAAGGAAAGAACACCTTCAAACGTTAACAGTGCTGTGAATAAAAACTCAAGTCAGTTTCCAATTTCAAAATGAAATAATTACAAGTGATTCATGCATTAAGTAATTAACTGAAAATGACATACCTGCCTTTTCTATACGCTGGTGAAGCATGCTGACATGTCCCGTTTCTGAAAGAAATGTCTTCCTGTGCTTGAAATCCCCAAAATGCAAAAACACCCCAAAACGATTGGTGGTTTTGAATAACCCGCATATGCCAAATCTGCAAGGAAACAACACATGGAGCAGAGCATTCATCGAGCACTATGCAAAGTAGGTAAAAGAAAAGGACCTAGAACAACGTAAGGACAACAGGACTGTGAAGTCCAAGAACCACGAAAATAAAGGACAGCTGTGAGAAAACTGAGGGTATTCTCAATCCCCAACCCCTTGAATCCTCTGCGCAGATGGCCTGGGAAAGACCATCGCTATTGGATCCCGACCCTGGGGGCGGAGAAGCAAGAGATGATCACCTGGTGGAAGGTCCTTGGAGACTTGGAGTGGGACCGTTGGGCGAGACATGGTATCCCCCTTTCACTAATGACGACCAACCCAACCCTTTCTGTCCTTCCCCAACCTTTTTGGGATATTGTAAGCCAGCCAAACTGGTCGGAACACAAGAGGATGTGGACGACCACAATTGGGCTCTAGTCACATCCGCTTTGTGGAAAAGATCGGGACCATAGCGGCTCGAAAGTTAGAAATAGGAGTATCCAGCAGTTAGGCTTGAAAGGATTGAAAGTTGTATTCTGGAACTCCATAGAAAGCCAAATCTGTTTAGCAACATTGATGCTCTGCAATCCTGAGACTGGGTAACATAATTCTAATTCAGGAGTCATGGTTGTTGCCATCTCCAGTTTTGGATGTGTTTACTCAATTGGCCAGGCCCAGTAATGGGGGGAGGGCCTTGGGGGGCCTGCTGATTCCAGTGGGCTCTACCTTAGGAATGAGGGAATCTCTGATTCAGGGTGATGGCTTTTTGGCATTAACTTCTCCCGAAGGATCAATGCATTTGCTGATTATGAATATCTATTGGCATTGTTGAGTGGCAGATCTGCAAGACTTCCGCCAGGTTATATCTGATTTTATTAATACATTGGCTAACTCTTACCCAAATGGAAGAATTCTTGTGGAAGGAGACATTAATTCAAACTGTATTGGGTCAGAAAAACTAGATGAAAATTGGGATGTATTTGGGGAGAGCTTGCCAAACTCGCCAAAAATACAAAATGGTTGGATGTGGTGGTTAACCATGGAGGCCATGGGTTTGAGTCTAATTAACTCCATGTCAATGGGGGAGGGAAGAAATATCCCAATGTGGCGACAAGGAGAACACTCCTTAACTTTGGATTATATTTTTGCTGATGCATTCTTAACTAGCTGCTTTGTGAGTTTCATAGTCCAACATTATAACTGGAGTGATCACGCAATCCTCATTGCTGAATTCATTTCCAGACTAAAACGCGGTCACGTTCGTCTGTGGGTAATTTAGAATCTACCTGTGCAGAGAATATTTGGTGCTCAGATCGGAATATTGCTATTATGAATGAAGAGTTGGATGGTGTTATTAGAGGTATCCCTTAAAATGGAAGTTGAGGGTATTTAACCCTCTGTGTTTTGATAATTTCATGGGGGAACTGAATGAACGAGTAAAACTGAATCATAAATTCTCTACTAACGTCAAGGGGAAAACTACTCATGTTTATAATGCTGACATAGTAGAAGCGAAGAGGAAACTTCATAGAGACATTAGAGCTCTGAAGTGTGGTAATAAGGGGAACATACATCTTGGGTCCGAATTGAAGAAATTAAAACAACAATACAGAAACTTCTGTTAATCAAAAAAAGCAAATGCAGAATACACTGAATGCAGAATGCATGCTCTGCACCTTAATTAAACATGATTCCCGTGCATTCTGGGTTTTAGTTAACAGGCGGGACCCTTTGTTTCAGGCTATTGAACTGAACGCAGTTACTAAAACCCAATAGGTGGATTTTTTAAGAGATATCTACGGGTATGGGTCAGTAGATACTGAACTAGACCCAGACATCAGCAACTACATCAGTGAGTGCCTGCGGCTCATTGAGATTGAGTGTGAGGACATTGCGAGCCTAATAACGAGGTGTAAGAAGCAGCGTGCCCCTGGGCCTAACGGTTTTAAACTACACCTTGAAATTGGACCCAGTAAACTGGTCTACGTGTTGTACATACTGTTTGGAAGGATAATGGACTCAGGCATTCTCCCTGTGTCACATTGTTACAATCTTTAAGAGAGGCTCAAGGTCTGACCCAAAAAGTTATCGACGTATTTCATTAATCGAAGCAGATTGTAAAATGTTCTCTTTGCTTCTTGGCCATGTAGAAGATTGGGTGAAGCTTACTGCTAGACTTAGTCCTTTTCAGACGGGATTCCGGAAAGGACACTCCACAAATTTAAATGGTTTGATGGTGAAGGCCCTTCAAGCTTCAGCATGGAATAAGGCGAATGGATGCACTTACTTGGCATCCATTGACCTTTCAATGGCCTTTGATAAGATATCCAGGAACAGACTGAGGAGTAAACTTGCTAGTTGGGGTCTCCCTGGTGGATTGTTGAGGCTCTTGATGCGTCTCTCTGAGGATTCTGGCATTTGCGTCAGATTGAACAAGGATGGTGCCCTCTTGGAACGCATTAAAACCCTCACAGGTTTGAGACAGGGATGTAACCTGGCACCATGCTTGATTAACCTTTAGGTTTCTGATGTAGTAAATTAATGGGCGGGGGCAGGATTGACTGCACCTACGATAGGCTCGATGAGAGTGGAATGGTTGGCATATGCTGATGATTTTCTTTTATTTGATAACTCTTGGACCGGCCTACAAAGCCTCCTGGCCAAATTCTGCTAAATGCTAAAGATAATGGCCTTGTGGTTAATCCTAGTATGACCAAGATTTTAGCCATCACCCGGGGAAAGAAATTGAAAGGAATGGTCTGGTCTTTGGAGAAAAAGGTGATTGGAACGGTGGATTCTCTGGTTTATTTAGGTTTCCAGATTAGTGCTCAGCCAGGATGCTCTAACAACAGAGCGAGCCTATTAAACAAAGGGAAGCTCCTGATTAATCAGGTGCTGAAGATTGATAGGAAATATGGGTGCTTTTCAATCAAACCAGCTCTTATCTTTTACGATGGTAAGATTGTCCCGAAACTAACTTATGGCCCGGAACTAGTGGATGTATCTATCTTTAAGGTTCTTGACCTTATTGAAGCGAAAATTTGGCATAAAATATTGAAAGTGCCAAATGCTATACCGTTAGCGGCAATCAGATTTGAGTTGGCGATTGTCTTTATCAGAGCACGTGTGCAGTGGCAGATACTTGCCTTATATTTAAAACAAATTGACCCTATTCCCCGTTCCCTTTATGAGCTTTTAGGCAAACAACTCTAGTATATGAAGAACAATAGTGACTTCCTTTCGCAGTTGGAAGTAAGGTCCTTAGTGATCGTGGAAAATGTGGCGATGGATAGGGCTACTTTATTGGCTAACTCAAATAGAGTAAAGAAAGCTCTATCTGACTATGACTGCGTCTGTACCACTGACTCATTTCACTCGTTCCCATCCCTGCATGGCTTGGTATTTGACCATAGAAGGCGGGGGACCCCAGCTATGATTCTCTCTCAGTTCCCAAGAAACTACTATAGAATGATTTACTGAGACTAAGAGGGAATGTTTTACTAACGAAAGAGATCCTGTTAAGAGGAGGAAAAATCTAACTAGAGACTAACTACAGATTTTCTAACCAGGGCCCTACTGAAACTGCACGACATCTGGTCTTAGATTGTGAAGCTTTATCTACATGTAGGATGACATATGGCCCAACTAGTTCTGATCAGTTCTATAAATTAGGCTCACTGAACTGTGATTATATCTGGAATAGATGTCTTAATATTAACTCTATCAAAGAGCGCTTAGGGGTGGCAGGCTTTATTAAGACTATGAATTTGATCAATTGAATTTGATATCTCTTTTTTAAATACTGATGAATTGATATCTCTTTTTTTCAATACTGCTGTGTTGAGATTATTAATTTGATGAATTGATGTCTTTTACACAAGTGTGATGTTACTGTTTTTATGATATTAAATATTTTAGAATGATTTGATGACATATTGTTCTGCGATTTCTTTTTCTTTCTTTTTGTTTGTGCATTCAATTGTAATGTTGACTTTGTCCTATTTGATGTATACGTATTAATGATGTTCTAGATTGATTTTGTAATGTTTTTTTTAAACGAAATACAAATAAATAAAATAAATAAATAAGTCAACCAGCTCCCCTCATTTCTCCACAATTGACACTTGACAATACTGGGACGAAGAAGAGGCAAGTAAGAGCAATGACGACTGTTAAAGGGCTGCAGGTGTATAAATGGAGCCTATCCCAGTGGAAAAGGGAAACAACAGTAGAAGGACCAGGAGGCCGGTGTATGCAGCAGAGAACCCCAGAGCGTAGTGTGGGAGTTGGTACTCACTGGAGCATACTAGGACCAGTGAAGAGAGCTGTGCTGAAAGGCTGCCCATTTGTTTTCTACTCTACTCCTTTTCCTGCTCTCAAACCTTGACTAATTTCTCCCTCTGTTCTGATGCTCTTCGATCTTTCTTCTGCTTTTGATACAGTCAACCACTCCATCCTCATAAATCATCTCCATGATACCCTATGCATCACAGACCGGGCACTGGCATGGCCGACCCTCCCAAGTGTAAATGGGTCCTCTCCTCTTCTCCACCTCACTTTCTACCTCAGGGCTCTATCCCATCGCCATGGCTCTTCCACATCTACCTAGCCCCTCTGGCCCACTTCATCTCCACCTTCTCCCCCCATTTCCAGTGTTACGCAGATGACACTCAGCGCTCCTTTAACCCCTTAACCCTTTAAGTGCCATGGGTTTTTCCACCCAGTGCCAAGGCCTTTTTTGGTGATTTCGGTATGTCGCCATTCAATGCCTTGTAACTTTTTTGTTGTCACATTTGGGAAATGAAAGGGTTGTGTGACAAAGGACAGCAGCAAATGGATCGAAATGATAGAAGAAACACACAAACACAACAAATGTCATACCTTCTTGCATTCCCACAGGTGTCCCGACGAAAACGGTACCTCACATGTGTGGGTGCACCTACCTGGGGGAGAAGGGGAGAGCCATAAACACGGCTAACCCCAAGTCTTTTCTGACAGCTGAATTTCATGATTTTTTCAGAAGGGCGCACCATACAGATATGGGCCTAGGGTGTCTGAGCCACCAAGGAAAACAGGGAACCCCATGCATTTCCGAAAAGAGGACACGCGTGGGAATCCGGAGAGGTCTGACTTGTGCAAATCGGGCCAGAATGTATTACCCAGAAAGTGCTGCAAAGTCCGAAATATGGCAAAAAAAAAACCAACTTCCGCACATTTCACTCGGCGGCTCACCCACCGAAACACGCCACCAACAACACATGGCCTACCTTACCGCGTTCCCACAGGTGTCCCGATGAAAACGGTACCTCACATGTGTGGGTGCACCTACCTGGGGGCAAAGGGGAGAGCCAAAAATGCGGCTAACCCCAAGTCTTTTCCGACAGCAGAATTTGATGAATTTCGTGGAAGGGCGCACCATACGGATATGGGGCTAGGGTGTCCAAGCCACCAAGGAACCTACATCAGCAGTACAGACATCAGGAACGGCCCTTGGGATCGTAGGGTAACTGCCTCCAGAGTACAGCGATTTCCAGGACGTTTTTTGCAAGGAACACGCCAATACATTACCACCTCACAGGTCCTACGACTGTCAAATCGATCTGATCCCTGGAGCGCAACTTCCATGTAGTCGTATCTATGCCCTTAAGGAAAAAGAAAACCAACACCTACGTGAATACCTGGACCAGTACCTAGCCAATGGGTTCATTCGCCCATCCAAATCTCCAGTTTCCTCAGCTCTCTTCTTCATTCCCAAGACGGAGGGAGACTTGAGGACGTGCATAGACTACAGAGGGCTCAACAAGATCACCGTAAAAAAACAGTATCATTTACCCCTGATTCCTGTACTTCTAGACCAAGTAAAAGGGGCAAAGGTCTACACGAAACTGGACCTACGGGGGGCCTATCACTTGGTTCGCGTTAAGGCTGGAGATGAATGGAAGACGGCTTTCCGCACCAAGTTTGGGCTATTCGAGTACACTATCATGCCCTTTGGGCTATGCAACGCTCCAGCAGCCTTTCAGTACTTTATGACAGATGTACTAAAAGAACTATTGGACATTTGCGCTATGATTTACATAGACGACATCCAGATATATTCCAGAACCTACGAGGAACACGTACATCATGTAAGAGCAGTCCTCGCTAAATTGCGTCAATACCATCTGTTCGCAAAACTTGAAAAGTGCGCCTTTCACGTCACCACAGTGGAATTCCTTGGATACATACTTAGTCCCCAGGGCATCCAGATGGACAAACGCAAGGTGGAAGCAATATTGCAATGGCCATCACCTACTTCAATCAAGACGGTCCAGAGCTTCTTGGGCTTTGCAAACTTTTATAGAAGGTTCATTGCTGATTTTTCAGAAGTAGTCCATCCGATTACATCATTACTCAGAAAAAAACGCATATTTCAATGGACCGCAGAAGCTGAGAAAGCCTTCCAGGAACTAAAGCCACAATTTACCACAGCACCAATACTCCACCAGCTAAATCCGGACCTCCCATTTCTGGTCGAAACAGACGCCTCCAATGTGGCGATGGGGTGGTATTGTCCCAGAGAGATCCAGATATAAACCGATTACATCCAGTGGCCTTTTGTTCAAGAAAGTTTAATCCTGCAGAACTAAACTATGCAGTAACCGATAAAGAGCTCCTAGCCATAAAAGCAGCCTTCAAAGAGTGGCAACACCATCTTTTAGGAGCAAGACATCCAGTCGCTGTGCTTACCGACCATCGCAACCTGCAATTTCTACAAACAGCCAGGGTGCAAAAACCACGACATTTGCGATGGGCTCAGATCTTCTCGGAATATGATTTCACAGTCAGTTATCGTCCCGGGATGAAAAATGGGAAAGCGGATGCTCTATCACGAATTGGCTGGAATACTGAAAAAGATGACGCATATGCATCCCCTCTTCCACAGCCCATAATACCTAAAGAAAAGCTCATTGGACTAATTAGCAAACACCAGACCACACTGGAGAAGCGGCATGAAGAAATCAAAGAAGCCATGACCCCAATGCAAATGCAAACATGGGTTCCACAGGGACCCCAACGCACTGTAGTTAACAATCTGCCATATTATCGAAAGCGCCTCTATTTTCCACACCACGAAATGCAAGGACTAATCATGGGCACTTATCACGATGCTCTTACAGCAGGTCATCCTGGCATAGCCAAAACCATGGCAAAAATTCTGCGACATTTTTGGTGGGCAACCTGGCGGAAAGACATTGTGCAACACGTAAAGTCCTGTGATGTTTGTGCTAGGAATAAAGCATCCAGAACCAAGCCTCAAGAATTGCTTCGCCCTTTGTCAATTCCACCGACTCCATGGCACACTATATCCTTAGACTTTGTCACAGACCTACCCTCCTGTGGAGGTTACAATACCATACTGGTAGTAGTGGACCTCTTAACTAAAATGGCACACTTCACCGCTCTGAAAGGAATGCCTAATGCAGGACAGTTAGCTCAAATCTTCCTGACCAACATAGTCAGAATACACAGATTCCCTTCTGTGATCATTTCGGACCGGGGAAGCCAGTTTGTGTCCAAATTTTGGAGGGCTTGCTGTGCTAAGGCTCAGATCGAGGTCTGCCTATCCACTAGTCACCATCCACAGACCGATGGACAGACTGAAAGGACAAATCAATCACTTGAGCAGTACCTTCGGTGTATACTTACCCAAACAGATCAGAACTGGAAGGAGCTACTATGGGCAGCTGAATATGCATAACAACACAGTCCATAGTTCACCGGCATATCACCTTTCTTTTTCTTATATGGAATGGATCCACGAACTTCCACCTTAGACCCACCAGAGGCTTTGGACCTGCCGGCTGTGAGCACCCTGCATACTAACATTAAAAAAAAACTCAAAAAGGCTACGCAAGCTCTCCAGGAAGCCAAAACGAATCAGAAACGCTTTGCAGACAGAAAAAGAGCACCTGAACCCCAGTACCAGATCGGAGACAAGGTATGGCTGTCTACGAAGCATATACAGTTAAAAGGACCCAGGAAATTCCACCCAAAATACATCGGTCCATATTTGGTAAAGAACATTATAAATCATGTGGCCTTGGAACTGGATTTACCACCTACACTCCGTATACATCCAGTATTTCATGTTTTATTGTTGCAACCTGTGCATCCAGGAACCCGAGACACTCTTAAAAGACCTCCACCTATAACAGTACAGGGGGAAGCCGAGTACGAAGTCAGGAAAATCCTGGACTCTGAAATCGTCCGAAAGAAGCTCTATTACCTAGTGGACTGGAAAGGCCATGGGGTACTGGATCGGACTTGGGAACCAGTGGAACATTTGCATGCGCCTCGCCTGGTGGCTCGTTACCATAAGGAACATCCGGAACTACCCAGCCCGGGAGTGGCTCTCCTTGAAGGGGCTTTGAGGGGGAGTGCTGTCATGACTGCAGGAAACACCAAGGCTCAGGGAGGCACCTGGACCAAGATATTTGCTGCCTGGCGCAGACACAGGCTTATGCATGCCTTTAGCCCCTTCCAAGATGGCCCCCAGGTTGTACCAGGCAGTGATATTCAACATGGCCCCTAGAGGGCCACAGTATATGTTCCATGGTGGTCTAGTGGTTCTGGGTGGGCCCAAGGCTATATAAACCCCGCCCTGGGCCACACCCAGCGCTTAGCGTTTTCTCCGGCTGCCAGCGTGTCGCTTGCCTGTCACGGTCCCGCTTCGTTCTACGCTTCAGATCAAGATTTGAACTCCTGATCAGCGTGACGTGTCAAGGCATCGTGTTTCCAGATCTGTACTACGAGGGAAGCCAGGGACTTCACTACGCAGGTCAAGATCAGATACCTGAATACGGATCGCGGAACTCTTCTGACTTCTTCTGCAACATCCGCTGGATTTCTGACTTCTTCTGCAACGCACGCTGGATTCACTCACGCGACAGCGTTCCGCATAGACCGCATCTGGAAAAAGACAAAAGACATATGGTAAGTGGAGGATTAATCATACTGAAATAACCCCACCCGCCTCCCTCGCATTGGCTTACCCGGACAGTTGATCACAGCAGCAGAGTCTGTAATCACCCACGCCGACCTCTTCCATCAGCATACCAATATTCGGAAGAAAGCAGAGAACAGAATAAGACAGCGCATTAACAGGCACAAGGACAATTACCCACTATCTTGTGGAGAAGTGCCTATAACCAAATATAAGAACATTACTGAAGGCGGATTGGGGGTCGCAGCAGGCCTGGACACCCACTAACTAGTGGAGCAACTGGCAAACCACCTAGCCTCAGTGAAGGAACTGAAGGCGAGTGTACTGGGGAAAAAAACAAAACTCAGTGAAGGAACTGAGCAGGACTGGTACAAGTCCAGTGAAGAAACTGGGCAGAAACATCAATGACCAGTGAAGAGATTAAGAGTGACATTGGAGTACTACGCCTTGGAGGCGTAACATTTGAGTAATCCAGATCCTGCTCCTCCAGATCACTCCTACCCCTCTGACCACTGGGTGAGTTCACCTGCAGCGAGCAGAGTGAAGGGAGTGTTTTGGGCAACATCACAAGGCATGTACAGACCGGACCTGATCTCGCCGACAGACCGGACCAGGCACTCCTGCAGGGCCCCAGAGGTAAGTGTTACAGCAGGCTGCACTTTAGGAGGGGCTGAGGGGCACCCTACACCGCCGGGGAATTTTGTAATGTAATGGGGGGTGACCCTCCCCCCCCACACCAAATGCAGGGGGGATCTCATTCATCTCCATAAGAGGGGGGGTTCTCAGGCAGCCCTCCCTGGGGTTACATGCCCCTTCCTAAGAGCAAATAACTGCCCCCAGGGAGGGATGCATGACATGAACCCAAGTCCATTTTGGCTGGTGGGGAACAACCCCTTTCCATTAAAAAAAACTCCCTGGTGGTCCAGTGGGGGGGGGGCACTCACCCCAACACCAGCATGGACATTTTGTCTTTTCTTTGCTCCATTCCCTTGGGGCAGATGGGCTCCCATCTGCCCCACGGGGGGCCTACCCTGCAGGCCCCCTCATGTGAGGGGCCTGCCCACACTTTCTTGGTGGCCCTCTCCCCCCTTTGGATGGGGGTCACCTCATGTACTCCTCCCTGGGGTGAGAATTCTGCCCCCCCAGGGAGGGCAACAAGGAGTCCCCCCTTTCCACTTGGGTTGGGAGGGAGAGGGCCACCACCTTTTCATGTCCTAAAAAAAATATGTGGTGGCTAGTGGTCCTCAACCCCCTTCCCACTGCTTTCTACTTTTTTTTTGTTTTTTTCTCATATGCTGAGGACGAGAAATCCCATCCTGGCACTTAAGGGGTTAAGTTCCAAGGATGAGGTATCTCTTACTCAGCACTACGTTTGCAGTGCCAAGGATGAAATACCTTGTCCTTTTTGGCACTGCTGTTTGCAGTGATCGCACAAACTCTAAATCCAACGCCCGGGCTATGTGAGGAGGAGGTTCCTGCTCACAACCCGGGGTTGGATTTGCTTCAGTTTCACGTCAGCGTGTGTAATGCGCGCTGACGTGAAACTGAAAGTAAATTTCACCTCCACAGCCATTTTCCGCATGCATCGATGAAAGAGAAGGTAGGTTTCCTCCCCGATCTCTGGCATTATTGTGCAGTTTAGATCGAGGGAGGTGTCCTTGGAAAGGGGAGGCTCTCCCCTTTCCAAGGACACCTGCCTTGATGCATTGCTGTGCGCCCACCACGGATCTATTTTTGAAGTGGCGGGTGAGGAGGCCGCTTACTATGTAAGCCCCCGGCCCCTAAAGTATGGGGCAGTACGTTTTGCCCACCCTGGGGGCAGATGGGAACAGTAATGCGCCCATCTGCGCCTAGGGAAGAGGCAAAACAAAAGAAAAAAATGCTTTGTTTTGGTGGGGTTGCTGCAGGGAACTTTGCAATGGAAAGGGGGTGGCTCTTAAAAACTCTCCCAACACCCTTCCTGGGGGCAGATGGGCACAGTAATCTGCCAATCAGCCCCTAGGGAAGGGGCGAAACAAAGAAGAAAAAAAGCTTCCTCCCACCCCAAATGGTTTGGGGGCATCTCATGTAGCCCTGCCAGGGGGCAGATTGCAAGTTCAATCTGGAAATCTGCCCCTAGGAAGGGGGAAATGTGTATTTACTGGGGGTCACTAGACCACCAGGGATGGGTTTTATAGAAGGGGGAGTGGCCCTCTCCCCATCCCAAATGGATGGGGCATGTCATGTAGCCCTCACTTGGGGCAGATTGCTAGTGCAATCTGGCAATCTGCCCCCAGGAAGGGACAAATGTGTATTTACTGGGGGTGGGGTCACTAGACCACCAGGGATGGGTTTTTATAAAAGGGGGGGTCACCCGCCCCCTGCCCCAAATGGATGGGGCATGTAATTTAGACCTCTGTGGGGGCAGATTGGGAGTGTAATCTGCCACTAGGAAGGGGCAAATGTGTTTTATTGGGAGGTGAGGCTCACTAGACCACCAGGGATGGCTTGAAGGGGGCAGGGGGGTGCGGTGATTGGAGCGTGATAGTTAAGATTTGTTTTTGCTGGGCTCACCATAGATAATGAATGTTTTTTTTTTGTTTTTACAGTTTTTTATATGCAAAGAGCTTCAATGTTATTTAAGTATTTTTTGTATTATTCTACCGTTAGGGTCCACTGTCAGTGGGGTGGATGGGACTGGAGCTGGCTTGTTGGTGGTTTGGGCAGGAGTGGGCAGTCTGGGGAGGTATTTAGTGGGCTGGGACACAATTGCAGAGTCAGGCCACAAATTGCCCCCATGCCATCAGAACATTGGCGTTTCCCTGGGTAACAGCTGTGTCCCATGTGGGTTGGCCATCTGCAAGCCCAGGCTGCACCTCTGGCTGTGCTGGCTTATAGATTTTACCTCCGGCGAGGAATGCGGACCCTGCCAGGGCCCCCCGGAACTGCCGCTGGACTTGGGGACGGTCGACCCACATGGGATACTGCAAGTGACTACCAGTACCATATCCTTCCTTGGGAGGTTGCTCAAATGGCAACGACAAATGGCAAGGCACCACAGTGACATTCCTGGCAGATGGACTGATCGAGTACAGCGGAGAAGCAATATCTCAAATAGAGACTATGTGTGCACAAATATGGCACCAACACATCACAAGGCTGACATGGATTGCAACAATGGAGAAGCCAGTGCGACTACATAGAGACAGAGACTATGAAGTTTGTTTTAGCAATAAAGAAACAGTTCCTGTTGGCACAACCACACTCTTGTGATCCATGATATGACGAAAGGTACAGCAGCGGTGATGGATTACTACTGGGTTTGTGGCCGACAAGCCTACTTGAACCTCCCACCCTCATGGAGGGGCAAGCGTTCACTGGCCACCCTACACTCAGTGCTACTAGTAATCTCGGAAGAACACCGGATGGGATAAGAAATGCCTGTCGAGGTGCCAACAGCCACTCCAGCACCTAAAGAAGCAGAATGAAACTTGC
Organism: Ambystoma mexicanum; assembly: GCF_040938575.1. Taxonomy (NCBI): domain Eukaryota; kingdom Metazoa; phylum Chordata; class Amphibia; order Caudata; family Ambystomatidae; genus Ambystoma; species Ambystoma mexicanum. Next base: position 570,211,988 of record NC_090938.1, on the reverse strand, counting down.
AGATCACACAAGAATCTGGTATGCTGCCAGAAAAAGGACGATTTCAACAGTGGGGAAGAAAGAAGAAATCAAACTATGTCTCAAAAGACTCTTCCGCACTGCTCAGAGGAATACTTGATGAGTATCGACTTTTCAGCCCAGCAGAGACTTTCTTTTCATCTTTTTGGCACCTGGGGTACAAGCAGCTGCTGTACTTTTATACCCCTGGAGGATGCTGAGAATGGGTCACTATCCCACGTCCTCAAGGCGGTGCACAATCTAGGTGTCCAAATGAAGAAAGAAGGTGGAGATCAGGACACGGATTGGCTATCGCTTGCCTTTGATTGGGTCCCGTCATAGCTGGGGCAGCAGTAAAAATAGTGATTCCTGTTATCATATTGTTCTATGGTCCTCTTCTGCACGTGCCAATTGGGTCTCTGATGTTGTGTTCATATAGTCCCTTATAGTACAAAGAAGATTGTATCAATTGGGGGATCTAAAACCTTGCCATACAATAAACAGCAAAACTCAAACTAATATTTCTGGGGTTGAAGATATGTCAGGTAGGGATGAGCTTGTTACTGTTGAAGTAACGAAAGGGGGGAATGTTGGGAAGGAGCTAGCGCCTTCCTTCATTCCCAAGCACTTTAGAATTAGGCACTACAAAGAGAACATGGGGGAGGAGGAGCACTGAGAAAAGCTTTTTTCATGCAAATATAATCACACACAGACATGTGTGGGCACTAACAGAAGACAGTATTTAAATATAAGGTGCAAATAACTATCAGGTGAATAAATTGGTAAATGTTGAATTCTATTTAGTTTTTCTCAAAGCACACAATAGAAGCAGGCTCTTTGCCAAAGGAATGTGGCCTGCGCTAAAAATTGACTACAGGCATTGCCGTGGTGTTTGCTAGCTCTGGCAGGCCCCACGTAACTCAGCAGCTGTTTGCTGTCTGTCAAAGAGCCAGGCAGGCTAAGGCTCATGCACACAATGCAGAGTTATGGAAAACAAGGTTTTGAGGAGATTATAAGACCAGATAAAAATATCAGTCGAATGAATGCAATATGGAGAGCATGACAGGAAAATGTTTTTATATATAAAAGTCCATAATGTACCAAAATGATTTAAAAAAATGAGCTACAGTGTATTCTTGCATAGGCTAGCAATATGTTAAGTATCATGGCCTAAAATTGATGAAAGGAAGACTTTGCAGCACACCTTGTAGGGAAAATGGACAGTTTGGGATGGAGCCATGCCAGTATCCAGTGACTAAGTCAAAAGTACATAAGCTCCTTTCTGGCTCCAGTCTGCAGGAGCTTGGAACGGAAGAAGGACAGAAGATGCCGTTCAGGGAGCAGAGCTCTTTGCCCCCCATCCTCAGTTCTGTAAAGAATAAACTTGTTATCCTTGCAAGATAAGACTCCTGCATTTATTCTGGTGTGAACGTGATTAGGGGTACCCGTATAATTAAGGGGTACCCCTGTAAGGTGGGCCCCCCTTACATAGACCCACATGGGAAACGAATGCCTAAGGCCGGGACATCACCCCTAACAATCCTGGAGTTCTGGCTGGGCTGCGTTACAGCTTTTCCCCACCAGGTGACCCTGGCAATGTGCCAATCCCTCCCCGAAGGGAAAAGCTGTAACGCAGCCGAGCCAGAACTCCAGGACGGTTAGGAGTAATGACCCCGGCCTTGGGCATTCGTTTCCCATGTGGGTCTACCATCCCCAAGCCCAGCAGAAGTCCCAGGGAGCTTCGGCAGGGTCCCCAACCCTTTTCAGAGGGAAATTCTATAAAGCAGCCCAGCTGAAGGTCCAGGATGGTCAGGGGTGATAGCTGTGGCCTTGGGTGGCTGTCTCCCATGTGGGGTGACCATCCCCACGCCCAGCAGTGGTTCCAGGGAGTCCTGGCAGGGTCCCCATCTCTTCCCAGAGGGAAATTCTACAACGCAGCCCAGCTGAAGCACCAGGCTGGTCGGGGGTAATATCCGTGGCCTTGTGTGGTTGTCTCCTATGTGGGTCGACCGTCCTCAAGTCCAGCTGCAGTTCCGGGGAGCCCCGGCAGGGTCCCCATTCCTCTCCAGAGGGAAAGTCCATAACGGATACATCAGAGACATCACTCCCGACAAATCCTGGAGCACTGGCTGGGCTGCTTTACAGATTTTCCCATGGGAAAGGGATGGGGACCTGCCGGGGCTTCCTGGGACAGCCGCTGCACTTGGGGATGGTAGCCCCATATGGGAGACAGCCGCCCAAAACTGTCATGACGCCTACCCCCAGGCATCCGGACCAAGCCCATCAGCCCCGGGAGCAGGCATCCAGATATTTATTAAAACCCCAGCAGCCCCGGCTAGGGGCTGTCTGTGTTCAGTCCTGGCGCCATAGGCCTAGGCTCATAGACATTACTTACCTCATGCAGACCATGCTGCAACTGAATCCAAGCCAACGTGAGACTTGGATGGGACTATTTTGTTACAGGGACTATTTTTTACTCGGGTGTGGTTCTGGGGAACTTCTTACCTGGAACTACTTTGGAGGCCATTTAAACCACGCCTGATCAGTACCACACGCTTCGCGTTATTCTGCATCCAGCAGCGTGTAACGCTCACCGTGCCTGCAGTCAGCATCCAGTCTTCAGCCATGCCCGTCTCGAATCCTGAGCTCCTAGCAAAAGAGGAAAGAAGAAGGATGGTTAGAACAACGACATTATTTCAATCCTTACCTGATTCTGGATCCATCACGTCTTCAAACTTGAAAAGGACATTATTTCTACACGCGTCGCGTCGCCAGCTGCAGCACGGCGCCATACTCACCAGTCCTCGCAGCATTTTTCGATCCGGCGCTGCCTCCATCATTTTCTTCGCCGAACTCCAGCACCTACGGGAAAAAACAAAAGAAACAACAAGGTGAGCCAAGAGAGCTGACAAACGCAATCTCTTACCACCATAGGCTTACCTGATTTACCACCGGAGGCATTACCCGTTAATACGCCTCATCTTCATTTGCCGCACCTATAAAGGGAGAAAACAACAAGTTAAATTCATGCAACTTATAACGGACAGTGTTGGGTAATACAGACTCTTACCTGAACGCCATCAGTTGCAATTCAACAAGGGAATGGAATAAGAGTGAATATCGGCCATATTGAACTCTTTGAACTTATAAACCCCGGAGTCAATATTCCTCCGGAACTCCTCCAGCACCCTCAAACCAGTGAAGTAACTGGTATCTACGTGCCCCTGCATGCCATGCAGGATGGAGAGCTCATCTTTTAATAACATAAGGTGAGATTACTAAAAGGGGATATCGGAGGTGACAAGAGGGGAGAACGAGAACAGTGGGAGAGGGGGCCATCACTAAAATCCACGGGTGGCTAAATCCCTTTCTCCACTTGCAGGAGAATACTTCTACGGATCAAGCAGGCGAGATTAGGCGGGCCAGTCCAGACAGTCATATCGGCACTACGCATCATGTTGGTGGAGACCGCAGCTGTCCGGGTCTGATCGACGCCCCTGTGGGAACCAGGTGAGCATAACAAAAACATGGGACTTTACCCCGACTATCCTAGAGATCTGACTGGCCTGCGTTACAGCTTCTCCCTCCGGGAAAGGTCGGGACCCTGCCGGGGCTCCCTGGGACTACTGCTGTGCTTGGAGACGGTAGACCCACATGCGAAACGGATGCCCAGGGCCAGGGACATCATCTCCAACCGTCCTGGAGTTCTTGCTGGCATGTGTTACCACTTTTCCCCACCAGGAAGCCCCAGCAATGTGCCAATACTTCCCCAGAGGGAAAAGCTGCAACGCAGCCCAGCCAGAATGCCAGGACGGTTGCAGGTATTGTCTCCAGCTTGGGCGGCTGTCTCCCATGTGGGTTGACCATCCCCAAGTGCATCGGCAGTCGCAGGGAGCACCGGCAGGGTCCCCATCCATTACCAGAGGGAAATGCTGTAATGCAGCCCAGCCAGAGCTCCAGGATAGTTGGGGGTGATGCCCCTTGTCTTGGGCGGCTTTCCCTCATGTGGGTTGACCCTCCACAAGCCCAGCAGCGTCTCCAGGGAGCCTCAGCAGGGTCCACACCCTTTCCCAAAGGGAGAAGCTGTAAAGCAACCCAGCCAGAGCCCCAGGGTCGTGGGGGTTACATCCCGGGCCTTGGGCGGCTCACTCCAATGTGGGTTGAACGTCGGATTCCCACGGGTGTCTTCTTTTCAGAAATGCATGGGATTCCCCGTGTTCCTTGGTGGCTGTGACACCCAAGTCCCAAATCTGTAGGTTGGATACAAGACCAAATTCCTGCAAAATCTGCTCTCCCGAAACACTTTGGGATACCAGTTGTTTAGCCTTTTCCCTTTCCACCCAGCTAGGTGCACCCACACATGTGAGGTACTGTTTTCATTGGGACACCTGTGGGAATGCGGGAAGGCAGGACATGTGTTGTTGGCAGTGTGTTTTGGTGATTTCCAGGTGGGAAATGTCTGGAAATTGTGTTTTTTTCTCCTAAATTTCAGTCTTTGCCGGGCTTGTGGGTAATAAATTCTTGGCCGATTTGCACAAGTCAGACCTCTGTGGATTCCCACCGGTGTCTTATTTTCAGAAATGCATGGGGTTCCTTGTTTTCCTTGGTGGCTGCGACACCCCAGGCCTAAATCTGTAGGTTGTCCACAAGAGCAAATTCCTGAAAAATCTGCTCTCCCGAAACACTTGGGGTTACCAGTGATTTAGCCTTTTACCTTTCCGCTCAGGTAGGTGCACCCACACATGTGAGGTACCGTTTTCATCGGGACACCTTTGGGAACGCGGGAAGGTAGGACATGTGTTGTTGGTAGTGTATTTCAGTGGTTTACAGGTGGGAAATTGCTGGAAATTGTGTTTTCTTTCTTAAATTTCGGACTTTGCTGGGGCTTGTGGGTAATAAATTCTAGGGTGATTTGCGCAAGCCAGACCACTGTGGATTCCCATTGGTAGCTTTTCAGAAATGTATGAGGTTCTCTGTTTTCCTTAGTAGCTGTGACACTCCTAGCACAAATCTGTAGGTTGTCCACAAGAGCAAATTCCTGCAACATCCGCACTCCCGACACAATTCAGGATACAGTGGTTTAGTCTTTTCCTTTTCCACCCAGGTAGGGGCACCCACACATGTGAGGTGCTGTTTTTGTCAGGACACCTGTTGGAATGCGGGAAGGTAGGACATGTGTTGTTGGTAGCGTGTTTCTGTGGTTTCCAGGTGGGAAATGTCTGAAAATTGTGTTTTTTTCCATATATTTCGGACATTGCCCGGGCTTGTGGGTGATAAATTCTAGGACATTTTGCGCAAGTCAGACCTCTCTGGATCCCACAGGTGTCTTCTTTTCAGAAATGCTTGGGGTTCCCTGTTTTCCTTGGTTGCTGCGACACCCCAGGCCCAAATTCATAGGTTCTCCACAAGAGCAGATTCCTGCAACATCTGCTCTCCCGACACACTTCGGAATACCAGTGGTTTAGCCTTTTCCCTTTCCACCCAGGTAGGTGCAGCCACACATGTGAGGTACCATTTTCCTCGGGACACCTGTGGGAACGCGGGAAGTTAGGACATGTGTTGTTGGCGGCGTATTTCGGTGGTTTCCCGGTGGGAAATGTCTGAAAATTGGGGTTTTCCCCCTAAATTTTAGACATTGCCGGGGCTTGTGGGTAATAAATTCTAGGGCGATTCGAGCAAGTCAGACGTCTGCGGATATCCACGGTTTCTTCAATGCACAAACGCATGAAGTTCCCTGTTTTCCTTGATGGCTGCGACACCCCAGGCCCAAATCTGTAGGTTGTCCACAAGTGCAAATTCCTGCAAAATCTGCTCTGCCGACACACTTGGGGATAGCAGAGGTTTAGCCTTTTCCCTTTGCGCCCAGGTGGGTGCACCCACACATGTGAGGTACCGTTTTCATTGGGACACTTGTGGGAAAGCGGGAAGGCAGGACATGTGTTGCTGGCGGCGTGTTTTGGTGGTTTCCAGGTGGGTAATGTCTGAAAGGTTTGGTTTTTTTTCTAAATTTCAGATTTTGCCAGGGCTTGTGGGTAATAAATTCTAGGGCGATTGGTGCAAGTCAGACCTCTGTGGATCCCACGGGTGTCTTCTTTTCACCCCAAACCCAAATCTGTGGGTTGTCCACAAAGCCAAATCCAGTCTTCCCCAGGGCATTATACCAGTGGTTTGACCTTCTCCATTTGCACCCAGGTAGGTGCACCCCCACATGTGAGGTACCATTTTCGTCGGGACACCTGTGGGAATGTGGGAAGGTAGGACATTTGTTGTTTTCTCTTGGTTTTCATAACATTTTCATACATTTGCTAATGCACTTTGTTACACAACCCTTTCATTTCCCAAATGTAACCCACATTTAGTCACTGCTTTAGGCACTGTATGCTTTTGTAACCTGCACAAGTCACCTACCCTTCAAAAAGTCTGCCTGTGCTTTTTAAAAATTGTATGCTTGCCATTCCTCACCACATTTGTTTTCCTTAAGTATGTCTGTTTAGGCCGTCAGCATAGAAATCCTGTGTACCATGGTTCAGTCTGTGGCTTGTGGTATTGCTTGTTTCGTGAAACATTACGAAATATGTGTGATTCCTAACTATAAGAGTCAGGGGAATGTAGCGGTGCACTGCTTTTCTCAATATTCACAGACGCCAATACCTTACAGATCCAACCATATCCAGCACATACCTTTTTTCTGTAATTTTTCCAATTTTTCTCCAAATGGGAATTTTACCTACATAGTTGTTACCTGACCTGCGCAAATGACCCTTTCCTAAACCTGGAATTTTGACTACTTGTCAGAAATGTATGCCTTTCTGTCTTCCCATCCAGCTTTCCTACCCTCCTCTCCCATTCCGTCCATGCATGTCCTATTTGAAAAAAGGGTAAAATCGCCTACCTCTCACAAAACTGATGGTAACCTTATAGAAACATGTTTTATTGGTTTCCAATCAACCTGTTCCTGAAAGCCTTGGAATGGTGAATTCAGAATAGCAAACCATTTGTTCCTAGCTCTTACAAGGAAAAGTCCACATGCTTCATTGTACATCATTTTATTGGCATTTTTGAAAAAACACAACATTTTCTCTCTTTTTGGTTATTTTCTCTCACCCCTATACAGCAAACTAGGATTCCTTGGTGACATTATGACCGCCTACGTGTGGGAAGAAAAGGGTCCAAATTTGGCTGAGATATCACATGTAACAAAAAGGTGACAAGGGATTGAATGGCGACATACCAAAATTACCAAAAAAGAGCTTGGCACTGGGAGGGAAAACCATTGGCAGTAAAGGGGTTAAGCTTCCATCTTCTTCTACCTCCTCTCCTTTCTCTCTCATACCTGACTACCTGACTGCTATCCAGGCGTATTGCTCTGCCAGCTAATGCTGCCTTAATGCCACTAAGACATAGATCCTCCTGATTGGGACACCTGCTCCGTGTTCCCAACCCCCCCACTCTCTGGCCACACTCCTTGGGCCCCCTCAGTTCACCCACCTGTGAGGAACACATCCTTGGGTTATCTTTGACTCCTCTCTCTCTCTCTCTCTCTCTCTCTCTCTCTCTCTTTCTCTCCAGACATTGCAGACTTTGCCAAGAAGTCCAACTTTCATCTCCACCTCCTCAGATGCATTCTCCCTTTTCCCAGCTTCCCCCAGTAGCTCCACGTCTTCAGAGCCCTGGTTCTCTCTAGACTGGACTACTGCAACAGCCTCTTCCTCAATCTGCCTCTTTCCTCCCTTTTCCCCATTCAACTAATCCAAAATAGGGCTGCAAGACTTATCATTGGCTTCAAGCCAGGGACCGCATCCCTCCAGCCCTAAAATCTTTCCACTGGCTCCTGCTGACCACAAGGATCAAAATCAAGACCCGTTGCATCATCAAGAAGGCTGTCTGGGGCCTGGAACCGCTCTACATCCAGCTCTCTCCCCCTATATACCTCTCTGCTAGAGTTCTTCGATCCTCTGGCTCCAACTCTCTACAGGTCAGGCATTTCTCCAAGCAGAGAGTGGGAGGCAGATCCCTTTCCATGGCAGGTTCCTCCTTCTGGAATGGCCTCCCTGCCCTCTCAAACTTGAGCCTGATCTTCTTAAGTTCCGGACAGTTCTCAAGACTATCCTCTTCTCCTCCTCCTTCCCTTTCCCACATCCGTGCTAACGTCCCTCTGCTGCTGTGACTGGGGCCTGGTCCCGTCCAAGTCATACAGGGGCCAGACCACCACCACACCAGTCCCACCCAGAATCCCTGACTAGCATTTGCCCTTGGGCACCCTTCCCCTGAATAGCCCTACCTGTCCACCCTGTTCCACTGCACTCTTCCCCCTTTCTTCCACCTGGAACTTGCCATCTCGGCCCCCAAGCAATTGCTCACATCCCCCCTTTCCCCCGGGCACGCCACTCCTGCACTTCTCCCTCCCCCTGCACTTACCCTTTGTCTTGCACTTACATGGTAGGATTGTCACAAGGCCAAAATAACTGTTTCATTGTTTTCATTGTTTTCATTTCTGTTGTCCCCCTCTATTTGACTTGTGGCACCTGGAAAAACTTGTGTATAGGCGCCATACAAATGTCCAATAAATAAAATGTGCTTGTTTCCCTGGGGTGGTGGACCACCGAAGGAGTGTCTGAGGGGTAGGAACTGGAGCCTGACACCAAAGGAAGAAGACTGTGTGATCTGCGGTGCAGCACATCGACCAATGAGCTCCTGGGGATTGAGAAACCCGGTGCGCGTGTGTGTGAACTTGAGCATTTCCTGGCCTGAATACTTTGTATCGAAGTGATCGCGTGTAGCAAGAAACACGTTTACGAAGTTCTCCGAACATTGTACTATTCAATGAAAGTTAAATGAACAACTATATTTGTCAATTATCAAACAAAGGGGAATATTGTTTATCGAAGTGATCGTGTATGGCAAGAAACACATATTCGAAGGTCTCTGAGCAACACAAACAACTCTTTTACTATAGATGAAGGGAAAATGAACCCTAAGCAAAAGATATAATTATTGAATGCCGAATTGAAGTAAAACTTTGCAACCATTACAGAATGAACACCTTTGGAACCCAAAGAGGGGAAAGGCCACTTTAAATTCAAGCTCACCATCATATGTTGAACTGTTGAATGAATATTACAAGTCAACGATGATATTAAACAAACCACAGTATGCTGAAATCTACTGTGACTTTACAGATTACATAAACAAGAGGTACTGAAGCCTGATTAACAGTGGAACCTTCAATTTATATGCAATCTGCAAATGATCTGAACAAATATTCAAGTCAACATTAACTGAACTTTGGAGACAAAGATAATTTGTATTTTGTTTTGAACTGTGCTACTTGAAACTTGGGAAAGGGTACCCTGAGTCCTAACTAGTGTAAGGCAGGCATGGTATCATAAGTTTGACACAGACTCAAGAGATATAATTTCAAAACCTTTATTCAATTTTCGGGTTTTGGAAAAACTCCTGTTTTGCTCTATTGCTATGATAATATAATAAAGAAAAAAGTCCTAGTCAGTGTTTGTCAAATCAAAATGGCCTATACTAACAACACCTAATGCCTGCCCCATCTCTTATACAAAAGGTGTGTAAAAGGGAATATGTATGCAAAGTAAAATCAGTGTTATAACATAAAGGACCAAGATGGCTGAGTCAGCTCTCCTCCCCATATTGGACAGCACAAAGTAAGGCGGCTCCCGTAGACAGGATGACACACTCTGGCTAAGGTTCTCAAAACAAAGGCAGTTCAAAACATGGATCGAGGCCAGTCTGGCCTTCCACATTAAAGTAACTTATTCCAGCGTTCCAAAGGTTTTTTCACAGTTCAACAAAAACTTCACTGTTCAACAAAAAGTTGACGTAGGTCTCCCTCCGTCGGGCACGGACCTCTCAAAGCTTTAACAGTTCACATAGGTCTTCCTCAGCCAGGCTCGGACCTCTCAAACAACAAGTACCTGATTCAATGCAGATCTACCTCAGCCGGGCTTGAACCTCACAATCACGGCACTTGCAGAGGTTGTCTTCCCCAAGCTTAATTCATATTCGTTAGGGGTTCCCTTCTTGTACCTTATCACACTTCTGGTCTTCCTCAGTCAGGCTGGGACCTTTTACTGATGTCGAAGACTTTCGAATGTGCAAGTCTTTTACTATAGACCTCTGCAGGACTACTTTGACTACTTCGACTTTCTCTTCAGCTCACACACTTAAGGAACACACAAACTATATATACCACAGTGAGCACAGAAAGCATTACATGATCAATTGATCGAGGCAGAATGTACTTGCCAAAACAGAAAGGCAATAGGTTTAGAGTCTCGGCACCATGCAATACAATACCCTGATGTGTGCTATTTAAGTCTGGTGAACAAAGGAATCTTACTTCTTTATATCAGGCAGACTTGTGGGGCCCCCTCCAAAGCGGAGGCCCTGGTCAAGTGCCCCCTTTGCCCTCCCATAAAAACGTCTCTGGGAATCAAGAGTTGTGAGTATTTGGAACGTACAGAGTTATGGAAGTCACTCCATTGCAAGATGGCAGGCAGGAATATGTTTGTTATTGTATTCATATGTTTATGTCCATGCCCCTTCTCTGTAACAGGATTCCTAATGGCGGCGGCCAGCATTCCACAAAGCAGATGCTGTCCATAGTTGACCTTGTTTGTCTCTCTTGTCTTCTCCGTGGCATCCTGTGAATGCCGCCCTCGAATGTGATAATCTCTCATACTGTGCTTACGCTGTTCCTGTCACTCCTTCTTTGTTTTCTTTCTTCTCTGCTCCTGTCTTTCTCCCCTGTTCTGGCATCCTGCACTTTGTCCTGCACCTTGCTCCCCCTCCTGCAATGTCCTGTGGGGAAGCTTGTCATCCTTGCATGGTCTACTGCATCTTTCAGTCCTTGGGTGACACAGACTGCTGCCAGTCTATCTGGCCTATATGTGGACCATACCTCATCAAGTTTTTGGATCATTCAGTTTGCTGAAGAGTCATTATTCAAGAGTTTTCTTTCCCTGTCTAGGTTGCCTCTGTGATGCGCCCTCTGTTGGTTTCAATTGAAACCACCTGTAGCAGTTGGCATTGGGCAGAGACATACCATTTCTCTGACACTTCAAAGGGGACTGACAGACCTGAGGTAAGGCCAGTGGCTGACAGATTATGGCACCACCTCATTTCAGGTACAGGAACTGGTCAATGCCATACAAACACTGATGACAGAGGTGCAGACACTGCATGCAGAAAATGAACCACTCGAGCGTGGCTGTTAGCGATGCTTTTGGGAAGTACGATGGAGCCCAAAGAATTTGCAAGAGTTCATCAACACCTGCACAATACAGTTCAATTTTAAGCCCCATCAGTTCTTATCTGACACGAGTAAAGTGGAGGTATGTGGTTTCTAATATGTGTAATTGTGTCTTGGCTTAAGTTACCCCTCTAGTAACATCTGACGACCCCCTGTTGAATCACCAGGCTTTTTGGCTGCATTGAAGGGTATGTTTAGATGTCCCAAATTTGTGCATTTGGCCCAGGAATTCCTGTTATATGTTTCTCAGGGCACCTTGGATACTTAAGCTGTGTGATCAGATTCAAGCAGATGACAAGGGAGATCAGTTTGCTGGAAGATGCCGGCCTCACATCACTGTACATGGGCTTGAATAAGGAATTGAAAGAATAGGTGGCTTAAGAACCCTGTCCTACGAAATTTGTCACTCTGGTCACTCTCATCTTACAACTTGATAACCTTCTGATAGAACATAAACTGCAAAAAAGGAAACAGAAGAGCTCCACTCCGGTTGTACAACAATAGTCAAGAATTTATGTAATAGAATATCTTGTTACTATAGAACCAATGCAGGTTGGAGCCACTCGAAGTCCCCTATCAAATGAGTAACAACAAAGAAGGCGGAGCCAATAACTGTGTATGTATTGTCGGACAAAGGATTATTTTGTCTTGGACTATCCAGTCGCTCATCGTGGTTTTTATCCAGCTTGTGCCTGAAGCGAGATAGACCTTGGAAACCCTGGCACTTATAGATTCTGTTGCTGCAGGTCTCTTTGTGGACCATGAGTGGGCCATGCATCATGCCTGACCCAGGAGATTTAAGTTACAGTCTCAAACTGCTGAAGAGTTAAGTGGCAGTCTCCTGTATCTGGACCCATCACAGAACTAAACAAAGTCGTTGTGCATGAGAATTGTGGACATGAAGAGTATATCTCGTTTAATCTGATAAAGAATGCTCATTTCTCCATGGTTCTAGGGCTACCATGGCTGGGAAATCCCTTTGTCAAATGATCAGCCTGTATGATATTAATGGGATCACATTAACGTGTACGTCACTGTTTGTCATCAGAATCTTAGAAAGACCTTCTGAAAACAAGATCTAACCCATTGCTGTCAATATTTGCTTTCTTGTCTTTCCCAAAGGTCATTTGGTAACTTCAAAACAGGAAAATGGTCATTTCCTGCCATGTTTGAATAGTAACTAAGGTGGAGTCTTTCCATTTAGAAGATATTGTTTTAATACTGTGTCAGGGACAATTTTGAGGGCCCTAGTCCCTGTCCCTTCGCTATGTATCTGTGTGTTTGAAAATTGTACTACTCTTAATCACCCTATACCTCCATTTCTAAATTCTGTCCGGTTTCTCGTTGTGTGTTTCAGGGAACTGCAGATACCAGCTGGCCCACCAATGGATCAAAGAAACATCAACTGACAAGAACCTCTCCAGGGGTAACAAGTGTCAGAGTATCCACACTGGCAGTACTATACCAGGAAACTGCTTTGTGACACAAAAGAACAGACCAGACCAAGTGGCAGCGTGTGTGCGGATGACTGCCATCTGCTCCACAAGTAAATATGCAAGGGCTCCTGGTTTGGACCCTATTCTACCCAGGAGGGCTCTATAGTCAAAAAACACATGAACAGGGTCAATCTTGCCTATTCAATTACCCCAAGAGTATTATCAATATAACATAGTAGACACACCTTTTTTTTTTTACGATAAATGTTTATATTCAAGGGAGGAGACCATATGGTCTAATAGCACATGGAATACATAGAACATTTAATTAGAGGCCACACATGAACCAAATACATGGTACTGTAAAACATACATGTATGAGACATTTGCAGCTCAAATTTCAGTACACATTAACTAAAAAACAATGAGTTTCCTACTGTTGCAAGAAAAAACAACAGGGGTCACAACAGATAATACAATTATTAGACACAGTATTGGGAGGACGTGAACAGTGTTGACAATTTACACAAGGAATGGAATTGAGAGAGTCTACACAGGTGTGTGTCGGCCCTCATTGGCTACTGTATAAGCGGGCCTTCATCAGGACAGAAAAGCTTGAGAAATGGCCTGTTCGGTGTGTGTGCTGCCTACAGGAAGAAAGACATGGGGCAGAATCAATGTCTGAGTATTGTCGAATAAGCATGGCGGTGAGCATAAATTATTTATTTTGAATTCAATTAATGCTTGTGTATCTTACCGTGTTTTAAGCATGGTTTCAATAAAGGGGGGGACACCTATGACGTATCAGATGTCCTCTTTAGCAGACTTCATGGTTTCAAATGTTGAAGTCTAATCTACAAGATCAAAGCCTGTGTCAGAAGTCAGTCTAGGTGATCGACAGTAAGGTCTAGCATCAATATTAGCAGGCCGTGATTGAATCAAAAAAGGGCTTACCTGCGCAAGCCACAACGTATCTTTGGGAGAATTATTGTGGAAGAAGTGGCTTGACTGTATGTCCGCGCTCTTTCTGCCGCTGAATGGAGGGGACCCGCGTATGGTTAGAGGACAGCAACCCTGCTGGGATTGACCCTGGTCCCTGTAAGATTCAAAAAGTCTTATTAGGGCTCAATCGTGGCCCACACCAGAGCCCTGGTGTGTTTGGGTTGATCACAGAGTCTGAATATATTCCATCTAAGTGCATGGAAGAATTCACAAAAAGTACCTGCGCGTCACCTTGCCTCTAGTCGGGAGGTGTATGCACCGCTGAGATCTTAGTGGTGGTACCGCGATTCACAGTGGACTTCCCTGCTAGGGACAATCGTCTTTGTGGGGAGGGAAGGCAGAACATTTTTTGTGCTCAGGCATGTATCCCAAACAAGTGGCAAATGATGTCATCTGCAGTGAATCTGAGTAAGTTAAATCGGTGTTGGACAAAGCGATTAGCTTCGTTCAGCTTGGTCTCTGTAATCAATGTGTAGACGGCACTGTGCATGTCCGCCGTGTAAAAACAAGAAAATCCTAGCTCATGTAGGAGCCCCGTCGCGTGGGTATCTGTAGAAACAATCAAGAATGCAGCGTTTTAGTAAGAGGAGCGCACAGAGGCCTGTGACTAGACCCGCAGGGGGATCACTCACCTCTATAGATTGAAAGAAAGCTCTGCCGCTCGGCAGTCTTGCAGCAGAGAAGCATCCATTGTCATGGCAACCGTTGTACATATAGCGGTCGGCCATTTTGAATCGCGGACGTGGCATGGCCCGTTTGTAAATAGGTAATCTCATTACCTGCATCTCCAAGATGCTAGTCACCTAATTGTGGTTGGTGTACATCAAAAGACTAAAAGTCATGTCTGAAAAAGATGTTGTTAGAAAAACGGTTTCCATGGTAAGTGCTTGGGCCGAGGGTTTTGCATGCATTCATTAATTAGTCCCTATGGTTGGGACAGTTAGTCACTCGAAGAAGACTAGTGAAAAGCATGTATGGCTGGCGAGCCGGTGATGACTTAAGATTATGCTACTGTTGTCAAAATGCGGGTATCCCCGAATGTGGTGTTTTGTGGAAACACTGAAAATGGAGCATCGTGTAAAAGCGCTGCACTCTTGATTTTGACCTATGCTCCCTCAATATCCTGCTCAGTTCCAAAAGATCGATTCAGTGGTTTAAACATTGTACTGAGACAGAATTTGTGACAATTTTTTTCAATCCCGTGCAGTTAGATACATGCAAGTACAGCTGGATACAGACATATGGCACATGAATGTACATATTTCACAATGTGGATGCACACAAACAGAGCAATTTAGTTAGAATGTTCAGAGCCATATAGGGCAGATGCAAGAGAAACAGCACAATTAAGTTACGTTAAAATTTTCAAAGCCGTGTAGATGGCAAAATCAGAGGAAAGACATCCACTCTATAGCAACATTGAGGCCCTCATTTATGGTGTTGAGCTTGTGGACCCATCTTTCCTCAAGTTGCGTTAGGACTTTGTTGATGTCTCCACCCCTCACTGTGGGTCTTAATTTCTGTATGATGAACCATTTAAGATCTGTATCACTATGTTGTTGCAAGATAAAATGGTCCACCAATGGTCTATCCGGTACCTTGTTCCGGATGCAAGAGGGGTGTTCTGAAATCTTGGTCTTAACCGCCCTAATGGTCTTCCCTACGTATAGTAACCCACAGGGGCACTCAATAACATAGATAACCAATTTGGTGTTGCAGTTGGTGTGGTCCTGTAGTTTCTACTTGATGTTGTTGTGTTCAAAGGTTTGTATCTGTAAGTCCCAAAGAGTGCTGGTTGGTGCCACAGGTTCCACGAAAGTGTGTACCAATGATTCTTTGAGGTTTCTATTGTCCAGAGTCCCTGGATGTTTTACTAAGTGTCTTTTGAATCAGAATACTCAGAAGGCTAAAAGTGGTTACACATACCAGACGGTTCATATTTCCCCTGGGTTTAGTCTCTAGGCATATTTTTTGTGGGATATTAGCCGCTCTCTTTTTGGCATCTTTGATCGCTTTCCTGGGGTATCCTCTATGAGCAAGTCTGCTTTTCAATTCCAATGCATGTGAATGGAATTTTTCTGGTTCCGTGCAGTTGCGCCTCAAGCGCAAAAACTGCCCGTATGGCAAGTTATATTGAAGTCTGTCCGGATGGTAGCTGCTAAAGTGCAGTAGGGTGTTCCTTTCCATTGATTTTCTGTACAATTATGTTGCAAGTTTATCACCTGATTTGTAGATGTGCAGATCGAGGAAATCGACACTGTGATGGTTCCATTCTATGGCCAAATTGATGTGTCTATTGTGTTCATTCGGCCATTAGTGGAATTGTAGTAATCTCGTTTACGTGCCTTTCCATACACCAAGCAGCCATGCAACACATTCTGATCATAGCGGGCCACCATTGATGATCTTCTGCGGCAGTCCTGCACAAGAGAAAGGCGTGAGCCTTAGACCCTCTTATTTGTGTATTGAATTGATGCCTGTAGCACCTCGCGGGCATGAAATGTAGGGAAATATTGGCCCAGGGACCCATAAAGTGAGCCAATAGGAGCAGAAAGGAGAAGGTTATAAGGGACATCAGGTACAGTAAGAGTTGGGTTGTGAGGCCAGAGGAGGAGGTGGCAGACCAAGAGGCCAAAAGGAGGAAAGATGGTGGAAAGGAGCATAGAGGTGGTTTACAAAGATGGGGAAGTATTTTTAATTGAGAGAAAGTGGTACTGTGTAGTGAGTATATGTGTAAGGTGTGTTAGTGAAAGTGGTACATAGTGGTAGTGGGGAGTAGGGGTGAGTGACGGGTGACTGAGGGAGTGAAAGGAGGGCGATTGAAAAAAGGTGGGGTGGAGTAGTAGTGTGAAGGCGGGGAGGTGGTAGAATAGATGTGGAGAAGTGAAATAGTAGTGGCATCAAGGTGGTGGAGTGGTAGAGTAGAGGGCGAGCGTCCTAGAAGTGTGGGAGTGGTGTAGCATTGCCATGGAGGTGGGAGGAGTGTGACAAGGTGTCAAAAGCAGGAGTCGGGCACAGAGGTGCCATGGTTCAATGTGATATTTATTTATAAGAAAAGAAATCCTAACTATCCCTAACTCTAGGGAATTCCGCTATCTAATAAACAATAATCTCGGGTCAGTCTAGTCAGACTGTAGGTTCAACTAAAAATCTGTCTTCCGTCTAAACTCCAGATCAGCCCTATCACTACTAACAGAAAATCACTAAATACTATTCAGGAGGATGACTCCCTATACTATTCAGGAGGATGACTCCCTCCTCCTGATTAACAAATGGTTTTGACCTTCCAACACTAAACACTTAGAATTCAAATCAGGATGCCAGGAGAATGCCTCACTTCTCTTGACTCAGTTCCAACAAGGATTTCCAAAGTTCTAGTATGTCTGTTACTCTAGGGCCCGATTTGCCAACCAGGAGAATGTCCCCCTTCTCCTGATATAAATAGTTCCTTGGTATGATCAACAAACACATTCCATCAAGCGTAATTCCTGCCACAGTTCCCTAAATGGGTGTTACACTTTCTTCCTTTGCACCTTGGGTAATGGTGCAAAGATCTTCTCTTTGGTTCTCTGATGATTTACCAATGATTCCCAACCTTGAACAGTATTTCTCTTGATGATATTGGTATGGGGGTGTTTACTTTTGACCCACACTGCACAGTTCGGTATACCTACAAAATATCCCCACCAAAAATATTGCCGTACATATGGCCATTTGTCTCGCCATAGGTGATATTTTTGGGGAGGCTATTTTGTGGGAGCGGGGCTTGCGGGGGTGTCCCCTGAACATTTTAAAATAATGCAGAGTTTGCGGGGTTGTCCCCCGCAGGGTCCATATCACCGCAAACATATGGCAATATTTTTTCAGGGATATCAATACCTGGAACCCACAGTTCTTTTCTTCAGTAGTTTCATCACCAGTATTGTGCCGAGGGAGACCATCCCTGACATCAAGATTAGAGTTCTTTCTCCCAGTGGCTTTATCTCCATCACTGGGCCAAAGGAGATCACTTTCAATGTACAGATTACAGCATCTTTCACTAGTGGTGTTGTATCCGCCACTGGGCCGAGGGATTACTCCCGATACACAGATTATAGTTTCTTTTACCAGTTGCCTTGTCTCTGCCACTGGGCCGAGGGAGATTACTCCTGATGCACAGGTTACAGTCTCATTCCCCAGTAGCTTTGTCTCTGCTACTGGGCCGAGGAAGATTACTCCCGACACAGATTTTTCTGCTTTTTTCACTAGCAGCCTTTCGCTCTGCCACCTCCGTATTCCCACTGGATCTCCCATGCCTCCCTTTACGTTCCTCTGGGCTGCGGCACGTCACTGATTCTTCCTGAGACTGGGATCCATGTTGGCGGATGCGCTGTGATTTCTATGTTATATTTCTGCTGTTCCACGATAGTTCAGTGGTCCTCGTCTCTGCACGGTGTTGGCTTAGTTGCTAGACCGAAAGGGTCCACCTTGTCGAGGTCATGCCACCGTTTCTCCTCTCTGGTCTTATAGTCGGGTCTGCTCCTGCTAGACCCGCTCAGAACTCTCGCAGCTTGGTGCCGACATCCTCCATTCTGCAGTCTGTCCTCAGAGTTTGTAATTCCCACCTGTGGTCTGCTCCACTACTACTGCTGTTCCCAGCTGGACTTGACACTTTGTAAAGTCCATTGTCTCTTTTTATACAATGTGGCCAGTTCTTGCCCGGCAGACTATCAGAGTCCTTTATCACTTTCAAGGGATTGATCTTCACGCCTCCTTGTCTTAGTATATGAGGAGTCTACAGTGTTACAATATAACAAGTTGGCACTATGAAGAATGTTATTACACTGTGGTGGGTAGCTTGGGGTTTCAGATGTAAAATGGTCAGGGAAGGGAACAACAGAAGAAACTTCTCCATTCCCAAAGCGGGAATCCTCTCCTGGAAGTTCCTCCTGCATGTTACCACCCCTAGGGATATTACTGCTTAGCTGCTGCACCACCCTAGCCTTACAGGGAAGGTTTCCCTCCTGGGGAGAAGTGCTGTCAGCAAATGATACATCACATACCCTTTCCCTCGAGATAGTGGCTCTCCCATCCGAAAGTACTGTGGTTCTCTGAAACAAAGATCTTTCCCTCCATCGAGTTGAGAGATATTTTTCCCCAGTCCCAAACAGTACTTTCTTCCTCCCATTTCTGTTGTGTCCATGTTTCAAAGGGGGAATAATGGGAAGAGGACTGGTTTAGCTTGTTTAATAGCTGATCAAAGTTCAGGAAGTCCCTTCCAATAATAACTTCTTTGGGGAGCCCGAGAACTATAGCAGAGGGGAGAGTTACATCTCTTCCTTTGATAGAAATTGTTATAAGGGCTCAGTGATACGCCTCCTCATCTCCATGGACAAAAATGATAGGTTTTCCTATTTGTAATTTTTCAGAGCAAACTAAATTGGACTTAATAGTGATTTGCTTGCTACCCAAATCTATGAGTGCCAGGGCATCAATCCCATTTACTCTCACTTCCTTGTGAGACTGAAAGGGATGTGGCACGCAAAAACAGCTAGTAGTTGTTTCCAATTCCCCTTCATAACTTAACATTTCCCCTTCCCAGAGATCACTGGACATCCATCAGATCTCCATGGCTTCCTCCTTCCTGTTTTTAGCACAGTATCTTGCCAGGTGGCCCTTCTCACCAAAGGAAAAACAGGTACCGATGGGCCCTTTTGCAGTTTTCACTTACTCTGTCTCAGATTTAATTATCGAACTTCCTCTTGGCCCATATATTTCTGCCCATCTTTTTTTTTCTTCTTTAAAAGGGGTTTCATTTCCCTTGAGATCTTCCCTGCTGTGATATTTTTAAGAGTGGATTTTACATCTTTTCATGATTCGCCCCCCTTGTGTAAGGCCTGCATATGCTTCACAGCCTCCACATGAGCCTGAGCGATTTCTACTGCTTCATTGAAGGTGGGTTCGGTATGTTATAACACAGCTTTCTAAAGGTAGGGTGTCAAGGCATTGCTAAATTGTTTGAGAACAAAAGCTTCTAGGACCTCGGGTAGTTTTTATTCCAAACCATTAGGACAGAGTATTTCAAACTTTTGCTCCTAACTCTAGTGGGGTTTCAGTGTTATTCAAATGTATTTCCCTAAATGTATGATGGAAAAAGTTCAGTTTGACCCACTCTTTCAAGGGGATGACTCCCTCCTCCTGATTAACATAAGGTTTTAACCTTCCAACACTAACCACTTAGAATTCAAATCGGTATGCCAGGAGAATGACTCCATTCTCCTGACTCAGTTGCAACAAGGATTTCCAAAGTTTTAGTTCTTCTGGTACTCCAAGGACCGATTTCCCAACCAGGAGAATTTCTCCCTTCTCCTGGTATAAATAATTCCTTGGTATGATCAGCAAACACTTTTTATCAGACCTGCTAACTCTTGCCACGGTGCATTCAGTGTTGCACTTTCCTGCTTTGCACCCTGAGCAATGGTCCAAAGATCCTCTCTTTGGTTCTCTGATGATTTACCAATGTTTCCCAAATTTTAACAGTATTTCTCTTGGTGAGATTTGTATTAGGGAGTTTACTTTTGACCCACACTGCATAGTTCTTTTCTTCAGTAGTTTCTTCACTGCTACTGTGCAGAGGGAGACCACCCCTGACGTCAAGATTAGAGTTCTTTCCCCCAGTCGCTTTATCTCCACCACTGGGCCAAAGGAAATCACTTTCAATGTACAGATTACAGTGTCTTTCACAAGTAGCGTTGTCTCCACCACTAGGCAGATGGAGATTACTCCCGATACACAGATTATAGTTCTTTTACCAGTAGCTTCGTCTCTGCCACTGGGCAGAAGGACGTTACTCCCAATGCACAGGTCACCGTCTCTTTCACCAGTAACCTTATCTCTGCCACTGGCCCGAAGGAGATTACTCCTGATGCACAGACCACTGTTTCTTTTACCAGTAGCTTTATCTCTACCACTGGGCCGAGGGAGATTATTCCCAACGCACAGTTCACAGTTTCTTTCACTAGCAGCTTTTTGCTCCGCCAGCCCTGTATTGCCACTGGTTCACCATTGCCTCCCTTTGCCTTCCTCTCGGTTGAGCACGTCACTGGTTCTTCCTGGGACTGGGGTCTGTGTTGGCAGCTGCTCTGGTTTCTCTGTTCTGTTTCCCGATGGCTCCACGATCCTCGTCCCTGCACAGTATCGGCCTAATTGTTCGACAGAACGGTGCACCGCTTTGAGATCACGCCACCATTTCTCCTCTCTGGTCTTATCGTTGGGTCTGCTCCTGCTAGACCACTGCAGGACTCTCTGGGCTTGGCGCCAACGTCCTCTGTTCTGCAGTCTGTCCTCAGAGTTTATAACTCCAGCCAGTGTTCTGCTCCACTCCTGCTACTGTTCCCAGTTGGACTTGACACTTTGTTAAGTCCATTGTCCCTTTTTATACAATGTTGCCAGTTTCTCCCCTGCAGACTATCAGGGAATAATCGTCATCCTTCCTCATGGCCTCCTCGTCTCAGTGCACGAGGAGTCTACCGTGTTACAACATAACATGTTGGCACTATCAAGAGTGTTATAAGACTAAGGTGGGTAGATTGGGGTTTCAGATGGAAGGGGGTCAGGGAGGGGAACCACAGAATTAACGTCTCCACCCCCAAGAGGGGAATCCTCCGCTGGAAGGTTTGCCTGCATGTTACCAGCCCTTGGGGGATTATTGCTTTGTTGACATACCACCCTAGCCTTACAGGGTAGGTCTCCCTCCTGGGGAAAAGTGGCGTCATCCAATAACTCGTCCCAGGAGCGACAGTGTAGAGGCAGGAGAAGTAGTTGAGAGTGCAGGAGAGAGTATCAGTGAGGTGTAAGGAGAACAGGCAGTACAGAGGAGAGTGAGCGTGAGAGTAGGAGGGAGTAAGGTTGAGGACCATCAGCAGGAAAGGAAAGGAAGTGGTAGAGAGAGGGAAACAGTGGGTGGAGTAGGAAGAGAGGAGGAGCGTGTAGAAAGAGCACGGGAGAGAGACAGTAAGATCCAGGGAAATGTGACGAATCCAGGGGGGATCCACCCTCTTTGGTCTAGGGAGGTGATCCTGCTACACTTAGCACCCACTAGGGCACAGGGCAAGCAGGATCTCACTGGGGTGATCCCCCAACCCCTTGAGGACAAGGAGTCCCCAGATAGGGTTTCTATTTATCCTTCCTTATTCGAAAAGTCAAATTTATTGGTTGGTTTTATGGCAATTAACAAGGACAATAGTATAAAAGTTCCTTTAGACATGGCTGCTATGATTTCTGACCCTGTTATGTGAACGGCAGTGTCTGAGTCACAGAAACAGAAGATGGTCTAGTCTCGGAACAGCTAGAGTTTAAAGAACTTGTGAGAGCAACCAGCGGACTGCGTAGCAGGAGAAAACACCCCACTGGAGGGTGGAGTCGAGGGACTGCCCCACGCAGACAGCATGCAGAGCTGAAGAGCTCAGGGGCCTACCTTACTGCTCTCCCCAATGCAGTCCCCAGTTAGGGAAAGTCGACTGCACCCGAGATCGGAAAAGACCAGGCCAAACGGCACCTGTAACCGATGGCATCTAAAACCCATTGAACCCTGATGGGACGAGCTGAACCTGACGAAGAGATGTGGAAGGATGAGAAGGAACCTGAGCCATGGTTCTGCAACCATCGAAGAGGCCACCTCTCCGGGGGAACACTGAAGCAGCAACCAAGGTGGTGTCACGATTCTACCCACCCACTACCCAGCACTGCGACATTCACACATTCAGTGACTCTGTTTATGCCATAATTGCAAAGTTAAAACCTACAAACTGCCCCCCTGCATTCACTTACTTGTTTTATCGCTGCAGTTCTGGGCCCATCTAATTTCATGTCCCATTTTCATTTTAGGGTTAAACCAGCAGATGCATTATGGTATATGTATACTGTCCAAGAGGCAGAGGGCAGGAGGAGGCATACGAAGTACCTTTGCTTGCAGCAAGATACTAAGCACTGGAGAGGCCATAATTGCATTCTCCTGTTCCAAGCTACTGCAGGCTACTGAATCAGGGACTGGGCTTGATTGAACAAAGCTGCCTGAGACTGCAATCAGCTCCACCCTGTTGGGTTGTTGACTTGGAGTTCCTTTCTAAGCTCACTTTAAATAGAAGCAGTTGTTCAGTCAACGCTTCCACTGGGAGTTTGTGCTCCCGTGACCAGTTTTCTTAACCTTTTCTGAATATCCTGAATTTGGCTTGTAAATCCTGTATGTTGTTGCTGCCTTGCAGCGCCATTTCCGGTTTGCTGTTGCAGCCTGCCTGTTATTGAACATGTTCTTGAAATCCTGCTTTTGACTTCTGAACCTTGCCTACTTAGTCCCTGTCCTGTTTTGCTTTTAAGGACATGCAGTTCTATTCTGGTATCTTTGCTGCCTTCATGGCTTTCTGCAAACAACCTGGTTTCTGTAAGCATTTCTGCATCACTGACGTGTGTGTCCAGTTTCTGCCTAAACCATGTGTGGCGCCTGATTAAGGAGTCAGATACAGTTACACAGTTTGGCTTGGTCCACAATACTTTTATTTCAACATTAAAAAGGGCATGGAAAATGCCTCACTAACCCTATCTCTACGAGGGTATTTCCCTGCCTCAACAAAACAAATTAAAGAGACAGTCGCTGCTAGAATGTCCAAACCTAATGTGCACCAGCCTGTGTCGAAACCTATTCTGACCCTCACACTGTATGTTCTTATTAAAACTACTATTTAGGGCAAATAATATACATAATTGACTCTTTGGCTGTTTTCCTACAGCTGTTCTCCTCCTTTTTCCTCGCTCTGCCTATTTGGCCTAGTGATCCTTCTGTATTCTTCTTTATCCAGTAAATGCCAGGGGAACAAACCCTTCCCTGGTCTTGGAATGCCAGGGGAACAATGCCTTCCCTGGTCTTTGCTTCCGTTCCTTTCAATGTCTGTTTGGGGACTTCTGTGATCTTTGTCCTAGTTGCTTCCTGTTTCCCATCCTGAACCTGTCACAGGTACAGGTTGCCCCTGTGTGTACCAGCCCCCAAGGCTTTGTCATACATAAACAATAATCTATGTCGAGTGTTTTCCCTCAAGTCTCGTCTGTTTTTTTTTCTCTCTGCTTCCCTATTTATTTATTTATTTTTGCATTTGTATAGCGCACTAATCCCAGGGGCATCAAAGCACTGTTATGTGACATGTTACTGAAATCAGCAATATACACATTTTACACAAAACCCATGCGACCAGTTGCTTTAATGAAGAATAAAGATTTTTTTTCAAAACAAAGGTGAGCCACTATCCCTAATTAATTGAGTTTCCAAACCACTTATCAGAGCAGATTTAAATTAACAGCAGTGTTTTTATCGCTTTTCAGAATATCCAGTAGGAGTGCTAAGTTAGTACTCTGTGTTCTCCTGATAACAGGGAGAAAGAGGGGTGGGCCAAGGTGGGTGTTTTCTCATACCTCTACAAATCTGTCTTGCGTTGGTTTCGAGGTTAACCAACTCCTTCCCCCCTCTTTGACAGTTCTTGCCAGTTTGTTTTTCGCCGTTATCCTAGCGACTCCCTCAGTCGGCAACGCATCCTCGCGTTGTTGACAACAGCCAGTAAAGCTCCGGGCTGCTGTTCTTCCTGGGATTTGACGTGGCCAATCTAGCACTCTTGGTGAGGACTGGTGCGCAACCTTTCCCGTTCTCAGGTGTCCGCCTCCAGACTGCGACCCCCACTTATGTTTGGAAGTATTTTCCAGGCTTAGTCTCGGCACTGGCAGGTTAGTTTACCACTCCTCGAGGGAAGTACCACGCTTCAGTCCTCCGTCTGTCGGTGCGCATTGTTCTGATGCAGGTCACCTCTGCCCCCCAGCCTTGTTTCCCAAGGTCTGTGCCTTCTTGACCCTCTATGCCTTATTTCTTCTCAAACTCTGCTGGTGATAGCCTCACTGGTCGGCTCCCTTACTTTGGGGTTTCCTGATGTAGTGGTCAGCCTTTCTTCAGTTGGTTCCCTGTAGTGGGACAGTCTCCGCCACTTCAACTTCCTCTTTTCTCTCCTCCAACTCGCATCACCTCCTCCCTCTTTAACAGCCTTTTCCTCCCTCGTGTGTCCTTCTTATCTATCTTATCTTTCTGTTCCTTGACACAAAAAAGGACTACCCCAATAGATGCCTGAGGTGCAGGGTAGGTCTCATGCTCCATCGCCAAGAGTCCTGGAGGAGGCCGGGCCCAGTGAGCCAAGCACCATGACTTTGGCACATGGCATGCAGCTCGACAAGATGGCCACCACGCCAGACAAGATGGCCGCCCGAGGAATGCAGCAGGTGGGAGAACAGTAAGGTACAGTAAGGTACTTAGCACATAGATAAAAAGTTACCAAGAAATAGCAACATAGTCTAAGTCTAAGGGAAACATAGTTTCCCAGTGTGGACAGCCTGAAGGATGTGTCAGTTTCCCCATTACAAATGAGCGAAAGCCCAGAGGAGTGCAGCTGAAGGACGCGCTACACTGGAAAATGTCAGGTTAGGTAAGCCAAAAAAAAAAAAAAGTTTGGAGGGTTCACAAATGGAGGGAAAATTGCACCTAAGGCAAATCTTTCCTACCACCCTTAAACCCCACAGTCAATTGGGTTTGACTTCTCTAGTAGAAAGGAAATGGGAATACCCAGTCAAGAAAGAAGGCCGATTCCTACAGGGTTCAGCATCTCACCTCCCCAAGGCAGTTATATCATGCTAGCTGCAAAGTTGAACCCTACCTGGAAATATTCTCTTGGCCATTTACTAACCAATTATAAAACAGTAACGGCCTGGTTGAAATGTATGCTAAGCGGTCTAAAACACCTGTGATAAGTGACACAATTGAACAATTTGATTGTTTCTTCCTTTTGCTAAAAGTTTAATTTAAACTATAACTGCAATTTAAAAAATTAAAACAATATTCTCTTGATGTTGCAGCCGGCACCATACACCCAGACTACTGAGGGGAGATTCAAGTGGTGCTGCATAATGCCGGAACCCAGAGGTAAACTGCGAAAGAAGGGGAACCCATTGCCCAGGCAATTCTAGAGAAAGCGAATGACCTCACCATTACATGAAGTAGAAAATCTTTTTCCGACACACCTAGGGGCTCCCTATTGTGATGAATCCAATGGAGTCATCACAGATTCCCTGGCGGTGACCTCCTCCCATGTGGCCTGGGGACAGCAGCTGCTACCTGATCCTGACCTTGAGGGGTGGCTTTATGAGGGAGGATCACATGAGGGGAGAAACTATGGGGGAGATGTTATGACTTCATTGGAGGAGACACAGTATCTCCCCCTTTCCCATGGGGAATACCCCACTAATGCCCAAGACTCTAATGGCAGCTGCTTTTTCCCCCTTGTAGAGGAAGTAAAGAAACCTCTTCTTCATATTTCTCTGGTCAAACACCCACCTATGACCTAAATGCACAAAGCTCCAACACAACACTTTTTGCTTCTGAGGTACCTTTTTGTAAAATCACTGAGAACTATTTAAACACCATATGTCCAATGACATCCATGGACTTCACCTCCCAGAATTCCCCATGTACTGGGACCAGGAGGATGAAGGAGAGTGTACAATGTAACAAGAGCTCAAAGCACAACATGCAGTCTAGTTGTTTTTTCCAAATCTCCTGTGTGCAGGACATTTAAAAATGGCAACCGCACTCCTGAGTACGGCAGTGCAGGAGAAAAGGTTGGTTGCTATACAGAGGCTTAGGAACACGATTAACACATACCGGACAAAGAAGGCCAACAAAACAGAAGGGGAAACGTTGTGCGAGAGAAAGAAGTGCTGTGGTGTCAACTGGGAGTAGCGAGAGAGGTCCTGGGCACTCGGCCGCTCAAAGAGGCAGCATTCTCCATTCTGGGACCTGAAGGGAAGCAGGCGTATGACTGCGAAGCCGTGAAGGAAGCCGGAAAGATGTCTGCACACTCCCGTGTGGAAAGCAGGTAAGTCACGCCGTAATATTGTGACCCGGACCGGAACCACTGGAGAGAACCATTGAGTCTTCCCAAAGCCATTGGGGACCCTCGGACGTTCCGGTGACCACACCAACAACAATTTGAATGTGATACCATTGTTTAAACTACAAGAAGGTTGTTTGCATGCAGAAGAGCCAATGAGCTATAGATGCATGAGATGCAGGGAAAATATGGAACAACCATATGTACCAAGCTCAGAGCAATAAATACAATATTGGTGATACAGAGGAACTGTGAATCATATGAGAAGTCCTGGCAAGGAAAAGACACCAGGCAATTGGAACACATGAGAAGTCCTGGCAAGGAAAAGACACAAAGCAACTGAAATGTATAAGATGTCCTGGCAAGGGAAAGACACCAGTTAACTGAATCATATAAGAAGTCCTGGGAGGGGAGTATACCAGGCAAGTGAAAGACACAATTAAAGAGTCCTGGCAGGGGAGTATACCAGACAGTTTGCAAAGCTTCCAGAAATACTGAAAGATAGGCAGTGGGCCTCATTATAAAAAAATGATTCTGGTGGCAGCCCTGCCGGTTTTACCATCATGGCTACCGCCGGTCCCATGATGAGGCCCAGAGTATTCTAAAACAAAGGAGAAATTTGTATTGAAGAAAGTCATTACCATCCATTCCAGAATCCAGAGGAAGGGAACCACCCTCTCGGTCTAAAGTCTTTCACCTTGGAGAACATTATTGTTGGGGAGTTATTTTAATCTTGAATTGTGAACACACTATTGCCAATATCAGGTTGAAGATATTTCCTTGAACCCTTTATTTTTTTGTATATAGTCTGAGGGTCAGGATTGTCAGGAACGCACCACGCTCTCAACATATACCACCTGTGGCAATACGCAGATCCCCATTCCCTTGTTTTCCCTGTACCAACGATACCTCCTTCTTGCAGCACTGGAGGTTGCCATGGCAATGTTGGGGCCGCGCCTGTAGGAGAACACACTGGTCCTTCACGCGTACCATTGCCAAGGGAACCCGATGCAAGCATGGTCAGGTGATCGTGGTTGACGCTTCGCGCCCTGCCTCTTGCTCTCCATAAAACTTGCCGGGACACAAACGTTACTGCTTCTGATTGAAGTTGCGACTCTACTCCCTGCTTATTTTTCGTTCTGTTCCTTGCGGTTATCCTGTCACAGACTCCCTCTCTGCACAGTCCTGACTCACCTGTTTTCCCATTGCCGACCCAGTGTGGATACCGACATTGCCTGCTTCGCGCTCCTGCATATTCACTTGCACCTTCCCAAACATTTAGAGCACCTTTGTGCCACCCAGGAACCAGGTCCCTTAACAGTACAAACTTCCCTTCCTTTCCGCTGCTCGTTGTCACCTGCCAGGATTCCTGGCTTGCTCTGTGTCATGGTGCGTGCTCCAAAACCCCTGGAGCTGTTGGGCCCAGCCCAGTCCCTGTCACCCAGAAGAACTTGTCAATCCCCAAGGAAGTGCCCCAGAGCCTCACGGACTCAGTCCTGGCGCCACTGGCGCCAGGCTAATGAAATGGGCTGAATTTATGGAACTACTTAATCTGCCTACTGAGGCTGAGCCTTCTGTATATCCAGGGTTTGGCAGAGGGACTACTTTTCCTGAGAGACAGGGTGTGGTAAAGGGACTACTTTACCTGGAACTACTTGCAAGGCTATTTAAGCCACACCCTGCAGGCAGAACATGCTTCGCGTTATTCTGCACTCCTGCAGCGTAACGCTCACCGTGTCTGCTCTGTCCTCGAGTTTCTACAGCCACGCCCGTCTGAGATTTCCATCCATCGGTGCCTGGAAGAAGAAAAGGAGGTGAACAGGTGTTACTACAGCGACAAAGGCCTTACCTGTAATTCCGTCCATCGGTCTTGCATCCAGCTGGTCTTCCGACCGCCGCCCTTGTTGGAAAAGGACTTCTGCGCAGGCATCCAATACCCACCCGGGATACCGCATTCCTCCAGGTTACTTCGGAACGGTTCTTCCATTCTTCAACTTCGGGCCGCGCCGCGCCTGCAAAAAGGGAACAGAAAACAGCAGGTTAGTCGCACACAATACGAAAACGAACAATTGTTCAGCCATCCAGCGCCACTCATCCGCGCTAATACTTACCTGGAAGCAACCAGTTCAACATCCTAGGAGAGTCAATTCTTCTTCTAACCTTCCGTACGAAACCGCGTCTGCAAGAAAGACAAAACACCTTTAAACCTTGGAACAATAAGACTTTGAGCATCTATAACAAGCTGTCATTGGGATAGAGACTTACCTGATAAATCCAAGAATTCCCGAAACACAGCACCAGACACTCAGGAACATTGAAGTAACTGTGCCCAGAGAAAGACTGAGCCTACTGCGCCCCTGCTGAAGGTCAAGTAGGACGGAGAGCCAACCTCACCAAACTCAAAGGTGAGCAGGAGAGGAGTCGGGCATCAGGAGGTTGCAGGAAGTGGGACCAATCCAAACCACTCATTAGCTAACATCTTGTTTCAACATTGCAGGCTAACGCCCCCTGGGGAGATAACAGGGGAGAGGACACCATCACACCATCAAAACTACGCCAGTACAGATATCGGTCACACGACTACGTGCTACGCCCCCGTGGAGACCAGGTGAGCATGACACACTGCCATTTCTCCTAAGGATCCCATCCACTTACATGTCCCATAGGTAAGGAACATCCCCAATTAACTAACACCTGTCATTGGTCCCCTGGTAGATCCTTACCATTTGTTGTCATTTCACATAGGGCATACCTGGCAGAAGAGCCAAAAACGCTGACACCCACCGCTCAGAAAACTCAGCCAGTGTTCTGTTCTTAATTTTGGCTTCCTGAAGCTACATATTAGTTGCCTAGTTTCTGGTTCATTGGGCCTCATTATAGGTCTGCCGGTCCGGTAAGTACAGTACCGGTAAGCTTGCCGGCATCGTAGTTACCGGACCGCAAAATATGAGGTCTGCCCGCAGGTGCATGTCAGCTCGGCAGGTCCGACCTGCCGTGTGGAGCGGCACCCCCGAACAGACCTACCCGGTAGCGCTGGCACCGTTATTGACGGTGCCAGCGCTACCGGCCTTCCCATTGAGCCCTATGGGGCTCAAATGAGAATTGGGAGTAAGAAATTCCGGTACCCAGCAATGAGCAATTACTGGGTCCATCGGGGATGAAATGCCCTGGTAATTGCCCATTGCTGGGTGCTTGTAAAAAAACGATTCCGGCGGCAGCCGTGCCAATAATTACTGGCACGGCTACCGCCATAGTCGTAATGAGGCCCATTGTCTTGTTATCTGACGTTCCTTCACTGACACCTGTTCCTTTGGTTTCAGCTGGTGTCCTGGACGTACCTGTTCTTCACCCCGCTCTTTTATTAATAGATCTCTCTCTTGTACATCAGAGCAAGAGAGGGGTACATTAATAGAAAGATCTCCATCTAGTTAGGAGACCTGAACCTGGTCCAGGTTCCCGGTTATTGGACTATGTGAAGAACCAGCTGAGTCTTCCAGGGTTGGATTGGCCCCTCGGCCTTTCGGCCAATGGCCGGGCCGAAATCATCGTCCCTGGGAAGTGGGGGTCGTTTTCTGACCGTGCCTGGGCCGGTTTCTGTTACACATGTTACCTTGCTTTGATGGTTTATTTGCATGCATGATGTGTACATCATAAATTATGATGCATGCATCATTCACATGCTGCTGCAGCATTCAAAGTTGAGGGGCCGCGGCTGCCACCGGGCCGGCGGCTATGACAGTGCCACCACTCCAGGGGGCACGGTGCCCCCTGGAGTTGCTTTGCTGTTGTATTAATGATAAATATGTATTAGGGATATTAGTGATAAACACCCAATTTTAGAGTAGAATAAGCATCAATTTTGCCTTTCACAAGTTGCAGCAATAGCATGTTTTTTTTCTCCCCCTGTCTCTGTTACGATCATTACAAGACATTCCATCACGGTGTCCTCGGTCACTTTACAAAATCCTTGTGCCTAAAAGCTTCTGTGCAGTGTACACATATTTGACCATAGCACATCAAGTGGCCATTGACTTAATTGTGCCACAATGAATGCGTTGTTGTAATGCGTCTATCTTTCCTATCTCACTGGCATGCTGTTTAGGATTTTGTTTGCATGTATGAGGTAACGAGTGGTCAGAGTATGGGATGTCGTGTGAGTGTTCTGATTTCCCTATTTTGCCAACCTCTGCAGCCTTAAAGTAGATGCATGCAGGCTTGACATGCGGCCAACTTTCCACCAGACTTGCAGATGAACTTAACTGGTCTGCTGTTAAATCTCAGTTACCAATTGAATGGTATCCACTACAGAAGAATTGCTCATTTTACTTTAGCCGATATGATAGATCAGTGTGTTGAGCGCTTGCTGCTGCGATGTGTATGTGATCTGCAGGTTCGATTCCCAGCAAGGCCATCTCAGCCTTTCATCCTTCTTAGGTCAATAAATGAGTACCAACAGAGGCTGGGTGATATTGTATGCATATTTGTTCTATAAAAAACTTAAGCGTAAAATGCTATACAATAACAGTATCATTTGGCCTTGGACGTCTGCTTGCATTCACAGTAATTTGACAATATGGATCTATACACACAGATATTAATGATGCATATGGTGATCCATTCCTGTATGAAATGTATATCACATTAGTGAAATCAAAACCATATTTTTGGCAGTGTACTTAGGAAAAATGATATTTGATGCCACTAACTGTTTTGTCAAGGGGTGAAAGTTTGTGTTTCATCCCTTTCCGGGATGTCACTTTGGGGTGGGGTCAAATGATATCACTTCCAGTGAGGTCATCAGAGGTCAAGGGTCGTGAGGCAAGGAGGAGTGGGTCACTTTTTGAGGCGAGGGGTGGGACACTTTTTTTTGGGTGTTCATGCCTATTTCTTGTCCCAGTCCGACCCTGGAGTCTTCAGAGCTCTACACCGTCTGATGAGTCACAACAGGATAGGACATTTTGGACACAAGGACGGCTTTTCAGTTATTTACATCCTGACACAGACAGATCCTTCATTTTTGTTTATAGGTAGGGAAACTCCTCTTTAGCATAGGGTCAGAGAGGTATTTTCCCAACCCACTTTCATTTAAATAAAAGTCTTTAACCAAAACATGACAACCTTGTGTCCAGCTTGCATTTCTGACCTCTCACACTGTGCTTCGGAGAAGCCCATAAAAACATGACCTTGCATTCTCCCACTGAGGGAGATGTTAACACTACTTTACCTGACCTGGAATTCGCAAAGAAGAATGACCAGAATATGGCAAAGGCTTTTGAAAGGGCTATCTGTGAAAGTCAGGGCTCCAAGCAGAGTGGACCTTTTTTTGTTTTTGGTTCAGAAAAGGGACAATAATACTAGATATGTAATGAACGACATGGTACCTGTAAAACACAACTAGGTAATTTCTAGGAGTCATCAGAAAGTGGTCATGGAATTGGCTTCTTCACACCTAATAGCTGGCCACCAGGGTGTGACAAAATCCCCAAATAAAGTTGTCAAGAAATGTTATTTGCTTGGCGTATACGCCGATGTTAAGTACTATGTGGCGTCCCAAACTGAACATTTGGAACCAAGAAGTATGCAAGACTGTGTACTCAAAGTTAATCAATTTTATTAGGGATTGTGTACAGGGGAGGGCCAACTGAAATGTAAAAAGGATCTTTTCCAGTGAAAATATCAAAATAACACCGTCTTCTTCAGTGTATCATGTAATGGTTTTCTCAATGTCAGGATGCGAGTTCAAACTGTCAGATCTCATCTACTGTTTCCAAATGTATGGTCTGAGGGAAGGTACTTCGTCACATACAACAATGGTGCCCAATTTATGGACACTCCCGTCCCCTGCACACAACAAGGCTGAATGAAGAGCTCACAAATATTCAATAAAATTCCTAGGAATATTCATATTATTCCTCTAACAATAAACCACTTTCCAAAAGATCTATGTCCAAAAACGTCTTGATTTTTCAGAGGTCAACCAGTTGCTCTACGTGTTTCGGGGGGGTTTTTCCCCTTCTTCAGGAGCTGGACTGTAAATATAGACATAAAGCATCCATGCCAACATTCCGAAGCACCTGGGAGGGTGACTTCATCCGGGAGACAAAAAGTTTCCCATTGGAATTAATTGGGGCTGGGATTATTTTAGGCGGGAGAACGTGAAAAATAGCAACATTTTTCACAGAAAAATCGGGAGTCTCCCACCTAAATCGGGAGGGTTGGCATGTATGATAAAGAGACAGGATATCTAGCATCCCTAATTACACAGTTTATATATTCAAAAACCATGTTATGTACTTTATCATGCAGTTAACCCTAGTCATCACCCTGCCATAGGTTACAGGCTAATTCTTCCACTACATCGTGATCCAAGTCCCCAATTATAAATACAACTCAGGGTGCCAATGAACCACCACCACCTATCCATCGTAATTTGAAGCTCCATAGGGACAATCCACCACCCATATGATAACCGCACCAGGCTGTATAGCAACCAAAACTCTATGACCAGTGTTAGATTGTCAGCCCTCGGCCTGCGCGCGCGGGGGCTGGCAGAATGCTAGTAGGCCGCGCGGCCTGGTGCGCAGCTCCGGCGGGAGCCGAAATAATGGCACACCCACACAGGTTGCTGGTCGGCCCCGGAACTGCCTCCCGAACGCGGGGGCGGGGCTTTTATTTAGGACGCCCTGCGTCACCGCGTAGCGGGACGCAGGGCGGAACTTAACATTCCTCCTTTATTATAAAACAAACAAAACATCACACTAACTGCCAAACAACGGCGAAGTCCAATATAAGCTTACAGTCTTCAACACTCAGCCACCCTGCCATTGGGGTTCATGGCACCAGGGCACCAGTTACCACACATAGTCACTTAGCTTGGCTGGCGGTCTCGTCGTTGTTCTCAGCCTGTATCGCCCTTCGCGGGGGCCACTCCCCCTTGCTTCATGCTCTGGTTCGTCTTCGCTGTTCGGGCCCTCGAGGCCGGGTGCATCCACCGGCTCCCAGGTTCCATCCCCCGCTCCTTTCTCCTCAGGGATGGCCTCCGGCTCTTCTTCGCTGGGAGGAGTGTCCTCGCCTTCCCGATGGCCCTCCTTGTCGGTCCACAGGGTACGGGGTATGGCCTTGAACCATGACGCATTTCTCGTCACTTGGCGGCGTCCTCGTGTCACAGTTACCATGGTTCCATGCCGGTTGCTGACGGTCCATGGAAGTTCTTCGTACCTGGTGTCAAATTTTGACTTGGAGGGGTTTCGTAGCATGATGACCTGGTCACCCACTTGATGATGGGACGGCCTCGCTCTCCGCTTGCCACTCATGTGTGCATTAGCATCCCTTCTCCTTCTTTCTGTGTGTTCCTCGTTGACCGTGTCCGGGGTTCTGCTTGGGTGATGCGGGATCGAAGATCTAATGACGGTGCCGAACATGAGGTCCGCTGGCGGTATGCCGGTTGTGCTGTGGGGCGTGACCCGGTAGTTCCGGAGGAATCGGAAGAGGTCAACCTTCCAGGGGCTGGCGTTAGCCTTGGACACCCTGAGCACCTTGTTGATAGTTCTCATAAACCGTTCTACGTCCCCATTTGCCTGGGGGTGTCTTGGAGTGATGTGATGATATTTAACATTGAGTTCCTGTAGATACTTTTTGAAGTCCTCTCCCGTAAACGGTGGCCCATTGTCGCTTTTGATTGAGATCGGTAGCCCGTGAGTTGAGAACATTTTCTCTAGGGCCGGAATGACCACTTCAGCTGCTGTGGATTCAACCCCCTCAACTTCCGGGTATCGGGAGTGATCATCGACGGCCACCAACAGATGGAGGCCCTCTCGTAGCTTGCAAAAGTCAATGCTGATGGCCTCCCAGCAAGAGCGGCCCCGTTCTGCTGATATGATGGGTTCCGGGTCTGGCGGGGCCCCCGTTATCTGACAGGATAGGCACGTGCTAACGAGTGTCTCGACCCGCTCTTCGATCTGGGGAAACCATACTCGGTGCCGAATGCGGGCTTTCGTCCTTACCAGTCCTTGGTGTCCTTCATGCGCTAGGGCCACTATCCTGTCTTGTAGTTTGAGAGGGATTACGATGCGGTTTCCTCGTAGTATCAGTCCACCTTCCGTGATTGACAAGTCTTGCCGTACTGTGAATATGCCGGACAAAAACCCTTTTGCTTCCGCTGTTCTGTTGTGCGTGTGTCTCATGAAGGTCTTCCAGTCACCGGAAAGGATGGCATCTTTCACTAAGTCACAACACGGGTCCTTGTGCGTTTCCGCCTCGATTTCCTCGATGCTCACCGCCTTGGGCCTCATTGCGCGCACCACTTGGCATATGTGTTCCTCCGTCTCTGCAGCTACTTGGATCTCTTGTTGAGTGGCCTCTCGCGGATGCCTGGAGAGAAAGTCCGCCGGGTTTCCGCTGCCCGGTTGGTAGATGAGATCAAAGTCATATTGCTGGAGGTGCAATAACCACTTGGTGATTCGTGCCGGAGGGTGTGCTGACGTTCCCATGAAAATGGGTAGTAGGGGCTTGTGGTCCGTGATCGTCGTGAAATGACGCCCATATAAGTAGAGGTGAAAATGCCGGCACCCCCACAGCACGGCGATGGCCTCCTTTTCGATGTGTGAGTACCTTTGTTCGGTCTCTGTGAGGGCTCTCGATGCATATGCTATCGGTCTCTTCTCCCCTTCCTTCGTGACTTGCATTAGGATGGCTCCGAGCCCCACAGGGCTGGCATCCACGAACAGTTCTGTGGGCAGCTCGGTGCTATAGTAGGCCATCTTGGTGTCGGCGGAGAGGGAGTCCTTGATGCTGTCGAACGAGTCCTGGCATGTCTGCCCCCACTCCCACTTGACGTTGGCCTTGGTGAGTTCCCGCAGCGGCTCAGATAGTGTGGCCAGGTTTCGGATGAACCTCCCGCAGTAGGTGGCCATGCCTAAGAAACTGCGCACTTCTGTGGGGGTCCTCGGTGGGCTTGCCGCCTGAATGTCTGCGACCTTCTGCGGGTCAGGGGAGATGCCTGTGCTGCCAAACTTGTACCCGAAAAAAGTGATCTCCGATTTGAGGAACTCGCACTTTTCCCGGTGTATTGTGAGCCCGACATCTTGTAGTCGGCCCAGTAAAGCGTGAAGCCTCTTGATGTGTGTTTCTTTGTCGGGGGCATGAATCAGAATATCATCGCTCACGTTGAGGACACCAGGGATGCCCCGGATGACCTCCTGGATGGTTTGCTGGAATACCTCCGCAGCAGATGATATTCCGAAACTTAGGCGTTTGTATCTCCGCAGCCCCAAATGCGTTGAGAACGTTGTAATGTAGCGAGAGTCTCTATGGAGTTTTTTTGTTGATGATATCCCGCCTTGAGATCAATCTTTGAGAATATACTCGACCCTGTGAGGTCAGCCACGATCTCGTCGATTGTTGGGGTTATGTGGCGTTCTCTTTTAATGGCAGTGTTGGGGAGACGCATGTCTATGCAGATCCGCACCTTTCCAGGCTGCTTAGGCTTCCGTGTCACCAC
The DNA here is from genome assembly GCF_040938575.1 of Ambystoma mexicanum. Lineage (NCBI taxonomy): Eukaryota > Metazoa > Chordata > Amphibia > Caudata > Ambystomatidae > Ambystoma > Ambystoma mexicanum. The sequence continues at coordinate 570,175,820 of NC_090938.1, read as the reverse complement.
CATTGGAGAGACCCACGGTGTGGGCCCTGTGACCTCCTCAATGATGCCCGCTTCTTCCAGTGCCTTGAGTTCCTGCTCGACTTGTTCTCTCATGTGGAATGGCATTCTCCGGTGCCTGACGGCTTTCGGCTGCACTGTTTCATCAATATGAAGTTTGATGGTTTTGCCTTTTAGACAGCCTATTCCCTCTTGCAAGTCAGGGTATTGGTTCAGCATCTGCTCCACTTCCTTGTCTTCGTTGACATGGCAGATGAATTGGACCACTCCCAGGTCCTCCGCTGCGTCCCCACTCAGGAGGCTCTCAACACCTGCCTTCACGACATAGACCTTGGACCATAGTCTGTTTTTTCCGTGTTCCAGCGTGGTGCGGAACCTGCCAATCACCGGCAAGGGCTTTCGACAGCCGTATGCATACAACAGAGTGTCTGTGCTTTTCAGCTCTGGTGGAGGACTTAGAGTCAGGAAGATGCTTTCGGGCATGGCGTTCACCGAAGCGCCTGTGTCGATGGTCATGAGAATGCACTGGTTTTGGATGGTGACCATGCATTTGCGCCTTCGGACGGCTTTTCTTCGAGGTCCTCGGCCTTGGCACAGTGCAGACACCAGGTATACCTTCCTTCCTTTTCTCTCGATGTCCTTGGAGGGGTCCTGCTGCATCGCCGAGACATCATCCCCTTCATCCTCCGTGGAAGAGCTGGCCACTGCGACCCTTCTGGCACTGGCTTGCTTCTTTTTCTTGGTCGCGACCTTCTCCGGCTGGTTTTGCAGGGGCTGTATGGGGGTGTCCGCTGATCGGCATACCTTCGCGTAATGGTCCTTCCGGCCACATGCTCCACATGTGGTGCCTTGAGCAGGACAGTTGCGACGGCCATGTCGTGGGCCACCGCACCAGCCACACTCTGTGGGTCCCGGAATGCGCGGTTGCCACCTGTTTTGGCCGTACCCGCCACTGTGGTCGTCTCTCGAGGATTGTTTGTTGGTGATTCGGGCCACCATAGCTGTGTTGAGAGCAGGTTGCAGCCTGTGTAGCGTGGCCTCCATGTTGGCCGCTCTGGTGTGTGCCAGTTCCCTCTGACGTCCTAGTTCAAGGATCCGCTGTAGGGGAATACCCTTTTCGCTAAGTATCAGGCGCCTTAATTTTTCCGAATGTATCCCGTTGATGATTTGCCTCCTGATCTCCCTCTCCACGTTCGTGAATTCGCAGGACATGGCTAACTTTCTCAGACGGGTGTGGTACGCATCAAGGGTTTCCTCCGCTGCCTGTAAGGTGGTGCAGAAGAGAAACGTCTCATAGTCTGGGTTTAGTTGAGGGAGAAAATGATCGGTGAGGGCATCTTTCGCGCTTCGGTATCCATCCTGGCCATCATCAACGTTCAGGGAATTGAAGATGCGCAGTACCTCGTCACCCACGCTGAGTAGTAGGTGGGCCTTCAGTTTCCTGGGCGCCGTGATCTCTTTGCACTCCATCGCCATCTCGAACTTCTGAATCCACAGCTGCCATCTGGGTCCGCATGATGATGGATCCGTGAATGGGTCGAACGGCTGGACCAGTGTCGACGAAGTACCTTGTGTGCGAGGTGGAGGTGGCGTCATGGACAGGTTTGCCGCAATTCTGGACGGCGTGGAGGGCCCAGGCGTGGATGTGCCGGCCGCCATGTTGGCGTGGACCTGATCCGTGTTGTCGTAAGTTCTTCCGACGGCCACCAACGCCGCGACGTTGGGCCTACCTTGGAGGTGCTGCCGTACCCCGGCGCCGTGTTACAGATCAGGGCCTGGCGCTCCCTTCACACTGTGTTGCTGCCCTCTGGTGTTGGATGTCAGATGCCACCTGGTTCTCCAGTGTCCAGAGGGAAAGGCTTTGGTCTTGGTGGCAGAGAGCATGAATAGAGGAGAAAAAATAATTTTTTTTTTATTTTTTTTTATTTTTTTTGTTGGGGGTGGGGGGTCACGTGTGTGATTGCACCCCCACCGGGTGTCCAAAAATTTCGCCGCGATGGCTGGGTGGCGTTAGGGTGCCTTCAAAGCACCGAGCCTGTCGTGGAGTTCATCTCGCCTCGTCGCCATTGTTAGATTGTCAGCCCTCGGCCTGCGCACGCGGGGGCTGGCAGAATGCTAGTAGGCCGCGCGGCCTGGTGCGCAGCTCCGGCGGGAGCCGAAATAATGGCACACCCACACAGGTTGCTGGTCGGCCCCGGAACTGCCTCCCGAACGCGGGGGCGGGGCTTTTATTTAGGACGCCCTGCGTCACCGCATAGCGGGACGCAGGGCGGAACTTAACAACCAGAGGTCCAAAAGTGAAATGCCAGCAAGTGAAATGCATAGGACCCAAGTTCACCTGGAAGGTAAATGTAACATACCAGACTCCTACAGTTCCATTTGGCATACAGTCTGTTTTCATTACACATTCACCCACGTTCAAGCTGTGCTGTTAGGAAGGGTAAAACAAACCAATGTAGACAATAAAACCATGGTAACTACCCTGTTCAATGCTCGATTGTAGCAATTGCAGTGCACATGCTCTAACACGTGTCTCACTTCACATACCTTCCCAAAGACCTCCAAATAGTCTATGGATGATTGCTCATATTAGGAAATAATCCTCTAGGCTGAAATCACTGTGTACCAACGTTTCTTCTACGAAGCATGGGGACGGAATCTGCAAACAACTGTGATGTCTCAGCGGTATGGGCACAGATGGGCCGTGTGGCGCCGATGGAGGCACCTGGCTGCACTACATTGCAGGCCTCCCAAGATGGCGCTGCCATCGGAGGACAGCGTTCCAGGCATCCTTCAGGGAACTACCGCCCTGATTCCGCCCACGGCTTCAGACTGTGTACATCTGAAGCTTCAGCAAGAGCAGCTTTCTGTTGCTTGCTACTCTCTCTGTAGTTCCGTAAATGTGTTCTATTGCTCGAGATTTGCAAACCCTCATAGAAAATACAGGCTAACCCTTCGTTCTTCCTTTTCGCCACCCCATCCTCTCTGCCTTATGTTCCAGTCCCGCCCACTTAACAAAAACTCTTCCCGGGAACTCCCATTCTGCCGGTACATTTCTTTTTTGTTTACCTCTGATCCCGCGAATCGCCTAGAGACTCGCGCGTACACTGTTTTACTCTTTCACAGAAAATAGCGTTAATATCCTCCAGTCCGCAATCAAGTATCACAAAGGCAATACTCCTCGGAGTTTACTGGCTCTCGATCGTTCCCTCTTCTACAGCAGCGCTTTCATTTGCGCATTCCCAGTATCATGCACTTGGTAGGAAATATAGTGATAGTCCCAGATTAATACTGACGTTTCATTTTTGTATTGCAGTGCCTTCAGTAAGAATATACGGCTTCACATCACCTAAGGGTCTGCTTCACGTTCTGCCTCTCAAGACTTCACCCAGCAAGAACAGTGTTTTCTTCCCCTTGAGGGTTTCCCTGGAAGCTCTACGCTGCTCAGCCTGGGGGAGAGTAGAGCGACTAGGTGGATTCTCTACTCTTCCTGACTGCTATGCTTGCTACAGGTTGGTGACTAATTTATATTATTATTCATATGGTCTTTGGGATATCCCATCATCACAGCTCTATATGCCAACATGGATCAGGTACAGCAGTTAGTCGCAGCAGTCCAGTCATTGGCTGCCGAAGTACAGCACCTTAAGCAGGAAAATGCTGTGCTATGGCAACAAATAGTCAGGGTCGGATTGGCCCCGTCCCTGGGGAGTAGGGGCTGGTTTCTGGCCATGCCTGGGCCGGTTTGGAAGGGGGGGGGGGGAAAAAGATATTTTTTTTAAAAATATTTTTTTCTTTTCAAAAAAACTTTCATCCTTCCTAGGTCGATAAATGAGTACCAACACAGGTTGGGTGATTTTGTGTGCATATTTGTTTTATCAAAAAGAGCTTAAGCGTAAATTATAAACAATAACATTATCATTTGGCCTTGGATGTCATCAGAGGTCAAGGGTCGTGAGGTGAGGGGTGGGCCTCTATTTTTTGGGTGACTTGGCCTATTTCTTAATCCCATCCCACCTTGCAAATAGTATGCTCCCCCCCCCATAGCTTCGAGATACCTCCAGGTCCTTTACCCGGTGGCCGGTTTGATGGAAACCCAGCAGGCTAAAGGAGTTTCTTGAAGCCTGCACCGTGCAGTTTGCTTTCAAAGCAGCTTTCTTCCCAACGGATAGAGATAAGATTGGGCACATAATTTTCCATCGGACGGGGGCGGCCTTGGCCTGGGCAACAACGTTTGTAACTTCAAATAACCCCATCCTAGACTCTTATCCTTATGTTTGGTAGACAGAAAATCACCATTGCTTTTCAGGAACACCTCTTAGACTTCAAACAAAGAAATAAAGACTTACCTACATAACCTGTTTCAAACAAATGGCAATGGATACTGCATGGCTTGATGGTGCCCTGATTACAATCTTCCGCAGAGGTTTATCTGAGGAACACAAAGATGAGGTTTCTCGAATTCCTAGGCCACCCAACGTGACAGATTAATAGCCATAGTGATGCAATTAGACTACTCCCCAATTTTGCTCAGTCTACAAGCAGGACCCCCGCCGTCAGAAGAACCCTTGCAATTGGAGGTGGCTCGCAGTCCTTTATTGGCAGAAGAAAGAACCTACAGAAGAACATTGGGTCTCTGCATGTACTGTGGGGCGAGTGATCACCTAGTCAATAGGTGTCAAGTTGCTCCTCCTCGAAAGCAGGGAAACGCCAATGGCTGACCGTAGGGGGAACCACAGTTCAGAATGGCTCCAATGGTTCCCTTTCAGCTCATCAGTCCCCTCATAGTACTGATGCTTTGGATTCCCCCATATTGGTTCTCCGCATTACTTTCTACTGGGGTTACTCCCAGGTGAGAAACATACTGGCATTAATAGCCAGCGGGGCCGCTGGAAATGTTATCGATGCACACACAAACATGGAATCCTCTGTTCAACCAAAGCCGTCTCCATTACGGTGGAAAGCGTTGATGGTAGTCCTCTCATTTTTAGTCCAATCAAGGAACAAACCGTCCCTCTCCAGATGAAAATCTCTTCTCTTAAAGAAGTAGTTGTCCTAGACATCATAAAGGCAGCCTATAATCCGGTCATTCTCGGGCTACCTTGGCTAAGGATTCATAATCCTTTTGTAAACTGGTTGGCCGGCAACTTTTTTGCTAGACTCAGAGCATTGTTTAAAACATTGTTGATCTCAAGGGATAGGGGGACTACTTCACTTTGTGGCTTCTCGTATCAGTCCTACGAGTACCACAATATTGAACCATGTACAAGGACTCCCTGAACCATATCAACAGTACCATGAGGTATTCTCCATGTCAGAATACTCAGAACTACCACCTTATCGGAGAGATGATTGTGCAATCAACCTGATTGCAGATAGTCCTTTACCCTTTGGAAGAATGTATATTCTATCCGCCAGAGAGAAAGAGGTACTCTAGGAATATCTTCAGGTCAATCTCAAGAATGGTTTGATCACAGAGTCAACTTCCACCACAGCGGCGTCACTTTTCTTCATCCCTGAAATCCGTCCTTGTATTGACTTTCGTGGACTTAACAAGATTACTGTACCCGATAGCTATCCAATGCCACTTATTCCTGACATCCTAGAGGCGGTGAAAGGAGCCAGGCTATACACCAAGCTAGATCTGAGAGGAGCATATCATCTTATCCGGATAAGAAAAGGAGATGAATGGAAAACAGCCTTCTGTATACCTTTTGGGTATTTTCAATACCAGGTCATGCCCTATGGTTTGTCCAATGCCCCGGCCATCTTTCAATGGTTCATGGACCATCTTTTTGCGGATATACTACTGCACTATGTTATTGTCTACTTGGACGATATATTGGTATTTTCCTCATCAGCCTCAGAACATATATCACATGTCCAGGAAGTTCTACAAAGATTACAACAAAACCACCTATTCTGCAAATTGGAGAAATGTGAATTTGATCAAAGCCAAGTCGTCTATTTAGGTTACATTCTATCAGCAGATGGAATCGCTATGGATCCAGAAAAGGTATCCGCAGTTCTGGATTGGCCATCCCCAACTTCGGTGAAGGACATCCAACGATTTCTCGGATTTGCTAACTTTTATGGGTGCTTTATTCCGGGCTTCTCGGCTATTACTCGTCCTCTGACTACCCTCCTTAAAAAAGGAGTCTCTTTCCTCTGGTCAGCAGAGACCCAACATGTGTTTGATAAGCTCAAGAAATGTTTCACCAAGGCTCCCATCTTGATCTCTCTGGACCAAAATAAGAAATTCATTGTGGCGTCTGATGCCTCCCATCATGCACTGGGGGCAGTCCTCATGCAAACAGATACTACTCAAGGAAGAGAATGTCCGGTGGCATATCTTTCAAAAACCCTATCTCCTGCAGAATTAAACTATACGGTACTGGAAAAGGAGCTTCTGGTCATCAAAAAGTCTTTCAAAGAATGCCAACATCTATTTCTTGGAGCAAAGTTCCCAGTTGAGGTACGGACGGATCATGACAAACTCTGTGCTCTGCAATATGCTCAGACCAGCAACAGCAGACAAGCCTGATGGGCTCATTTCCCTTCACCCTAGAGCATAATATTCACTTTTATTCCAGGCAGAGTCAACCTTTGGGCAGACACCTTATCACGGAAAAAAAAATACGATTCTCTCAGTTCCATTCAGAACCAAATTTTCCCTAAGGCAGTGTTTATACATGTAGTCTCTGATTTCTTATGAAAGATCAAATTGAATTCCAAACATCTGGAAACTGGGTGCCTTCAGATCCTAGCTAAATATCAGCTTACCAAAGATAATGGATCCTTCTTTCATGACCAAAAAGTGCACATTCCGATGAGTTCCCTCCAAAAGGAAGTGCTTTGGCTCTGCCATGAGACACACACAGCAGGACACAGAAGAGTTGCCAACACTAAGATCTCGTCCAGACATTTCTGGTGGCCTACTTTACGAACGGACGTACAAGAATGTGTCATCTTGTGTAGTGTGTCTGCAGAGTAAAGTTCCTCGTAACCCACCAGTAGGAAACCTTGTGAGGATGCCATTACCAGACCGACCCTGGCAGATAATATCCACAGATTTTATAGTTGACTTACCTCCCTCACTTGGCTGTACTGCAATCATGGTTACCATCGACTCTTTCACAAAATTAGCCCATTTTATTCCAATAGCGGGGGTACCTTCCGCTGCACAAATGGCACACAATTTCATTGACAGGATCTTCTCCCTCCATGGACTTCCAGAACTATAATCTCAGACAGGGGATCTCAGTACACCTCTCGATACTGGAAACAAGTATGCTTCATTCTGGACATCAAGCGTGCTTTAAGTTCAGGTTTTCATCCACAGACTAACGGGCAGACGGAGCAACTAAATCAGACCCTATAGGGGTATCTGAGATGTTACATCTTTGCTGCCCAAGGCAACTGGAAGGAATTCCTCCCACTATCGGAGTTCGAATATAAGAATGCTACACACACTGTTCTCAAACCCAGTCCGTTCTATTGCACATATGGGTATCACCCGGCTGTCTTTCCGACCTTAGTACCTCCTGCCACCTCTTTCCCGGACATTGATGGGCTGATGGAGAACATTCACAAGAGTCATAAATTGGCATGGCTTGCTTTACAGGAGGCTCAAGAAAGGATTAAACTCTTTGCTGACGGTCATCGGACCCCTGCTCCCAAGATTGACATAGGTGACAAGGTAGGGTTGGCTTCCCAGTTTCTCTCACGACATTTGGTTCCGTCCAAATTGTCTCTCCGGTACTTTGGTCCCTTTTTGGCCTTCGTTCAGAGGGGATCGACAGCTTTTCATCTACAGCTACCCCCCTCCTGGGCCAGGATTCACCTGAGCTTTCATGTGTCACAACTGAAGCCGGACATGCACAAACGCTTTCATCAGAAGGTGGTTGCAAGGCCTCCACCTGTCATTACCGCTTCTGGCCCTGAGTATGAAGTGGTGGACATTTGTGATTCCTGGTATCACCGGGGTACGTTACAGTATCTTGTGTACTGGAAGGGGTACACCCCTGCAGAACTTACTTAAGAACACGCATCTGCGGTGCACGCCCCCCATCTGATGCAGCGCTTTCATCTTCAGCACTCAGGTAAACCGGGTACTTCTACTCTTTGGAGATGTCTGTGATGTCTCAGCTGTATGGGCACAGATGGTCCATGTGGCGTGGATGGCGGTGCCGGGCTGCAATAGATTGCAGTCCTCCCAAGATGGCGCCACCATCGGAAGGCAGCATTTCAAGCATCCTTCAGGGACATCCAGTCCTGATTCCACCCACGGCTTCAGACTGTGTACATCTGAAGCGTCAGCAAAAGCAGTGTCGCGTTGCAACTCTCTCTGTAGCGACGTTCCCTAAGTTTGTTCCATTACTCGAGATTTGCAAACCCTCATTATAGAAAATACAGGCTAACCCTTCTTTGTTCCTTTTCCTACATTTAACTGCTTTTTTTCGCCACCCGCGTCCTCTCTGCATTCTGTTCCAGTCCCGCCCACTTAACAGTCTTCCCGGGAACTCCCATTCTGCCGGCACGTTTCTTTTTCATTTACTCCTGATGCCGCGAATCGCCTAGAGACTCGCGCTTACACTGTTTTACTCTTTCTTAGAAAAAAATGAAATATCCTCCAGTCCGCAATCAAGTATCACAAAGCCAATACTCAGAGTTTGCAGGCTCTCTCTCCCTCTTCTGCAGCAGCGCTTTCCTTCGCGCATTCCCAGTGTCACGCACTCAGTAGGAAATAGTCCCAGATTCTGACATACCGCCTCTGCTTTCTTCTCTTGTTAACCTTCATGAATTCTTGTTCCACCTAATAGCCTTTCTCAAGGTTCACGATCCTCTAGCTCCCGAGAGATCCACAAGCACTTAATTATGCGGTTTTCTCCATAGACTCCTTATTAAGGGTAATTCTGACTGCTGTAGATCTGGGGGAAGGGAGTAAACTTTGATTCATACTGACATTACATTTTTGCATTGCTGTGCCTTCAGTAAGAATATACATCTTCACATCACCTGAGGGTCTGCTTCACGTCCTGCCTCTCAAGACTTCACCCAGCAAGAACATGGTTTTCTTCCCCTTGAGGGTTTCCCTGGAAGCTCTACTCTGCCCCGGCTGTTCAGCCTTAGGGGGAGAGTAGAGCGACTAGCTGGATTCTCTACTCTTCCTGAATGCTGTGCCTGCTACAGGTTGGTGACTAATTTTATATTATTATTATTCATATGGTTTTTGGGTTATCCGATCATCACAACAACAGATATCGTTGTCATTATAAACAAGTCTTGTTTAAGATGACTATCATCAAAATATATCTGCGTCGCACGGAGAGCGGAGCCCCAACTTGTCTACTTGTGCATAAAAATCTCGTACTCTCGCCTCCGAATGCTAGATCCGAGTGCCTGTATCCATGCTGGTCATGTGTATATATGCGCACCCGCGTGTGTGATCACATGATCTGCCGGTGTCTTAAAAAAATTCAGTATTCATATAGCTCACCCCTGGCGGCCATTTTACAGCAATGTACTTTCTCCATAGAAACTTGAATTCTCTATAACTAAGCATTCTTATACTGTATTGTGCCTTCTGCTGGCAAATCACTGTGACTCTAAATATAACTCAAGAAATTTACCCCCACTAAGTTGGCATAAGGCAGACTAGCCCAATGCAAAGGGATTTTTAGAAGCAAAAGATGTTTATCTTCCTATATTTGGTGGCATATTTACCTCAACCATGCACCCGTGTTAGGAGTGTGGTAGAATAAAATATCTAGCCCTAATAATGTTAGTACAGCTCAAAGTGAACCTACCGATATAAATTGGAACCAAGGGTCACGTAGTAGGGATTACAAAATACAAGCCCTGCATATCTAGACAACACTTCCTTTTTGAGTGCAGAACAGATATTATACAATACATATCTCCAAATCTAACAGCCATAAGTACATATTTGATGACCATCATACATATATATATCACTAGAAAAAACTATGTTAGAGGGACGTTATGGTTAAGTTGCACTACTAAAAACCTGTGAAATTCACTAAAAAAACTTTATAAATGTGACATTATGGTTCAAAGTACAATCGAAAAACCCCTGAAATTCGACAGTTATGGTAGGCTAAGCAACCATAACTGCCCGCACCACTGTGCACTAGTAACACTAACATCCAGGACATCAAAGAGGACATCACAAATGTCGTTGATGACATCACATGTGCATTTACTTTTCAGACGAGGGGTTGTGAATGTAACTTTAGCAAAAAAATCAGGGAATATCGGGACATGACATGTGTAATAAAGTACATACTTCATCACGCAACGTAGTGTTGTAAAGAAAATACGTGTTGCGGGCCGGATTACAAAAGAAAATCCTTTTTCCAAAATTTTCAAAACAGACGCAAACATGACATTTTAAAGAAATATTAGAGTTGACCATGGGTACATATGACACCGTACAAACGCAGATAAACAGCACTCGCCGTAAGGGTTAAAAAAAGGACAACTACACAATGAGATGGTAATTCAGTTATGGAGGCAGCATGAATGAACAAGCAAGAAAAAATTACATGTCGTAATGTTACACAACACCAAAAGAACGTGCAAACTAATACACAAAGCTATGTGGGCAAGCATAAAATTTCAAAGAAAAAGAAATAACGGTCACCAGTGGTAACTCGAGTCATAGCCTGCAAACACAAACAATGTACACTCTTTGTTATTGGAAGAAAATTACAACTGCGCAAAAATATAATACTTCAGTTACATTGTCACAATTAGTGTACAGTCCTCAAAATTAAACTTGCATCATCTTGACAGCCTCCATTATTTTTGCCAGTCCGACAGCAAACTGTTCGCAATAAAAGAATCTTCGTGAACTAATATTTCATGTTCCTTACAAATGTTTTTAAAATATAGCCTTATCAAATATTTATTTTTTTCCAAGCTTTCATTCCTTGCGTCGCTTTAAAGTTTTGCTTTTGCTCAAGGTCAAAAAACAATAGCCCCTTATGAATTGACTTGGATGCGTGGGCCTACTGAGCTCGCAACCAAAAAAGCAAATCAGCTGACCTTTACTCAGAAGGCAAATACATTCTCGTTTTGCAACAACATATGAGCATCCTAGCATGTGAACCACTACTCCCATACAGTAAAACACTGTTTTCATCAAACACTCCAAGTGGCCGCCTCAGATTTTAAAACCTAGGACGCCAGTCCGACTTCAACATTAATCTGAAAACATTGTAACACAGACGCAGGCATTGGTCACTGTGCATTGAGCACCAACTTCCACTTTACCGTATGAATTTGGGGGCAAGAAAACGCCACTTTTTCAATCTTCCGCGGCCACATTCCATTCCAACCTAAATAAAGCTCACCTTCGGAAACATTATTTCATAATTGTAACAAGTGCATTAGTGTCTTGTTTTGTATGTTTTACCGGCGATGTCCGTGTACACCAAAACATGAACAAAATATGGCGGAGGCTGCAAAGAAATCTGACGCACTTCATGCTGTTCCACAACCAATCAGTGAAAGCGCCACATGTCTGCGGACATGACGCTACGGATTAGCCAATTGATTTCTTGTCCGCGGAGCGAACAGGGAAGTGCGACCGCGGAGTGGACATAGATATCACTAATTTTTCCAGACCTACTTTTTTATCGTTTTAAAGAAAAGTACTGGACGGATTTTCACCAAATTTACAAAAGCACGCTTTCGAGACCAAGCCACGGCTCCTGCTGCAAATTTGGTGACAATCCGTCCAGCGGTTTGGGCTGTAAGCGTGCGCAAAGTTTTTCCCCATTCAGTCTATGGGGAAAAAAAGACCTTTTGGGACTCCCCCTATAACTTTGTCCCCCTGGACCAAACCTCACCAAACTTTGCAAAAAAAGTCAGAGTGGGCCATAAACGTTTTTTTGCAAAGTTTGATGAGGATTCATCCAGGGAGAGCGAAGTTATAAGCCGCTCAAAAAAGTGCTCTTCCTATGGAAACAGCAACTTAACCATAACTACACGGCCACTACTGTGGCCGTGAAATATATATAGCACACAAAAGAGGAAAGCCCCCATAGAAATGGAACGGTTTAGCCTGCACTCCAAGTCATAAAAAATGCCACAGAGTCCCGTTCATGAAAAAGATAAGCCAGAAACTTGAAGTGAAAAAATACTTGCAAGTTTATTAAATTTCAAAAAATATATATTAAAACCACCATTGACAAACAACAGAGGCAGGACACCAAGAGAACAGTCCTGTATGGACGCGTTTCGCCCTCTACACAGCGCTTGTTCACCAATGGGGGAAAAAATTTACACATGGTATAAATCACATTGTAAGTGCCTTCATAGTGTCTACCACTCGGCAAGTGTGTATGTGTATGAGTAAACCGGTGGCAGACATCTTTTAACGTGGTCACACTGTGCTAAATACTGGAGAAAAATTTCATGAAAAATACATGGACCTTCTAAACATGACACAGGGCCTCATTACGAGTTTGGGGGTAGCCATGGTGCTAATAGCACCATGGCTGCCTCCAAACCCGTGTCCGGGTCCGTGTATTCGGAATGGGGACTTACCGGGTCCTCCAAGGTCGGAATGACCCGGTAAGTCCCCATTCTGAAAACCATTCCCATTCGAGCCCCCATAGGGCTCAAGGGGAACGGGGAAGGAGCTAATAACAGGCCCGCAAATAGCAGGCCCGTTATTAGCTCCCTGGTCCCTTAACGGGTCCCGCTAAAGCGGCTGGTAAAACCAGCCGGCCCTAGTGGGACCCGTTAAGGGACCTCAGAATGCGGCGGTAGGGGGTTAACGGCACCAGCATCCTTACCGGTGCTGTTAACCCCCTACCGCCATACTCGTAATGATGCCCACAGTCTTATTCAATATGAGTTTTAAAACATATACCAACTATCATACAAGTGTAAGATAGCAAAAATGCAAACAGAAAAATAAGGAACATTAAAAAAAACACTGGAAAAATCCAGAATTAGTTGGTAAAGCATCAATAAGGTGCAATATGCTGGTGCCATGCTTCTCAGTATTCAACCATGGTACAAATGTTGACATAATCAGAAAGAAGGCCATATTAGGACAGATTAAAAATGTCAAATTTATAGATCTTAAAAAACTCATGAAAAATGACCTTAATAAAATACAATAGTGTGGTACATAGCACTTGCACAACCAATATGGTAAACAGTTGTGCTCAACCAACCTTCATGGCCAGTGAAGGTGAAGAGCGAATGCAAAAAGCAGCATGGTTAGACTTTCAATCAAATATAGTTATTGTGTATTGTTTTCTCTTCACAGTAAAACCTATGGTAGCTCTTATTATATGTTCTATTCCCTCGGTGTATTTGAGTTATATACAGCTTCATTTATTAACCCGATCAAAAAGTACTGAAAACAAATAAATGATATATCCCTAACATGTACAACATATCCTATGCACAATATGCAATTGTCAAAAACTTTCTCACTCCGCAGCCCAATATGTTGCAAACTTTTATTCTGCTCCTCTGAGCCTAGTTGCGGTATTTCTGGAGTCCCATCCCCCAAGCCTAAACCCGTCCTTAATGTGCTGTCAGATCTTCAGGTGTGGTTTAGGGATCTTTTTGGGATCAGAAAGGAGAGAGAGGCAAAAGGACTACTCTGCACTAGACTTCATTCTTGACTTGGTTCTCTCCACCACCTCTCTGAGCTATCACTAATCTCCCTGGCCACTGCTGGAACCTCCTCTCCCTTTGTAAACCTACCTACGGCCTGACCTGGCTCTCTTGAACCTACTTCTAAATGACTAGTCAGTCTCTGGCTCCTTCCCTCTCCTTTCTGAATTTTACTAAACTCTCTTCCAAAGTTCATCAACCCTTAAATCATCTTCTTTACTCTGGTCAACTGAAGTTGTATCACTCTCTGTTTCCTGACTCTTGCCTACACTATCCTCCTCCTGATTTCTCAATGTCTTCTTACTACTACTTTGGCCTTTTGTCAGTGCCTCCCACTCCACTTTGGGTATTCCTTTCCCCTTCTGTGTTATTCCTACTTCCCTTTTAACTCCACTCTGGGGTTTTCCTCCCTCTTTGTGTCCTCTATTCCTACTACAGCTTTCCAACCCTCTCCTGGGTTTACTACTTCCATGTTTTCCTCTGTTATCAATCTGAACTTAGAGTCCACTCAGGGTTTTCCTTCCACCCTTCTGCCTCTACTTCAAGTACTGGCTTAAAAGCCCCTTTAGGGTTTTACTCACCACTTCCTTTCCCTATTTCGGGTACTAGTTTTACAGGCCCCTACTGGGTTTGCCTTACTACCTCCTCCCTCTATTCCGGGGACTTGCAAACCCCTCCTGGGTTTGCCTCACCTTTTCCTTTCCGTTTCAGGTACTGGTTTACAAGCCCGTCCTGGTTTTGTCTCAACACTTTCTTCTACTTCAAATATTGGCCTGCAATCCCCTCCTGTGGGTGCCTCTGCCTTTCTTTCCTCTATTTTGTGTACTGGCTTAGAAGCCTCTCCTATGTTTGTTTCAGCCCTCCTTAACCCCTTGTTCTCTCGCCTTTTAAATATCACAATTTTCTTCTCTTCTATGAGGATAATCTTCTCCTCTCTGCTGCTCCTTCTCCGCTTCTTTCTCTGGCAGACTCCTGTCTCCAGTATTCAAAATCTCTTTTCCAAACAGGAGCCACCTGCTCCTGTCAACACCCCCACTAGACTGGGCTGCTGGTCTTATATAGCAGCACTCCTCCTCCCACTCCCCCTGATCTGCAGCTGTGAACTTAAATGGTGTGACTGTTGGGGATTGGTTGGTCTCTCTCACTTTCTGGTATTCAGGTTGAGGCTTGGAGGGTTGGGCTGACTCTATAAAAACCCTGCTGTCCATTTTAAAATTCTGTATGCAGGCAGAAGCTGAGGTGGCAGCTTGTGTGGCAGATCGCATGCTGTGGTGCTGTTGGACATGTAAGTGAGACAAGGGTTCTCTCGGGGTGTTTGGGTTTCTCCTATGGTCTCCCTGTCTGTGAAAGGTTGTGTGAGACCTTCCTGTGCTTTGAAGGGACAACTTAACCTCCCTGATCAGTTCTGGGTTTTCTAATTGGGAGAGAAGGGTATTGTGGGAGATGTATTCCCGCTGAGGCTGGTTTGTGTTTGTGATCATGATATTTGGGTTCAGGGACCGGTTTTCTAGTGACTTCTCTGTCTTAAAGGAAGGGATTGGATGTTTTCTAGGTTTACTGTTTTCCTAGCCCCTAATTCTGCTTCCTGGATCCAGTCCGGGTTTTGATTTTGTTTCTCCGAGGCATTATGGGAAACTTATTTTCCCATTATTAGTTTTTCTGAGAACCCAGCTCACTGAGTTTCTTGGCTCCAGAAGGGGGCTTTGTCACAGTGGCCAACTGGATGGTTTGTAAAAACAATTCTGCTGTTCCTGTGCCCAGAGCACCCTTACAATAATGACCTATTATTGAGGTGTCTTTTTCCAGAGTTGGAATGGACGTGAGGCCTAAACTGGGACTTGTGACCAAACTAAGCTGGGTCACAACTATATACTTGTCATTTTAGACTATGCTACTTGCTATCCAGAGGTGTTTTCCATGCGGAACAATACCACCCAGCAGATTCTTCTTTTTTTTTTTTAAACATTAGTTATTAACAGGGTGACATAACCTCCTGCACCCCTAAGCCTATAATACATAAACAATAATAAACATAAAATAAGTATGAGTAACAATCGTTTGACTAACAGGAGTGCATTGTCCTTGACGATATAAGCAGCCATTTCCTGTCTGCCTTCCCCAGTGCCACCCGCCTCTACTCGTTGGGACCCCCAATAACGACTAAAAAATAATACTCGAGCACCACACAGAAATATCCCTCCCGTTGATCCCCAATGAAGCGAGTAAAAACAGATAATAAACACTTTGTGGGCTTTCCTCTTCACAACTGTTATTCCATTATGGCTGCCCCCAACCCCTTAATCCCCCACCTGCGACACCAGCATCGACCGCATCTCTGGTCAACAAAAATGTATGCACTGGGTCCCATGAGGGTCTGGGTCGTGAATTCCTAGGCATCAGATTACAGTAATCGTGTTCCATATCGCAACACCACGCCAGGTCATCAGCCACTTTTCCTCAGTCGGTGCCACTGAGCTAGACCAGAGTCTCAATGGTTCCATGTAATAATGTCGCCACAAAAATCTCGCCATGCAAAAATATCTCCGAAAAATTGCCGTTTTTTGTGGCGACTTTATTACATGGAACATGCGGGGGACACCCCCGCAACCCCCAAACTTTTTTTTTGTTTACATTTTTTATTTTGCCCCTGTCCCCATATATATGGTCACCCATATAATATCGCCGCAAACTTTTCCCGGATATTATTTACGGCGACCATATATATGGGGATAATATTACCTGATACCGTCTCAATATGCAACGCTTAGCTAAGATCATGCAGATTGACAACCGTTTCGTCCCACCCTTGGGAAGTCCCGGGAGCCATCCAAACAGGCAGCAAAGATTTTACAACAGGACTGTGTAATACACCAAATGCCCTGTTAACTCTGCTACTTGCCACCAGAAAGACAGTAGAGATGGACACTCCCACAAAACATTAATAAATCCTGCATTCTCACTCTTGCACCGGGGCACCTGCCATCCAAAGAACTGTCAAATTTCTTCTGCACGGTAGGGAACAGGTAGGCCCAATGAAGAATTTTAAACAATCAATTTAAATCGGGCTCTAATCCTTGGCGTATGTACACATATAGAGCCATCTAGCATCCTCCAGGTCGGCACAAATATCCCCGGCCCACTGCGTTGTACAAACCAATTCCCCCTAGGAGTCATGTTCTGAACCATGCAATTAATATTAGAAACCACCCTTTTGGCATTGCTCGAGTTTACCAGGTATTTTAAAACCCCACACACTTGTGGCTCAGCCAGGAATCCCAGGGAGCATGCACTGAACAGCTCACAAATCCATAAATACTGAAACGCAAACCCAAACCTTCCCACTGACTTAGCCTACACTTGTTCCCAGATCACAAAGTCACAAACGTTCTGTCTACATAGAAGTCAAACATATTATTTATACCCAGACTTGAACATTCCCGCTTAATGACCCCTTCACAAGTCGGGGGAAGGCACTGAACATCCCAGACTCCCAGTTCTTGGTTGTACGGCACAGTACTTGCAATGTCGAGCAAAGCCTTTGCCACGCATGAACAGTACATGAGACCGGATCAAATGGACAGTTGTCAGAAACCCTTATAGACACTAAGTTGTCATGTAACGAGTAAGGCTTGGCCGACTGCCTCTCAACACGTGTAAACCTGGCATCCGGTACGACACAAATGAAACCTGAGCCGCTAAATAATAAAGCTCCATATCGGGTACATTTAGCCCCCCCACCCCCTGTTCCCGTGTGCCGGTGAGTGTCTTCCCCCCCGAATCCAGGAAGATTTAGGGCTCCACAGCAACTAAATTAGCAGCATCAGCAAGTCTTTAAAAAACAGAGACCCAGTCCACACCAGGAAACCAGTATAACAATTTAGGAGGAATCACCATTTTAACAATAGCCACCTTTCCCATAAGCGAGATGGGCACGGCCACCCACCGCTCAACCTTCCAACACCTCCAGGTTACACCCGTGATTGTCTTTCAAAGGTTGCATCTGAGTCCTACTAACCTCTATACCCAAATACTTAACATGTACATGTTCCCAACGGAACCCTTCTAACCTCGGAGGGCACCTGGTAGCCTCAGTCGCAGGAACAAAATAGATTTGGACCAACTGACCCATAGCTCGGAGATGACCCAAAAAGCAACATCATCAGTGACAGGGGTCCCATGTTTCTCTCAGGGTCCTTCACATACAGGATCACATCGTCAGCATACAAAGAAATCACTTCTCTGACCCCACCCAATGCCAACCCTCTGTGCCTGTGCAATGACATTAGCTGAATAGCGAGCAGTTCCATTGCAATCACAAATAACAACAGGGACATTGCGCACCCTTGCCGTGTCCGACGCCCTTGTGCAAATGGTACTGACCCCATACCAAAAAGCCCAATCCAAGCCGTCACTCCCAAATACAGGACCTTAACACACTCAATATAAGAAGACGGACACCCAGTCCTCCCCACCAACTGCCCCTCCGGAACAATCTGTGCCAGTACTGCAAACAATCTATGCTGATTCAACAACATGCACCGTCTCAAGCAAGTCAGAAAGACACCCATGACCAGCAGGCAGTAGCTAGGTCTTTTTTCTGTAGGCAACTAAGTATTGTTTGTATTACCTACCTCCGAAAATAAGATGATCTTGAGGCGGTTTGGCCCCCATAAAATCCTTGAACCTAAGGGAGCACTCAAACACTTGGTTTGCCAACCGAATAGAAGGCAGAAACACCCAAATCTATCATGTAAATCAATTAAAGATTTGGAAGGTACACCCTGTTGAGCAAAGCACAATCATGGAAAATAAAACGGCCCTAATTCCTGACAATTTCACTAATAGACAAGAAAGGGGCCACCAAGATCTGTTGAATCAATTCCTTGAAGTCTTCCCCGAAGAGCCAGGGAGCGTTGAGAATTCTTTCCACTATATTCGAACCCCACCTGGACAGACTGTCAATCTCAAACGTCATTGAATCCCTAAGGTACGAAGGAAGATTATAGAAGAAAGGATAACTATGATGCTGAAGCTGAGAGTCCTAGAACCATCTGAGAGTCCATGGTCTTCCCCGGGTTGTCCTTGTCGCCAAGCCTGATAATTCTCTGCGGTTCTGAATTGATGTCTGGAGACTGAATTCCATCTCAGTCTTCGATAACTATCAATGCACAGAATCGATTAGTTAATAGAAAGACTAGGGTACGCTGCGTACATCACCACATTATATATATGTGTGTGTGTGTGTTCGTTTCAAAGAGGTTTGATCAAGTTCTGAAGTTACTTTCTGTAGATTCAGTTTGCATCAAAATGAGGGTCTTGCGTTTCCCTTCCCCAAGTTCAAATATACCCAAGTTCGTACAATACTGTAATATTGGGACTCCCTTCCCCAAGATAAGCACTCTCCAGTTCTATGGTTCTCAGGGTGCCATTCCCCAAGACTAATACTGAGCAGTTGAAGTGCTTCTTCTGGTAACAAGTTTACAAGAGAATACACGATCCACTTGACCCATCCTTTGGTTAGCTTCACCCAGGACATACACATATTTGCTGCGTTGCCAATATTTAGTGTGTTCTGGCCTAGGCGCAGTTGTAAGACCACACGGTCCACCAACTAAAGGTCACGCAACCACATGCCTTGTCTGTAATTTGACTCTTGATATTGGCAATATCCTTTATATGTCTTGCACATTATTCTTAAGGTGTTTTTCTGGCAGTGGCTTACTTCATACACGATTGTCCCAGAATCTTTATGCAGTCGTTAGCATTTTATAGTCTGATCAAGTAACAACTTTCTTTTCATTCAATTCTTAATAATTGCAGCATTCACTTGGTTTCACTCAAAGCACAACTTTCTGTCACCCAATATTCAGTAAATGTAATGTTGCGTTGTGTTTGTCAGGATAACACCTTTCATTCTGTAGCCCCTGGTTTTCAAGCCCTGGATCGTGCAAGGGTGTGCTCTTCCCTTTCCCAGAGCGCCTCACCCACTAGTCCCCAGGGATCTATCATCCAGGTATCCAGGACACTGCCATCGCTTTTGGATCCAGTTCCTTAGGGTGGACCAGTGTGGGGGGGATCACCTGGATGGGGGGGTCTTCGAGAGTGGAAATGGGACACCAGACAGTGAGACGTGGTATCCCCTTTCCTGTAATACTTTTACCCCAGCTTACCAGATAGGATACATACGGACTCAAACCCCCACCCCCTTTACCGCCACAAACACTTTCTCAAGGACAGCTCACTGTATACCTGAAATGTTCCAACACAATGGTCAGGCAGAGTCCGGCAATTACAGATAATTACACATACCTGACGTCCATCACACTTCCCCACATGGATAAAAGGCAGAGCACGAAAGCACACTCTCTGAGCAAGGCAAAACGCACGAGGAAGCAGCAGTTCCAAGATGGCAGTTTAATATAAGGAGAAAGGTGGCAAGACCAGAGAGGGTTGCAAGGAGGGAAGTGCCCTTGACCTTTTCAGAGAAAAACCACTACTTTCACAAGCCCTTGAGAACAAGAACCATAATACCTGGAATTAAAGCTGAAGGAACGTGCATTGTGTGTCAGTAGTACCCGGGTCTCTCCCGCGTCGATAACCAGGGTGGGGAGGAGCGATTGCCGCTGTGGTAATGTCCTTGGCTCCTACAACACAGCAGCACCAGTAAAGTCAGCACAGCCGGTGAGTCGGGGACACTGATTGCAGACCGGTCTGTGTTAGAACCAAGATTGCAAGCAGCAACATTGTATGAAGAAATCTGAAGAGAACAGTGTATGAAGCGTATGCGATGTGCGACGTGAATATATTTGAACATCCAAGAAGTGACTGAACTTTTGAAGCCAAGATAGATACCAAATACAGAGTGGTGTAGCACCACGTGGGTGCTCATTCAAAGGTCTCTATTAGGTATCCAACTAAAAGGTGGCAAATGTGAATTGTGAAATGTGGAATCAAAGTGGTCCTGCAGCGGGTCAACCTAAACCCTGTGCACATTCAAAAGTATTCGATAGCTAATACGAACTGCAATTGGGCCGAGCCCGGTTGAGGGAGACTAATTATATAAGAGGAAGGATCTGAGCCCGGCTGAGGGGGATCTGGGGTGAACCGTGAGTCACTCGAGAAAGAGAAATTGGTCCGAGCCTGGCTGAGGGAGACTAATTGTGTAAGAGGAAGGTTAAAAAAAGGGATCTGAACCTGGCTTAGGGGGATCCAGGGTGAAGACTGAATCACCTGACTTGAATACTTGTAAGAGGAAAGGAACCTTTTGTTTGTTTTGGTATATCGGGCCCGCTGAATCGAGAGACTTTGATAACTTAAGAGATTTGGGAGCAGAAGGCCTTCATGTTGGTAAATGGAACTGTTTCCTCGTGCCGAAGAAGCCAGCGAGTGTGCTATGCTTGAGTGAACCACCTTGCCCCGTGCTGAACATGTGGGGAAGGGAGGCCAACGGCCTGAACATCCTGACTTATCATTTTGTGAACACTTCTTTCTTTTTCATGAACATTACCCCGCACTATTTGTATTTAGCGGTAAGGATTGGCAATCGTTTTTTTAGTATAGGCCCTTTTATTTTGATGAGACTCTACTATGACTGCATTATTATTATTTGATGGTCGTAGCTTGCTGCCATCTGTATGTTTAGGATTAGATAGGCATTATCACACCCTTGTTAAAGTTCAATAACCACCCTTGAACTGTGGTCACTTGTGTTTGTCTTTTATTGATACAATGCCTTCCTTACATATGCCAGCTCACCTTTCCTTGGAGGGTTCTCGGGGACCTTTAGAGTGAGCCTGACGCTACAGACCCCTTAACTACACTCAGGTAACACCCACATGGAGTGTGATGCCAGCGGATGGCTCTGTGGGTGGTCCCATCTTGCTAGGTGGCCTCAGGCAGGCCGCCACATTACCCTGCTACCTCACGCCAGGGTACCACCGCTCTACCCCCTTTTTCGTGTGTGTGTGTGTGTGTGTGTGTGTGTGTGTGTGTGTGTGTGTGTGTGTGTGTGTGTGTATATATATATATATACATATACGTCCTACCCCTGCTTAACCTTTAAGTCTCTATAACATTCCCTTTCTATATAACCCCCCTTCTACTTTTCCCTACTTAACATTCTACTTAACAATATTTAAATATATACATATAAGTACACAAACATATATAAATTGACATACACCATATATACAATATGTAACGCTATATAAACAGTATGACACAATGGAGCTGACCGCTGCAGTCAGCCCCTTAACAGTACCTTCAAGGGCTGTCTCTGGTGACCCTGTCACCCTGAAGGCTTACTGCAAAGCTGGAAGAAGGGCTGGCTGGGGGTTGTCCACTGAAGATAGATGGGGGTTTGGCCCACTTCCTTAGTCAGGGTGGTCCGGTTCACCACATGAGGCCACATTGCTGGTCTTCTAGACAACCCCCTGCCCAAGTGGGGGTCGGCCCACCATCACTACGACTTTACATGACCTCTTTCATTCATCTGGGTGGTCTGGTTGGAGTGGGGGCCACCAATGATCACAGGTGTGCCTGCAGCCCTTTATAAATCCTCTGGGCGGGCCCCGTTGGCTGACATCCGCCAGGGCCCTGTGGCTGTCAACCTGCCCCTGGCATAAGCAGTTTAGGCCCTTGGCTCACTGTTCAGGGGGCTCCTGGCATAAGCAGTTGGGCCCCTTGGCTCACACCTCAGGGGGATCCACACATGCCCACCATGCCCAGATGCCTTGGGGGTGGGGGCACTCGAGGCAGCAGCCCACAGGTAAGTCCTTTTCTCCTTCTCTGATTTCATTTGCTTCTCCCTTCCTCTCCTTTTGTCTTTTTTTTCTAACTTTCGCTTTACTTCAATCCTCTCAGGATTCTTTTCTCACTTGGCCAGCTTGTTTTCCTTTCTTCTCTTCATTAACATTCCATCCAGCCCCATGGTGGGCTGGATGGTTTGATCTAAAGCCAAACACATTGAACACAATCAAACACACTAGCCAGGCCCTGTGGGGCCACGGGCTACATTACCCCCCCCCCATTTTGGGAAATTCCCATCCCTGGGAATGCCACCCACAGCAATGCTAGGGGGCATCGCTATGAAGATGCCCATGGGCCCTCAAGGGCCTAGCCCATCTCAGCAGTGCCTCCAATGTAGCTCCTGGTGTTCCAGCCCTGGTCCGTGCAAGGGTGTGTGCTTCCCTTTCCCGGAGTTGGGACTGTTCCCATGGATACCACCACCCCCAACCCCCCCAGTTCGCTGGGTAGGGAGGGATGCTGCACCTGCTAAAATAAAATTGCTGAAAACAGGAGATGGGCTATACCCTGAGTTCTTTGATGACTAACTGACACAGACACCAGACTGAACTTTTATAGGGATCCCCACAGGGAACCCTCTTTATTTATGATAAACACATACTTTTAAATACTCTTCCCTTTCCAATTGCCTAGAATTCCCCTGGTGTGAGCCCCAACTAAATGGAGACCTGCTACGTCAGCTCACCCTTCCTTGGATGTTTCTCTGGGACCCTTAGAATGAGTCTGACGCACCTTAACTACCCTTAGGTACCACCCACATGTAGTGTGAGGCCAGAGGATGGCTTCTGTGGGTGGTCCCATCTTGCTAGGTGAAACACGTGTCGAGGATGCTAAAGCACTGATTGAATTTAAATGAGAAGAGACTTGAGTCTTGATTGAATTAAAATGAGAATGCATACATATTGATTCAATTCAAATACTAACAACGACATTTCAGTCTGAGGAACTGGCAGAAAAATGTAATCCAACCGGTGTAAATTCAGTAACATTGTGATAACCTAAGACTCACAAAAATGTTTGTCTATTTTTCTGGCCTCCTTCTTTTTTCCTGCTCTTCACAAATAATTAATATAACTCATCAAAACTAGGACTCGCCCAAGATTGCTATAAGGCTGCTTTTCTTTCCCCATCTTGCTAGGTGGCCTAAGGCAGACTGCCGCACTATCCCTCAACCTCACACCAGGGTACCTATCCTCTACCCCCTTTTTCTTCTTAATGTCTCTCTCTCTCTCTATATATATATATATATAAGTCCTACCCCTGCTTATCTTTTAAGCCTACATAACATTCCATTTCTATATAACCCCATTCTACATTTCCCTATTTAACACCCTATTTAACAATATTTAAATATATATATATATATATATATATATATACACATTGACATACACCACATATACAACATGTAACACTATACAAACAGCATGTCACAATGGGGCTGACAGCTGCAGTCAGTCAGCCCCTTAACAGTACCTTCAATGGCTGTCTCTGGTGACTCTGGCTGCCAAGCTGGAAGGAGGGCTGGCTGGGGGCCTGTCCACTGATGATAGATGGGGGGGGGGTTGGCCCGCTTCCTTCTTCAGGGTGACCCGGTTCACCACATGAGGCCACCTGTGCTATGTTGGTCTTCTAGGCAACCCCTTGCCCAAGTGGGGGTCCGCCCGCCATCACCATGACTCTCCATGACCTCTTTCATTAATCTGGGTGGCCTGGTTGGAGTGGGGGCCGCCAATGATCACCTGTGTGCCTGCCGCCCTTTATAAATCTTCTGGCCGGGCCCCGTTGGCTGACATCCGCCAGGGCCCTGTGGCAGTCAACCTGTCCCTGGCATAAGTAGTTCATTGCCTTGCCTCGCTCTTCAGGGGGCTCCTGACATAAGCAGTTAGGCCCCTTGGCTCATGCTTCAGGGGGCTTCACACATGCCCACCATGCCCAGATGCCTGGGGGGCCGCTCGAGACCCAGGCCCCCAGGTAAATCTTTTTTCTCCTTCTCTGCTGTCTTTTGCTTCTCTCTTCCTTCCTCTCCTTTTCTAACTGTCTTTTTCTAACTCTCACTTTACTTCAATCCTCTCAGGATTCTTTTCTCCCCTGGTCAGCCCATTCTTGTGCACGGGAGTTCTATTCCTTTGTTTTCCTTTCTTTTCTTTATTAACATTCCATCCAGCCCGATGGTGGGCTACATGGTTTGATCTAAAGCCAAACACATTGAGCACACACATATAAATAAAACATACTCAACACATTTAATAAAGTACTTTTATTACCCTGGTGTCTGTGTCTTTATTTCTAGGTGCTCCCTCAGGGGACAAGCACATAGCCCCTACTAGCCGGGCCTCGTGGGGCCACGGGCGACAATTCAATTCAGTTTTCAATAAATGCTGTTTTACAGTGTTCAGACTTCAATAGCACCTTTTTTACAGTCCAGCATTTAGTCAATACTGTTTTAAGTTGTACCTGTGTTAAATAACATCTTTCATTTAGTTGGATATACAATACGTGCTATTTTGCATTTCTTCTGTGGACCGTTACCATTTCCATGGTCGCATGGAGCGCTCCAGCTGTCATAGTGTCTCCCGACGCTTACCTGGTCTCAGCAGTTCTGTTCGGCAGCTTCTCCCCAAGTGGGAAAACCAACTCATTAGTTTGCCGGATGCTCAACTCTGCACACTCCGGCCTTTGTGCTTGGCTCCACCTCTGCTCCTTGGAAGTGCCTGTTGTACGCCTTCCCTCACAAGGGTTCTCAGTCCTGCACAGTCATCTCGGCAAAACTCTCGGGATCTCCATCAGCATTTCAGCGTTTCGGCATCTCGCTTCTCAACATGGTAACTCCTCAGTTCTCTTTTCCTTCTACGACTGCAATGCTCATGTGCTTCTGATTTCCACCTTTTATACTGTTCTCTACTATTAACAGGCTGCAGGTGAAACAAGTAATACTCAATTACCTGACCCTGCTTAAGCCTATTAGTGTAGCATGCCTGATCGTTATTACTACATGCCTTCAGACCATTCTGCTTCATCCCAGTGCCAGAATGGTGTTTATAGTAGGATCGCTGCACTACTCCTAGTGGTTTCTTCTTCTCAGAACTTAAAGGAAAACTACAGGCGAGGATGGAATGAGATTGACAATAGCCCTTAAAGGCTAAGGGAGGTGAGGGTTGGTCAATATCAGAGAAGGCCTTCGGGCACCCTCTTATTTTATGTATTTATTGTTTATTTATATAGTGCGTATACACAGGTGAAGTGCTTCAAAATGATTCAAGGTGGGAAGGTAACCAGGGAAAACAGTAATCATTCTTAGGCCTTGAAGATTCCCAATGATCTAAACATAAAACTAGCATAAGAGGCCTGACATTTCCCCTAGTTCAAGTGTATACAGTTGAGACCAAGCTCGGGAGGTGGAGGGGAACGGAAAACAGTGGGGTGGGGATAGGACAGACGAACTAACTGGTCCTAGTAACATTTAGATTGTGCATACGTACAGGTGGAGGTGCAGAGATGGGGGGGGGGTGGGCAAGGGGACGGACAGAGAGTTTGGTCCTGCTGGGCCCTGGGTTAAGTGCAGAGAGGTAGCCCGGCTCAAGGCGCGTAAGCTGAAAGTGCAGTAATCTTGAACAAAGTACAGTGGCCCGGAGGCAAGTGCACGAAGACTGGTGGGGGGGCCTGTGACCTGTAGGCTCTGTAGGTGAACCAGGCAACCAGTCGGCAAAAACTGATCAGAGTTAGGGAGGAGAGGGAGGGTCGAGCGAAAAGAAAGGGGGTGAGCAGGGGAGGGGGAGAAAGAAGGAGGAAGAGAAGAGGAAGGCCTTAAGGAGTTTCCAGAACTTAAGGAGCTCTGGCTTAAGACGGAGAGAGGCAGGTAGGCTGTTCCAGAGGGAAACACCTACAGAGGATAAGGATCTACCCCCAAATCTCTGTTTGAAAGCGGCTCACCTGCAGAGAGTTGGAGGAGGACGAGCGGAAGACTCTAGGGGGAAAGTATCTTGGTAGAGTGTTTTAGGTAGTGCGGGCCCCAGCCCCAGAAAGCCTTGTGGATTATGCACAGGGTCTTGAACTTGATCCTTGCAGTCACGGGGAGCGAGTGGAGAGATGTCAGTGCCAGAGACATACGGTACCAGGGCTTGAGGCCAAGGATAAGTCTTGGGGTTCTGTTCTGGATGAATTGTAGAGGACGGAGAGTAGAGGTAGGAAGATTGAGATAGAGGCTATTGCAATAATCCAGCCTAGAGAACCAGGGCCCTCGAGTTGATGAGCCTCTGAGGGAAAGAATACATCTGAGGAGGTGCAGTTGGTAGTGGGACGTTTTGGAGATGTCTGAGAGGTAAGACGAGAGTGGAGTCGAAGATGACCCCAATATTGTTTACCTCATTGGTAGGTGAGGGTGTAGGGTCAAGGGAGGCAGGCCAGTGAGAACGTAGGAGAGCAGGGGTCCCAATGAGGATGATCTCTGTCTTACTGGCATTCAGGCATAGATTGTTAGCAACACAACAAGCCTGAATTGCGGATAGACAGTCGGGGATGAGCGAAAAGGAGGCCAAGGGTAGCTTGAAAGAGAGCTGCGTGTCATCCACATAACACTGAAAGTTGGAGGTGAAGGGAGAGATCCTGTGGGCCAAGGGGCCATGTAGATATTGAAGAAACAGGGGGGAAAGGTTAGCTCCCTGGGGGGATACCACAAGTAGAGAGAGCGGTAGAGGAGAGAAATGGCCCAAGTTCCACCTGGGAGCGGCGGTTAGAGAGAAATGAGGCGAGCCACACAGGGGCCTGATCTGTGATGCCCAGGGTATCACAGAGACTGGTGATCAGGATGTTGTGGTCGATCGTATCAAAAGCAGAAGAGAGGTCAAGAAGAATGAGGACAGAGGGAGAGTTGGAGTCAAGATTTGAGAGCAGGACTTCACAGGTGTTCAGAAGAGCAGTTTCCGTGCCTCTAGATGCTCTAAAGCCAGACTGATGGTCATGGATACAATCAACAGCTTCAGTATGGAGGGTAAATTGAGTGATAGCCAGCTTCTCCAGGGGTTTTCCCATGAAAGGGGTGATGTAGATAGGGGGATAGTTTGCCGGAATGGATGGGTTTGTGGAGGGTTTTTTGAGCACAGGGTCCACAAGAGAGTGCTTGAGAGGAGAGGGTACAACTCCAGTGGTGAAGGTGAGGTTGCAGAGGTCGGCCAAGGCTGGAGCGAGTGTCAGTATTGTCCTTGAGGGCTTTCGAGGGGCAGGGGTCCACCTGCTTGGGGGAGGCTTTCATAGACCGGACTTGTCTAGCGACCTCCTAAGGTGTGACGGGAGAGGAAGTAGAGAAGAGGGGGAGGGGGAAGGGTGGGGGCGGCTGAGGGGGGCCCAAGATGTTGGTGCAAGGATGGGGGGGGGGCAAAAGAGAGAAAGGACAGGATGTCCTGTGTTTTGGTGGTGAAGTGTGCGGCCAGGGCCAAGCAAAGGGCCTGGGTAGGTGTAGTAGAGGATGCGGCTGCGGTAGGATTGGCCAGTTCCTTGCAGACTTTGAAGAGTTTGGCCATGTTGTTAGACCCCGCGGAGGGCTTGAATGTAGACTCTTTTCTTGGAGCGGATGCAGAGTCTATATTACCTTTTGAAGAAGGCAGCAGACCAGTTTGTCAGAGGGTGTACCTAAAGATCCCCATTTCCGTTCCGCTGCTCTGCACTTGCGTTTAAGGGCAGCCAGATCAGAGTCATACCAAGAGTTGCACTTTCTAGCAGGCTTCAGTCGGACCCTCATGACGGGTAAGAATGTCAAGAGTATTGGAGATGGAACAATGGAATTTGGAGAGGGCTGTATAAGGCTGGGAGTCGGCCACAGGAGTAGAAGGAGGCGAGTAGGTGGAGGCAAAGGCAGCCACTGACACTCTTTTCATGGGTCGGGTGACCTTGAAGGCAGGAGGTGGTGTAGGGTTTGATATTGTCAAAGGAGAAGAGAGCTTCAAGTGAGAAGAGAATGATCAGTCCATGAGAGTGAAGTAGTGAGAGGATAAAGAGTGGCATGTCTGTGGTGATGAGAGCATCCATGGTGTGGCCAGCAGTGTTCGTAGGACCAGAGGATAGAATGGAAAGAGAAAGGGAGTCACATACATTTTGGAAAGGTCCTGACGAGCTAGGAGAGTCAGGATGGATGTTAAGATCCCCCAGAAGGAGGAGTTGGGAGAAGATGGAAGAGGGAAGATGCCAGGTCTGCCTATTCCGAGAGGAAGAGGGTGGACTGGCCTGGTGGCCAATAGAAGGTGGCCAGAGAAAGGGAGGCGGCAGGTGAGGAAGAGCCTACAGACCAGGCATTCAAAGGAGGAGTAAACCTGAGTGGGAATAATGGAAACGGGGATCCACTCAGGAAAGACCAAGGCTACTCCACCGCCTGACTTGTTGGGCCTGGGGACAAAGAGGATCTTGTAACCTTCAGGGAGGAGTGTGTCAAAACTTGTGGTAGAGCTGTCCTTAAACCATGTCTCAGTAAGAGCGAGAACATCAAGGTCCAGGAGGTGACAGATGTCAGAGGAGTGCTTGCCAGCAGAGGGAGAGTTTAGTGTGGCGACATGGAGCAGGTTGCCACTTTTGAAGGATTTACGTGAGGGGATGAAGGGGAGAGAGGTCCCCCCTGCAAGCGGCAAGAGTGCCTGAGAGATAGAGGTAGGAGGAGGCAAGGGAGCTCCAGGTGCAGTGGCAGTGGGTGGGCCGGGGAGGGGAGGGCGATGGTGAGGTTGCCTCTGTAGTGTGAGTAGCCAAGGGAGCCTGTAACAGTTGAGAGCGAAAAAGGGGAGTTGTGAGGTTGGTAGGAGACAAGGCAGCCATGGTGGGCATGGTTGGCAAGGGAACCTGGGCGTCGTAGAGGCAGGTAGCAAGGGAGCTCCTAAAGAGGAAAGTTGATAAGGCGAGGAAGGAGTTTATCAAAAAGTAAGAGGTTGGGTTGAGGACTAGGCTAGTACCATTTCAGTAGACATTAATGATGTCTCTGGAGGTGAGGGAGGAGGCAAGAATGGCCTTACCACTGGGTGCCACCATCAGAGGCGTTGCTAGGGGGGGCTATAGCCCCTGGTCTTTTGGTTGTAGCCCCCGATAGAATCTCAGAAACTACAACCAAAAGGCTAGCTAGCCCCCAGTCCTGACAGTCCCGACATTAGCATAGCCCCGGGTCTTTTCCAGACCTAGCAACACCCCTGGCCACCATTAATGCGTGAGGAAGTGTAAGGAGAGAGCAAAGCGGCCATATGGGGAGTCCATAGGTCAGGAGAAGGAATGACAAAGAGGATGTCTCTGGTGGAAGCACTGACGTAGGTGTCAGCGATGGGAAGGCCAGGGTTGGAGGCAAGTGTTTCCTTCTTGAGTTTCCTCCTGCCAGACTTAGTGAGAGGTGAAGGATAGGAGATGGGGAAGATGGAGAGTGCCATAGTGAGGGGCACAGTGTATGGTACTCTTAACCAGGCAGAGCAATTGAGGTACACACGAGGAGGTAGGCAAGAAGGGAACAGTTTCACAGGGAGACACAGATAGGAAAGGGAAGAGACAATGGGAGATGACGCGGGTAGGAGAGCAGATAGCTGACAAGACAGAGAATAGAGGGGAGTAAACCTGTCAACACATTCTCATGAAAAGCAGGATGTGCTCAGAGCTGAAAACTGTTTTAAACAGCAGCAAGACAACCAGGATGTCCACACAGCTAAAACAGTTTTAAACAGCAGCAAGACAAACAGGATGTACACACAGCTAAAAAGGGTTTTAAACAGCAGCAATCAGGATGTGCACACAGCTAAAAAGGGTTTTAAACAGCAGCAAGACAATCGGGATGAGCACACAGCTAATTTCGATTTTCTTTTTAGGCCAAACCGATATAGCAGCACAACAGTACAAGGGTGTAGGAAGTTGAGGTGGAAGTCCAGGAAGGAAGTGGGTGTGAAGGTTTGGTGATTTGAAACTAGAAGAGAAACGAAAGTGCCTTCTGAAGATAGGTTATAGAAGATTGTCAGGAGAGGCACAAAGTCCAGAGGATGATACAGAGAGCATAGAAAAAAGTTCACACTTATGTGATAGCTGAGGGTGCGATCACATAGCCCAAGAGCCCCTGGGTAGGTTCACTGGCGACCAGGTGCATAGTGAAGGTAGCACAAGTAGTGCAACCCAAAGAGCCTGGTCAGGGAACAGAAAGGGGCCAGATGAAGGCCTTTGATGTTGTGGCCGGCTCCCGCCTCCTGGTGCTGCGGATTGGATCAAATAGGCTAGAGGCAGTTTATTCAAGGGGAGCAGGCTCAGTGAGGTGGATGGCTTCACTGTACCATTCTAGTGCTGCCATCTTGGAAAGGACCCTATGAACATATGGCTTTGCACAAAAATAATCAAAAGGCCACTAAAAGCACGTGGCATGCCGCAATCAGCTTTTTACAAAACACACTATCATTTGTAATTTCACAAGCAACTTTTTTCACACATGGATAAAAATGCTGCCGTTATCAAATGCTTTTTTTCTTTCCAGGACAAACAAAGGTAAGGGGCAAGTGCCCAGTGATTTTCGCGCCCAGGAATAGGGCTTACCTTCATGCAAATGCTAAGTGTTGAGGAGGCAGTGGGGGCTGCAGGCAGCAGGAGGATCCGCTTTGATGCCGGATTGAAAACCGAGGGAGGGAATGGCTCCACGGCCTAGATGAAGGCCTTTGATGTTGTGGCCAGCTCCCGCTTCCTAGCGCTACGGATTGGATCAAATGGGCGGAGGCAACCTATTGGAGGGGAGCAGGCTCAGTGAGGTGGATGGCTTCACTGCACCATTCTAGTGCAGCCATCTTGGAAAGGGACCAATTAACATATTGCAGTGCACAAAAAGAATCAAAAGGACACTAAAAGCATGTGGCATGCCACAAACAGCTTTTTACAATATATACTTTCAATTGTTATTTTCTTTTTTTTTTTGTAATTTCACAAGCAACCTTTTTTTTACACATGGAGAAAATGCTGCAGTTATCAGATGTTTTTTTCTTTCCATGACAGACAAAGGGAAGGGGCAAGTGCCAGGGGATTTTTCACGCCCAGGATTAGGGCTTACCTTCATGCAAATGCTAAGTGTTGAGAAGGCAGTGGGGGGTGCAGGCAGCAGGAGGATCCGCTTCGATGTCCCTCTCTCCAATCCCCAAGGACCCTCTACTCAGGTGATCCTCCCATGCTTGTCCACCCTCAGGGTTGCGATCCAAAAGTGATGGCCCTTTCCTGACCACCTGAACAGAAGATCCCTGTGGAGTAGATGTGAGACTACCTTCAGGTTTCTCACACTATGCACAGCCCTGTTTTGAAGTGCTACACTGAAGGTTTGGAATGCTATGCTATGTGTCATGTTTTAAGCTGTAGAAACGAGTGATGAATCCAATTATATCATCACTCCTTTCCTGGAGGTAGCCTCTCCTCATCTGGCCAGGGGACAGCAGCCGCTACCTTATGCTGACCACAGGGGTGCCTATTTGAGGGAGGATCACATGGGGGAGGCGACCCTCAGGGACAAGTGAGACATTGTCGGATGAGACATGGTAACCCACTTTCCCTTTTAGGGATATCCCCCCATTCCACATGCTTTGATGGCATTTTGCAATCCTCCTCAGCAACCCACAAAGCCTCTTGACGCTATCCTGCAATATTCTGAAACCAACCTAATGACAAACACTGACACGAGGAAGAGGGTAACCAGAATGAAGATTGCTCAACTGAAGCGAAACACGCAGTCTACTAGTTGGTCCGATTGGCTCTGAGCATCTCTCTTTCTCAGCGCAAGAGTTCAGAGATGGAACAGCTGAGCAATACAGAGAGATCCAACCGGCTAGCCTACGCTGGGTAAGCCAAGCTGTCAGGTAGACAGGAGAGCACAGAGACGTGAGTGAACCATGATGAAAAAGAAGGAAAAGACTGAGGCTGAAGAGCAGAACGGAGATCAGGAAAGGCCGCGTCTGTGTTGGCGGCGGCCCACTCCCACAAGCACCGGAGATTCCAATGAGGGACACGAAGCAGAGAGGAAGCTTTGTGGGGCAATGCAAAGAATGCCATCTGCTGCAGAGCCGAACTGTCCGTACCAAAGAGAAAAAGCAGGCACGAAACGGGACCCGAATGGGAGTTGGAGAAACTACGCAAGTCGTTCAAGCAACGGTGCAAACATAGTAGATGGCTGGGGCACTGGGTGGGAGCGGGAGAAGGCACTCCTAAGCAGAAGTGGGAGGTGAATCTCTATGGCTTGCAATGTGGCTAATCTTCATAGTCCCAGTACTTGGGGAAGAAGGAAAATATAAGTACCCAAATGAAAAGGGGAACTTGGGGAAGCTAAATACCCCCTTGGCCTCTAAGATGTTGACTGTTGTGTTGAAAGTTCTGGCAGGAGAGTACACCAGGCGAATAGTGAGTCTGGGACTCACACCCATAAAGTTGAAATTGAAAGTCCTGAAAGGAGAGTATACCAGGCAAGCTAGAGAATTGAAGCAAAACAAAAAGGACGAGCAATATCCCTTCTTGAAAGGAACTGTACAAAAGACCTGACAGGGGAGTATAGAGGTGTTGTGTGAGTCTGGGACTCGCACCCAAGTTATGGCATTTTAAAAAGGGAATGCAAAGGAAGACTTATACCCTCCGGATTTTGAACTGCATTGCTTGAGGGGAAAACCTGGGGAAGGGACTTCTTTCCTCGGGAGTGAATTGCTGTAACGCTCACCTGATTCTCGCAGAGGCGCCTGTCTTGACTGGGCGACTACCGTATCTTCAAAGGTGATGTGTAGCACCCGGCTGGCTCTTTGGGCTGGACCTCTGTGCGCTGTATGCCTGACTTGTAGAGTAAGATGTCTGCAGATAGAAAATAAGGGGTTAATGAACTGGGGTTATTGGGGTGTCCCTATCTCTTTCCTCTTCTCCTCTCCTGTAGACCCCCAAAGGTTAACGCTCTCACCTTAGGTAAGTGAATGCCGAGCTCTCCATCTGCCTCGGGGCAGGGTGCTGTAACCAGTTTCTTCACTGGATAGGTAGCGCAGGCCTCTTGACTTCAGAGGACTGCTGTCCGTCGTTTACTGCACGAACGGTAAGTTTCGAGTCATTCAAATGTCTGTAAAGTCTTTAGTAATGATGTCTCTTGTTTTGCAGGGTTCCGGCGATGGCGGATGACGGGCTGAAGTGAGTTGAAGATGGAGCCCGTGTGATGAATAGAAGCGCCTGGAAGCACGTAAGTAAGCGCTTGTTGCCTGCTTCACGATGCGCTCTAACTGTCTTTTTATTTTGCAGGTACGAGTTCGGAGCGGCTGCAGGGTGCCGGAATACCCACTGGATTAGATGTGGAAAGGAGTAATGGCACGTGAGTATTAAAGTTCTCCAATGTCTTAAACGCACCTTGTTTTGTCTTTCAGATGCGGGATGCAGCGCCGAAGGCCTCCGGAGCGTGCGAAGAGTTGGTAAGCTTTTGTCTTTCAGATGCCGGAATGCAGTGTGAAGACCTCCGGAGCGCACAAAGAGTAGGTAAGCCTTTGCCTTTCAGATGCCGGAATGCTAACCTGTTCTTCCTTGTCTTTATAGGTGTTGCTGAAGACTGGATTCAGGATGGTAAGCCTTTGCCTTTCAGATGCCGGAATGCTAACCTGTTCTTTCTTGTCTTTATAGGTGTTGCTGAAGACTGGATTCAGGATGGTAAGCCTTTGCCTTTCAGATGCCGGAATGCTAACCTGTTCTTTCTTGTTTTTATAGGTGTTGCTGAAGACTGGATTCAGGATGGTAAGCCTTTTTCCTTAGGCCCAGGACCGGATGCAGAAGACACGATGAGCGTTCTGCTGCAGAGGTTGCAGAATAACGCAAAGCAAGATTCATCCACCGGGTGTGGTTTAAATAGCCTCCTTCAGTGCTTCGGTGTCTCCTTCCACAGCCACGCCTAGGTAAGAAAAGAGTTCCTGCTTTCCAGAAGAGTTCCAGTGTTCTGAATCTAGGGAGTGGCTCCAGCCCCACCCAACAGGAAAAGCAGTTCCAAACAGAAGGGGATCAGAGGCTCAACTGGCAGGCAAGTAAGCAGCATGGTCTGCTGCAGGTAAGTCCACCCAAGCATTATGAGCCCGGCGCTTCCAGCGCTGGGACTGGGCATATTTATGAGCCTGGTGCCACTGGCGCCAGGACTGGGTCCAAAAGGTCCCAATTGGGACTGGTTGGCACTCGGAACCTGGGTTATGGATCTGCTTCCAAGGGAGTTGGGAAAACCCTGACCTTTTGGAAGCAGAGATCATGACAGTACCCCCCCTCAAGGCCCCTCCCAAACCGGGCTTCTCCGGGGGTTTTGGCTTGTCAGGAAATGTTCGGTGAAATCTTTTGATTAGGCGAGGAGCGTGGACATAATCAGCAGGTTCCCAGGATCTCTCTTGGGGGCCGTAGCCTTTCCAGTCAATTAGGTAGAATAGTTTAGATTTGGAGATCTTGGAGTCCAGAATGCTTTTGACTTCAAACTCGAGTTCTCCATCAACTAGGATAGGTTTTGGAGATTTGGTTAGTCGGGTTTGAGGTTGCACGGGTTTTAATAGAGAGACGTGGAAGACCGGATGTATCTTCATGTGCGGGGGCAAGTCCAACTTGACCGCTACTGGGTTTACTATGGTAGTGATGGAATAGGGACCAAGGTATCTTGGGTTGAATGTGCGTGGCCCTTTTAGAGATAGATATTTGGTGGATAACCAGACTTGATCCCCTACTTGATAGTGAGGGGCTTCCTTCCGATGTTGATCTGCTCCTTTCTTATATTGTTCTTTAGCCCTTTGAAGGTGAGAAACAGCTTCCTTAAAGGCTTGGGTGATTGTAGAATGCAGGTAGTCTACTGCTGGTGTTTCAAGATCTTGGAGGGGATCCAACTCCGAGGTTCGAGGGTGACTGCCGTACAAAAGAAAAAACGGGGTTTTCCCAGTTCCCGAATGGACAGAGTTATTGTAGGCATATTCGGCTATCCAAAGGATATCTTTCCAAGTTTTTTCAGTTTGTTGCAGCATGCAGCGTAAATACTGTTCCAGAGTTTGATTGGTCCTCTCGGTTTGTCCGTCGGTCTGAGGGTGGTGACTGGTCGATAGTCTCACATCAATATGAGCCGACCGACAGCAACTTCGCCAAAAATGAGAAATAAATTGACTACCTCGATCCGAAATTAGAACCGAAGGAAAACCGTGCAGTCGGACGATGTTTTCGAGAAATTCTCGGGCCAGAGTTGCTGCTGTTGGTAAGCCTTTGAGCGGAATGAAATGCGCCATCTTGGAGAATAAGTCCACGATTACTAGAATCGTATTGTATCCGGAGCATGGAGGTAGATCGGTGATGAAGTCCATAGAAAGCGTATGCCAAGGGCGAGGTGGGATGTCAATAGGGCGTAAGAGGCCTGCTGGTCTTTCCTTTTGACTCTTGTTTTGGGCGCATACTCCACAGGACATTATAAAGTCTCTGATATCTTTCTTCCAAGACGGCCACCAGAAGTAGCGCTTGATCTTTTCTGAGGTCTTGGCCATACCGGGATGACCTTCCATTAAAGAGTCGTGATAACAAGAGATTACTTTTTTCTGTAAATCTGTGCTGGGTAGGTATAATCGTTCTTGGAAATACAATAAGTTGTCCTTTACTGCAAAGTCCTTTCCCTGCAGATGCCAATTCTGTATGTCTGATGGAGTTACAAGTTGCCTGGCTTTATCCTTAACTTCCTCTATGGATTCGGTGGCGATTACACCCAGAATTCTTTGTTCGGGAATGATTGGTACAGGTTTAGGGTTGATCAAGTGTTCTTCCACTCCCATCCGAGAAAGGGCATCAGCTTTACCGTTCTTTGTACCAGGTCGATAGGTAATTATGAAGTCAAACTCGGCAAAGAATAATGCCCAACGGAGTTGTCTAGAGGATTGGGCTTTTGCGGTTTTCAAATATTGCAGGTTTCGGTGATCCGTAATCACAGTAACGGTGTGTCGGGCCCCCAGCAGATAATGCCGCCAAGCCTTAAAGGCAGACTTGATAGCCAGAAGTTCCTTGTCAGTAATCGTGTAATTGATTTCAGGAGGCGAGAATTTGCGGGACCAAAATGCCACGGGATGCAACTGATTGGTTACCGGGTCCTTTTGTGATAGAACTGCCCCCATGGCAAGGCTTGAAGCATCAGTTTCCACGATGTAGGGGAGTTCGGGGCGAGGGTGTTTTAAGATTGGTGCAGAGATAAATTTAGTCTTCAAATCCTGGAAAGCTTGTTCCGCCTCGGTAGACCATTCAAAACGTTTGTTTTTCTTTAACAAGGCAGTGATGGGCTGGACTATTCGAGAGAATTCGGGGATAAACCTGCGGTAAAAGTTAGCGAAGCCTAACATGCTTTGCACACCTTTTACGGAGGATGGTGATGGCCATTTGAGAACTGCATCTACCTTCTTTGAATCCATACGCACTCCGCCAGGTGATAATATGAATCCCAAGAATTCAACTTGTCACGTTGAAAACACATTTTTCCAACTTAGCGAAAAGTTTGTGTTGACGCAATCTTTCGAGGACCATTTTCACGTGTTTCCGATGTTCAGATTCCGATGAAGAATAAACGAGGATGTCGTCAATGTAAACAACAACACATACATCTATGAGCTCTCTGAGGACATCGTTCATAAAATATTGAAAGGCGGCCGGGGCATTGCAAAGTCCGAAGGGCATGACCTGATATTCAAATAGCCCATACTTGGTGCGGAAGGCCGTTTTCCATTCATCGCCCTCTTTTACTCGTACCAAGTGGTAAGCTCCTCTAAGATCCAGCTTTGTATATATGCATGCTTTTCTGACTTGGTCCAGGAGTTCAGGGATCAAAGGTAACGGATATCTATTCTTAACGGTGATCTGGTTCAGGGAGCGATAATCGATACAAGTTCTAAGGTCTCCTTCCTTTTTTGGAACGAAGAACAAAGCTGAAGAAGCATGGGACTTAGAAGGACGAATAAACCCATTTGCCAGGTATTGATCCAGGTATTGTCGAAGGTGAAGGTTCTCAGGCTCGGTGAGGGCATACATTCTACTACAAGGAGGAGTAGATCCAGGTATCAGGTCTATCTGGCAGTCATAAGACCTATGAGGAGGTAGAGAGTTAGCCTGATCCTTCCGGAAAACATCTTGGTATTCTAGGTATTTGGGAGGTAACTGGGGAGTCTCTGAAGAAATTGCGGCCAGTGCAACACCAGGTGGAGGGTGACAAGTAGAGACACATTCTGGAAACTGGACCGTTCTTGCTCGCCAATCGATCAGAGGATTGTGTTTCTCTAACCAAGGTATTCCTAGAATAATCTGAAACTGAGGGGCCTTGATCACATCGAACACGATCTTCTCATGGTGTCCATCTTGACTTACTAGCGTCACCTCTTGAGTTGTATGCGTTACTGGCCCGGAGGCTATCTCCGTACCATCCACCGTAGTAATGACGTCCTTTACAGCCTTGGGACAAAGAGTTAGGTTCATCCTCAAAACCATTTCATGATCCACATAATTGCCGATGGCACCGCTGTCGACGTAATCTTCAATTGCATGTAATCGATCCGGATTATCAGGGTTAATGAGGACCATCGGTATCACGAAATGCGAGGTCACGGAACTGGTTTTCACGCTCGGCAAGAGGACCTCTATTCTTGTCGGGCGAGGTCGTTTCCCTGCTCAGAGTTTGTAACTCTGGTAACTGCAGCTCCTACTGCCTTCTTGGCAGGTTTCACCGGACAGTCTCGAAGAAAGTGTCCTGAGTTTCTGCAATATAGGCATAATTGCAACTGTTTCCTCCTTTCCCGCTCCCTTTGTGTTAGAGGACCTTTCAGACCCCCTATTTGCATGGGTTCCCCGGAGTCTACTCCTTTGGAAGGAGTTGGCGGTTTGGAAAATACTCGAGCATCAAACTTGGAACGATCGGCCTTCCTGTTCTGCAGCCTGTGATCTATTTGAACGACCAAGTCTATATAATCCGAACAGTCTTGTGGGGGATTCACTACTTGGGCTAAAACGTCTTTGAGCTCTCCACGTAGACCTCTATGAAACAGCGTAATCCTTTTGTCCTCAGGCCATTGAGTTTCCACTATTAGTCTATTGAAAGATGCAATATAAGCCAAAAGGTCTTGATTACCCTGTCGCAACGAAAGAAGCTCATTGTCCAAGGCCTGCCCCTGTGAATGTCTTGCGAACAGTTTATCCATACTGAGCTGAAAAGCTTGAAAATCATGGAGGACCGGATCATCTTGATTAACTAGAGGGATCGACCAGTCTGCCGCATTGCCACTAAGGTACGAAAGTACAAAAGCTACTTTTGCTTGATCAGTTGGAAAGGCTGCTGGCCGGCATAAGAAGTGCAACCGGCACTGATTGATAAATACTGCAAACCTCTTTGGGTCACCAGAAAATCGTTCGGGCGGAGCCAGAGGTACATTCCCAGGTAGGTTGATCTGCACTGGATTCATAGAGGAGGTTGAAGGAAGATTTGCCCCTGATGCGGGTAACGGGGTCTGTCCGGCTTGTGACTGTAGCACTTGTCTAGCAAGATTGTCTGTTCTCTCCTTGGAAATAATTAGTTCCCTTCTTAGAGCATTCGTTTCCTGACGAGCTGCATGCACTTCTGCCCTTAGTTCCCCAAGTAACCGGGCTAGGGGGTCAGTATCCGAGGTTTCCATAGCGCCTGGGCGAGAGTTTTGCGGTAGGCTTTGCGTTCTGTAACGCTCACCTGATTCTCGCAGAGGCGCCTGTCTTGACTGGGCGACTACCGTATCTTCAAAGGTGATGTGTAGCACCCGGTTGGCTCTTTGGGCTGGACCTCTGTGCGCTGTATGCCTGACGTGTAGAGTAAGATGTCTGCAGATAGAAAATAAGGGGTTAATGAACTGGGGTTATTGGGGTGTCCCTATCTCTTTCCTCTTCTCCTCTCCTGTAGACCCCAAAGGTTAACGCTCTCACCTTAGGTAAGTGAATGCCGAGCTCTCCATCTGCCTCGGGGCAGGGTGCTGTAACCAGTTTCTTCACTGGATAGGTAGCGCAGGCCTCTTGACTTCAGAGGACTGCTGTCCGTCGTTTACTGCACGAACGGTAAGTTTCGAGTCATTCAAATGTCTGTAAAGTCTTTAGTAATGATGTCTCTTGTTTTGCAGGGTTCCGGCGATGGCGGATGACGGGCTGAAGTGAGTTGAAGATGGAGCCCGTGTGATGAATAGAAGCGCCTGGAAGCACGTAAGTAAGCGCTTGTTGCCTGCTTCACGATGCGCTCTAACTGTCTTTTTATTTTGCAGGTATGAGTTCGGAGCGGCTGCAGGGTGCCGGAATACCCACTGGATTAGATGTGGAAAGGAATAATGGCACGTGAGTATTAAAGTTCCCCAATGTCTTAAACGCACCTTGTTTTGTCTTTCAGATGCGGGATGCAGCGCCGAAGGCCTCCGGAGCGTGCGAAGAGTTGGTAAGCTTTTGTCTTTCAGATGCCGGAATGCAGTGTGAAGACCTCCGGAGCGCACAAAGAGTAGGTAAGCCTTTGCCTTTCAGATGCCGGAATGCTAACCTGTTCTTTCTTGTCTTTATAGGTGTTGCTGAAGACTGGATTCAGGATGGTAAGCCTTTGCCTTTCAGATGCCGGAATGCTAACCTGTTCTTTCTTGTCTTTATAGGTGTTGCTGAAGACTGGATTCAGGATGGTAAGCCTTTTTCCTTAGGCCCAGGACCGGATGCAGAAGACACGATGAGCGTTCTGCTGCAGAGGTTGCAGAATAACGCAAAGCAAGATTCATCCACCGGGTGTGGTTTAAATAGCCTCCTGTAGTGCTTCGGTGTCTCCTTCCACAGCCACGCCTAGGTAAGAAAAGAGTTCCTGCTTTCCAGAAGAGTTCCAGTGTTCTGAATCTAGGGAGTGGCTCCAGCCCCACCCAACAGGAAAAGTAGTTCCAAACAGAAGGGGATCAGAGGCTCAACTGGCAGGCAAGTAAGCAGCATGGTCTGCTGCAGGTAAGTCCACCCAAGCATTATGAGCCCGGCGCTTCCAGCGCTGGGACTGGGCATGTTTATGAGCCTGGTGCCACTGGCGCCAGGACTGGGTCCAAAAGGTCCCAATTGGGACTGGTTGGCACTCGGAACCTGGGTTATGGATCTGCTTCCAAGGGAGTTGGGAAAACCCTGACCTTTTGGAAGCAGAGATCATGACAATTGCAATACCAAGAGCAGGGAGGTATCCTCTTGTGCTACAGGACATAGTTTATTTTTTATTAACTTTTTGCTTTGATGAAGAGAAACCTGGGGAAGGGAGCCATCCCCTGGAACTATGAACACTATCTATTGGAGATTTCTGTTGGATTTACACCTTTTGTTGAACTTGAACACTTGTGTATTTTTCAAGCCAAAGATAATGGGCCTCATTACAAGAATGCCAGTAATAAATCTGAGTTTCCGGCATGCCGGTGCCACCGTTTCCGGCAACCCGTGATGCTGGAATCTCCGGATATTACTTGGTATCGTGAACGCACATTGCGTCATGCCAGAAACGACAGTACCGGCATGCTGGAAACACCATCAAAACCCTCCAAAAATGCCAACACTGTTGTCCTCGGTGCTGGTGGGTCCGAATACGGCAACACGGTCCTGGAGCCACCTGTAACAGCGGTCCCGCAAATACCGTGACTGGAAACAAAGTGATCGCTGGAACAGGAAATCGGCTAGCGGCCATTGAAAAAACGCAATCCATTGCAATCCTGAAAACACAGGCGACATCCACCCCCTCCTGACCATACAAACTCCACTTTGACCATGACATCAAGAGTCTGTGGGACCGAAAGTGGAAGCCACTCTTCAGTGAGGCCGAGTTAAACATGCTAGCAGACACCATTGTCCAGCATGCTGCAGAGCTCTTCTCCATTGACCAGCGCAGGCAGGCCCAGCTGCGCAAGAAGAGCATCTGAGAGGAGGTGGCCCAGAAGGTCTCTGCAGTCGGCACAACCCCCTGCACATTGCACGACTGCCACAAGAGGTGGGACGACCTGCAATTGAGGGTGCGCCACCTCCTCTTGACCCAGCGCAGAAAGGGCATGGCCACAGGTGGCGGGAGCGCATCCCCAATACGCCTGCTGCCCTGGGAGGAGACATTCAGCAGTGTGGTGCACCTCAAGGCCATTGAAGGGGTCAGTGCTGCGGAGGCCGGAGCCGGGACACCAGAGGAGTCGGGTGAGTACACATAACCCCAATGTAATGTCAACCTCCGTGTCCACCCTGCACCGACTGCTTTACCAACATATGAAATGAATGACAATTGCATCGTCCACAATACCCAAAAAAACCTACATGACCCCCCCCCCCCCCACCAAGAGACCAGCAACCTGGGTGCATACACAGACATACACCTAGAACACAGCACAGGCACCCTGTCCTGCCAACAGAACATGCTTCGGCTTCCATACAGTCACACATCACCCTGCCACAGCTTAATGCATGTGTGCTCGTCATGCTTCCTGCTTCCCCTGGCACAAAGTCACATCAGTGCTAAGCCCCATCTCCACCCACAAATGACCAGCGTCACACACAAAGGCAACATGTGACTCCCTCGTCCCAGCCAGCCCGACCCATGAGCATAAATGT
Source organism: Ambystoma mexicanum (assembly GCF_040938575.1). Lineage (NCBI taxonomy): Eukaryota > Metazoa > Chordata > Amphibia > Caudata > Ambystomatidae > Ambystoma > Ambystoma mexicanum. The sequence continues at coordinate 570,133,787 of NC_090938.1, read as the reverse complement.
TCACCTATCCCTGTAAGTGCTACAGGCAGCAGGCACATGCTGACCCCATCCATACCACACCCCTCCTCACCCCAACATCCCACAGCGTGAAGGTCACACCCCTAACACCGTACCCAGCAATTGGCAGTACACCACGACAGTATCCCCAGTGCACTACTCTACCATGTATGAAGATCACGCAACCACCCACACAGTACACATGACACAAGCATGTGTGCACCATGCCGTGTACCCCGCCATGTCCTCGACACAGCACAGGCACAACCAAGAAAATGCATGTATCTCTGCCTCATCAATCCACACTGTTCACTGACAACCTGCCTTTCTGTCTCCCTCAGGCACATCATCTGATAATGAAGAGGCCCAGCCAAGCACCTCAAGGGGCACCAGCCGTCAACGCCAGAGGACACCACAGACCACCACCTCCACCCAGGACACCACAGCCTCATCAGGCACAACTGCCACCCCAGCTGCACCCGTTGAGGCAGCGCTGGTCACCCCAGCTGCACCCATCCAGGCAGCACCGGTCACCACAGCTGCACCGGTTGAGGCAGCAACGGTCACCCCAGCTGCTCCCGCCCAGGCAGCCCGAGCTGCTGCAGTACCACCACCACCAGAGCAGCCACATGCACGTGCACATCTGTCCAGTGCAGAGGACATAGCAGACAACGGTGGAGTGAACACAGGGGAGACCACTGACCACAGAACCTATGAGCCATTGCAATTCAGCCCCATCGACCAATGAGCAAACAACGCCCACCCTTCCCCAATGTTAGGGAAATGGATGGCAGACTCAGGCGCATGGAGGAACACCAGGATGCCTTGACTGCCCTAGTGCAGCAGCACCTCCAGGAGGCGCAGTTGATGCGGGAGAGTATGCAGGCTAGTGGGTGCCGAAATGCTTGTGCACTCGGCCGTTGTATGAATGCCATAGTACAGATGTCCAGGAGGGTATGGAAGGGCAACAGTGTGTTGTCATCAATTGCTGAGACAATGGCTATGTTCCTTCAGGCATTCCTAGACAGACGGCCCACGGAACAGGCCCATGCACCATCCACCAGTTCAACGCCTGCTAGTCCCGTGACCAGCAGCTCAAAGTCGGCGTTCAATGCGGCTGTCCAGCTCGGCACACAGCTGCACGCCAGACAAATAGGCCCAGGACAGACATGTTCCCTCTCTGTGACTTGTGCATGGACTACCTGCAGAACATGGCAGAAGTTGTGTAGAGGCAGTTATGGAGGGGGAGCGGGGTGAGACAGTTGGGTGGGGGAGTGGGGAGGGATAGTTGCGGATAGGGTTAGTGGGTAGGGATAGTTTTGGCAGTTATTGCTTTTCCACATTTCTTAATCATTCCATTATACACATTACAGTTGGTGTTACATTGAAATTATGACTGGATATTTCTTTTTTAGTGTAAGTGAGTGATTTATTTACTTTGCAGTGCCCAGTGCATTAGCTGGCCTGTGCCAGGTGCATGTGTGAAGTGCTCAAAAATAGTGGTGAATCAGTGCATCGGGTGCATCCCGGCCATCCATGGCATCCCTGCGATGTGCAAATGGCAGTTCATCATCGCTGTCACCCTCCTGCGTCTGGTGGGTGCATGTCCATGTCGGGGGGCAGTGGGATGTTGCACCTGATACACATGTTGCGCAACATGGGACAGGCCAGAACTATCTTGCCCCTTTCACAGGGCTGTACATAAGTGACCCCCCCCCCAAATTCCTGATCTGCTCAGGCACCGGAACCTTGCCTTTAACAGGCCAAATGTCTGCTCTATAGTACAACGAGTATGGATGTGAGCATGGTTGTATCCCTGCTCGTGCTGGTTCTGTGATTGCCTTACAGGGGTCATCAGCCATGGCATCAGGGTATATCCAGCATCACCTGTAGGGGAGCAACAGAAAGGTTAAAAGGTCATTGTTGTGCCTGTATCATATTGGTACAGTCTTTTTTTATTTATTTTTTTATTTTGCATTTATAAAGTGCACAAACTGCCCTCAGGCATCGCAGCGCTGTTACAGAATACTCACTTTAAGTAGGTACAATACAGAATACTCACTTGACATAGGTACAATATTGAGAGTGCAGTTAAACAGATTGATTACAGACATTGCTCATGTTCCAACGTTACAGGGGAACAGTGGGGCAAGTGCAGGTTTACTTGAATAAGGTGGTTTTCAGGGCTTTTCTGAAAGCCATGAGGGAGGTTTCAGATCTCAATTTAGGTGGCAGTGAGTTCCAGGATTTTGGTGCTAGTGCTTCAAAAATCGATCCGCCAGCTTTGGTTCCGTTTAAGACAGGAATTGGGAGTTGGTGTGTGTACATGTCCCGGTTTGGTCTGAGTGCCTGTACTTGGTGTATTTGCTCCGTTAGATAAGTGGGAGCAGATCGGGTTAGGCATCTATGGGTGATGGTGAGAGTCTTGAACAAGATGCGCTCTTTGACCAGGAGCCAGTGGGCCTTTTGTCTTGCTTGGGAAATGTGCTCCCTCCCGGGGATGCTGAGAGCTGCTCTCAGCGTGTTGTTCTGTGTAATTTGTAGTCTGTTGATGTTTTTGGCAGAGGTGCCCAGTAGGAGGACGTTGCAATAGTCTAGTTTGGCCCCTATGGTGGCCCTGGCAATGTTGAGGCAGTTTTCAGTGGAGAGGTGGGGTTTTACAGCTTTGATCATTTTAGTTGTGAGTGCTGCTGCCGAGAAGATATTGCTCACTTGTCTATCCATGGGCAAGGTAAACTCCTAGAGTTTTTACAGAAGAGGAGACTGTGATTACAGAGTTCTCTATTTTGAAGTTGCAGTATTTCCTGTCCAATTTTCTGAGGATTTCCTTAGGGCCAACCAGTAGGATATCTGTCTTGTCCCCATTGAGACAAGGGCCATTAGCTGCCATACAGGCCTGGATGATGACATAAGTGTCTTGTAAGGTTTTTAGGTCTTGCTCGTAATCACCAGCTAGTGAGAGAAGAATTTGTGTATCATCGGCATAATAAGTTATGCCGAATTCTTATAAGTCGTTAAAGAGTGGTAGGGTGAATAGGTTGTAGAGCGTAGGAGAGGTGCAGGACCCTTGTGGTATGCCACAACTAATGGGGGATGGAGTGGCTGATGCCTGGTCTGAGAAAACCCTCATGGCTCTGCCCCCCAGGAAGGATGTGATCCAGGTAGTGGCCTCGGTGGAGAAGTGGGCAGTGTCTGTGAGGTGTGTCTTTAGGATCTTGTGGTCCACCAAGTCGAACGCTGCAGATAGATCGAGAAGTAGAAGGATTGCAGATTTGCCCTTGTCCATATTTCTTAAGAGTTGTTTTTTTGGTCGAGCAAGGCTGATTCAGTGCCATGCCGTGGACGAAAGCCAGATTGTCTTTTTCCCAAGATGTTGTGTAGTTCTAGGTAGGCTTGGATCTGTAGATATGCAGCCTTGTCAAGAAGTTTCAGCAGGAAAGGCACAGTGGTAATGGGCCTATAGTTGTAATGGGCTTATAGTCGGTATAGTGTTTACTAAGAAATGCAAAATTACACATGCTAATTGCTGGAGACGTAGCATATGTCATTGTTGGGCATGTTAACATGTGCATTGTCCGTGGGAATGCATTGTATGGACAATTTTGTGTGGATTTAGGGCGATCTTAGAGATTTAGGTCTGCAGTCATCAATGTCAATGTAATGACACGTTAAAAATGCAAATCTGGCTTGTCCGGGTCTAAGTCTGCCGGTGCCATCACCAGGTGGCAATGTTTCACGCCTGCAAAATAGTAGTCCGCCTGACACAGCTGGTGTGCCCAACACGGCAGACCCTGCCGGGGGCCGTGGACCTGGTAGGCAGGGCTGACAAACGTAAAAACGTTAATCTGCGTTAAAATAAGATGTATTATTTTCTTGGGATTCAGTACATGCCTGAAGGCCTGAAGGCGTACTTGTATTTTGATGTACATGATGTGCTGCATGGGAGTGGTTGAACAGCATCAATGATTATGGCAAAATGATGGATGTGGATATATTCACAGAGAGATACCATACGAAGAATTGAATGGATGGGGAAGCTGATGACAACCTAATGATTGACAACAAGCTAATTCGCCTTGTCAATATGCGTGGTGGGTGTGTGGTTTACAGTCGCTTTTCCATGGCCCATTCACACCCACCTTGACCTCTAACCCTTTCACTATGACACACACAAATGAGACTGGTATGTGTTATTATTGAGTTCCAATTTAATAGTCCTGTGATGGGCATATCACACATCCATAAATATGTCTGGCTACATTTTTGCGCTTCAGGTCACATGCATATGTGTATGTGCACTTGAAACAGGCAGGGGACCTGGCTACTTGGTGTGCGGTCCGCTAGTGGGTGATGAGGTGGCGGGCATCACACACCATCTGCACATTGAATTTCGGTTCCTGTACACTGCCTCAACGGCATTCCTGGTCACCAGCTCCACATGTATGCAGTCCAATGCACCTTTCATATTGGGCATGCCTGCAAGGGCATGGAATGGGATTTTCATGGCATTGACCTGGTCAGCTGTTCTGGGTAGGCCTATGTGATCTGCCATGTGCCACAGGAGTGCATCAATGACCCGAAACAGGACACGCGAGAAACAGGGTTGCAATAGCCCTTGCAGTTCATGCACAGTGTGTTGGTAGGTGCCCGTGGCAAGGAAGTGTAACACAGACACTACCTTGAGCAAGGAGGGGGGTGGCTGTACAGATCTGTATGAGGCTGACAAGGTCATCATGGATCAGGTCCGGTATGGATATGATGGTGTCTCTGTCTAGCCGGTACAGTGTGTAGATCTGAGTTTGGCTCAGGTTGAAGGGTGTGGCCCTTATGTGTGGTATAGGTGTCTGCCTGCGGGCTGCAACGTGCTGGACATTGTTGTTTTGCAGTTCCATGATGGCCCTCCTTTTCCTCCAGCGCCTCCACCACATCCTCTGCCTCCCTGCCTTTTCAAGTAGCAAGCAGTAGTCCTGCATGCAGGGCCTCCAACTCCAGTACTGCTACTGCTGCTGCAAGCATGGTAGTGGTGGAAGGAGTTTGGGGTGTGGGCGTGGTCCTTTTGTGCTTTTGAAGTGCTCATAGTGGCTACCTGTGCTGATTTCTGTACACATGACTCTAGTTAATGCCTGGTCCGCGATGCTGGTGTTTTCGGTGTGGATTTCACGTTGCTACCGGCATGTCCATGCCGGGATTTCCATGTATGTGGTGCTCGGAATGTGCATGTACTAATGCCATGCCGGTGTCTCAGGCACGCCCGATGCGTTTTGCCGCAGATTGCAGTCACGGTGTTGCCGGATATGCTAGGTCACTTACGGTGACAGTGTTAGCGGCATCGCAACTCAAGAGTATGTCAGACCGGAAAAAAGTGCACGTACGGAGCGACCTGCACCGCTATTTACAGACTGCCATACTTGTAATGAAGCCCATTATCCTTAGCACCTTATAGTTATTTTTAGTGTGGGAGGGGCAGGATAGGATTTCAGATACAGGACATTTTTGCTTTGCACATCTTGACAATGGACAGACCCTTCGTTTTTGTTTGAGATAGGGAAATACCTCCTAGATTAGGGACAGTGAGGCCTTTCCCAAACCACATTATTATTCCAATAATAGTTTGTATCCACAAACAGAAGTCTCCTGTGTCAGCGTCTCATTCCCGGCTCTTCACATATGTTGTCAGCAGTGGGATCGAGCTCTGTTGACACAAACTGGGGAACCCTCGGATTTGAAAAATGTAGTCACTGAGCTTCTGATCCATCAGTAGCTACAGAAAATTCTATCAGATTCGACCTATGTAGTAGCAGGGGAGAGTTGGTGCAACCCAGAGACAGAATGTTAATACCCACTGACCTGGTTGTAGTACCTCCCCCAGGCACGTACATCAATTTAGACTCCAAGTCTGGCCTAGTTTGGTGACATGGTCTAGACGTATTAGCAGGAGTCGTAGATCCTGACTATATAGGTGATGTGAAGCTAAAACAGTGGGAAAGAGGCATATTAAATAAATGTAGGATGTAAAATAGCTCAGGAGATCTTGGAGAGAGCCTTGTTTCCTAAAATAGAGGACAGTAGAAAGACTGATTAAACTGAAAGAGGAGAAAAAGGCTTTGGGGAGGCATATGAAGATTTCCTAAAAACATCTGAGGTGGTACATCCAAAATCCATTGGCTAGGAAACGGAGATCATTCCTGATTTAGCATTTGCTTATCGGAATTACCCCTTGCTAGCAGAAGCTTTTTTACATGTGGTATCTGACGAAGAGGTAAGACAAAAAGGGGGACTATTCTTGTTTCTCAGTTATGGGGGCCACTATATAGATATGATCTTAGCCCTGATGGTACTCCTAGGTCTCAGATTATGGTGCCTAAAAGTCCTAAGACGATGGGGCTGAAAATTGCCCACTCCCACTTAACAGGTGGTCACTTGGGGGCATCCAAGACACAGGCCCAAGTAAGAAGCCGATTTTATTGGCCTGGAATCTATGCTGATGTGAAAAATGTTGTACTTACCTGTGCCATGTGTCAAAAGACCAGTTCCCAAATACCTCCTACAGTGTTAGGGGGAATTCTCTTTAAAGGCTAATTTCCCTTACCTATAGAGTCCCCCAGCAGCCTTGCTGGATTGCCAGGGTTTCTTTTTCTCCTGCTAAGAGTGAGACTCTTTTTCCCCACTCTTAGGCATATTTTTGATGTGTGTTTGAGGCTATTTTTGTGCTTATGGTCTATGGGGTTTTTCTCACCCCCATAGGTATCATCTAATTCATGTGTGTTACACAGCACCCTCCGTGCAGTAACACAGGGGTGTCATAGTGACCCCCAAACATAGACTCCATACCCTGGGACTGACTACTGTCTCCCAGGGCATGCAAAGTTACCATTGACATTGCTAGTCAATAGTTATGAACAAAACCGGTACACACCATTTTACTATGGAGGTACTAGGAAGGGGTAATCATTTTTACCTGGTGTTCATTTTCGAGAGGGTACTGTCCAGTCCAGTTTCTGGCTGGTGGCAGTGGTTACTACCCTTAATATTCGACTGCAAATATTTTCCTATGGGTTTTTCCCATTGTTCCAGGCTACCACTTTTTATGATAGCCTTTAACATACCGCCGCTTTATCTTTTTATTAACTTTACTCCAGTGTTTTTTTTTCCAGATCTTTGATAATATTTCTTTCTCGTGGCACAGGCCTATTGACTCTGGCTAATTCTGTTAGAACTGCCTTCTCTAGATTGCTTTTCATCAAGAAATGTGTTGGTGCACCTAAACTCTTATAAACACCGTTCCTTCCCCGTTATATATTGTTGAAGTGCCATTTTTCTCGGTTTTCACCTAAGTATTGCTTATCCTAAAGTATTACCTTACCTAACTTGTTCACAATCCAATTGGGAAGTGTTGCTGGTGTGTTTAGGAGTCTAACCCTGTATAACTTCAGTCGGTCAATTAGATCATCTACCCTATGCCAAGGATAACTGTTGAATTGGGACACTGCATTCACCCTTCTCAAATCAATAGAGAACCTCCATGATTGATCTAGCTCGGAGAGGACTCTGGGATAGTTCAATAATATCAGAGCTTAACATCTTCTCCACTTCCTCTATGACTATCCCTTGTCTTGCTTCAGGGATGCGATATGGTTTTAATGCACAACCTTCCGTGGAGGTGTACGGATACAGTGGAAAACCCAGTTTACTCTGCCTGGTTCATTTTTAAAGACATTTGGAAAATGTTCCAATAAGTCTTGTAGATCTTGTTTCTGTGTCTGTGGGAAGGAATCAAGGTATTTTTATCCGACTCTTCTGTTAAGAGACTAGTCATAATTAATGTGGTGGTTTCTATAGGATCTTCTCTCCATTCTTTAAGGGGGTTTATATGCTAGATATGGGTCTTGATTCACCTATCAGGTTGGGAGATTCGATATTTGTATGGCCGTTTGTTCAATCACCTCATTGTCCATGCCATTTAGACATCATCTTACTCTCGGATGTTGGCAGGAGAACAATAACTTTCTGCCCAATAGAAAAAGACCTAAGTAAAGCCTTTTTTTATCATAAGAGGTCTTTTGACCTTTCCCTCCCTCTGAAGAAATTGTCAGAGTGCCATTTCTGTTTGGTTTACACTGAGCCATTTTGCTCAGTTTTCACTCTTGCTCAAACCTGTCTACAATTTAAATAGGGAGTTGTGTATACTTTTCTTGACTGTTTTAACTTGCTTTAATGATAGTGACTTGTGTGTTGAGTTAGCAGTGTGTAAAATATATATATATATTCTTTTTGATACAAAGCTTTGGTCAATGTTTAATTGTCCCATAGTACTGTAGTCCTATTGTGTAAACCCTGAATACTGCTCATCTACCTCTTGAGATAAGTCTGGCTGCTCAGCCACAGCTACCAACTAAATCTGTGTGATACAGACTGATACCAAAGGGGATTTATTGCATATACCTGTAGTCCTAATCTTCTGTAGTGCTCCCTAAGGGAACTGCATAGGATTCTGCCTAGCATTCAGCTTCACTCCAACCCTTGCCAATCATTGATGTTCCATTTTCCTGCAGAGGTATAAACATAGTTGGGCCTCTCGAACCATCTAGGTTGAGGAATCATTGCATCTTGGTAATTGTAGATTATGCTACTCGATACCCATAGGCTTTCCCATTATGTAACATGTCCCAACACATTTTAAAACATTGAATCCCATTTTATTTCAGAGTTGGTTTCCTGAAGGAAACCCTAATGGATCAATGAACTACCTTCATGAGTCGTTTAATGGCAGAGGAGAAGGAGATCCTACACATTAAAACTCGGAAGACATCTGTCTACCATCCGCAAACCGATGGACTAGTGGAGGGTTTCTACAAAACCCTTAAAAATGTCATTCAAAAATTGGTTGAGGCTGACACACAAAAATTGGGAAATTATGATACCCTGGGCACTTTCTGCTGTCCAAAAAAAAAACACAATCCTCAACAGGGTTTTCACTATTTGAGTTACTGTATGGTAGAGCGCCACAGGATGTCCTTGACATGTTAAGGGAGACTTTGAAGGAGACGGAGGAAGCCCTATTATCTCTCTCACAAATGGCCCAATGATTAAAAGAACATATGGTGATTTGAGAGCGATAGTCCAAGTCCGTAGGGCTAAAGCCCAAGAAAATCAAAAGACCTCTTATGATAAAAAAGGCTTTACTTAGGTCTTTTTCTATTGGGCAGAAAGTTATTGTTCTCCTGCCAACATCCGAGAGTAAGATGATGTCTAAATGGCATGGACAATGAGGGTATTGAACAAACGGCCATACAAATATCGAATCTCCCAACCTGATAGGTGAATCAAGACCAATATCTAGCATATAAACCCCCTTAAAGAATGGAGAGAAGATCCTATAGAAACCACCACAGTAATTATGACTAGTCTCTTAACAGAAGAGTCGGATAAAAATACCTTGATTCCTTCCCACAGACACAGAAACAACATCTACAAGACTTATTGGAACATTTTCCAAATGTCTTTAAAAATGAACCAGGCAGAGTAAACTGGGTTTTCCACTATATCCGTACACCTCCAGGGAAGGTTGTGCATTAAAAAGCATATCGGATCCCTGAAGCAAGACAAGGGATAGTCCTAGAGGAAGTGGAGAAGATGTTAAGCTCTGATATTATTGAACTATCCCAGAGTCCTCTCCGAGCCAGATCAATCATGGAGGTTCTCTATTGATTTGAGAAGGGTGAATGCAGTGTCCCAATTCAACAGTTATCCTTGGCATAGGGTAGATGATCTAATTGACCGACTGGGAGCTGCTGTTTTCCCCATCACGACTGATCTGACAAAAGGTTACTGGCAAGTACTGGTAATCCAGAATACAAGAAGAAAACAGCCTTCTCCACCCCTATTGGACTATTCCAATTCAAAGTGTTAATCTTTGGTCTTCACTGGGCACCAGCCACATTTGAAAGGTTAATTCTTGGGCATACTCCTATTTCTATGGAGCTTATATTGATGATATAATCATTCATAGTAGAACATGGAAAGAACATATGCACCATCTCTATTTAGTCATCAGAGCCCTAAGGAAAGCTGGCCTTACTACAAACCCGAAAAAATGTCACCTGGCACAGTCAGCAGCCAAGTACCTAGATTTGTTTGTGGGAAACCCCAAAGTGAAAAGGTGAATGTTGTGCAAAAAACCTGACTACCCAAAACCAAGAAATATCTGAGGGCCTTTTTAGGGTTGATTGGGTATCATAGGCAGTTGTGAGGAACACAAGGTGGCACAAGTAAGACAGACACAAGTGATCACAGTTCAGGAGTGTTTATTGAACAATGAATTCTGTATACAGGTTGGAAAATGCCTAACCTAAATCTAAGATGGGAGCAAGTGTCGACCATCTAATAAAAAATAAGGCAGTCCTAGTAGCATTGTGTCAAATAAAAAAGGGTCTATACTAAGAAACATATTGCCAAGCCTTATAACTAATACAAAAAGGGGTGTGGGATAGTTCTCAAGAAAAGAAAGAAGTGCTAGCTTGCGTCTCCCTTCCCCACGTTTTGGACATGGGGTAAGAAGGGAGCTCGGAGCACAGTACAGTCTCTGGCTTTTCAAACACGAGACAACAGTTCTAATGGCAGATTTAAGGACCGTTGATGGCCAAGTCTCATTTTCTTGAAAGTCTTTTCCCTTCGAGACCTGGGGTCTTCAACAAAAAAAAACAGTACCCAAAACTAAGAAAGATCTGAGGGTCTTTTTAGGGTTGATTGGGTATCATAGGCAGTTGTGAGGGTTCCATGTGTTAAAATTGCAGCAAAAATGGCTGTGGATGCAAAATATCATGGCAAAAGGGCAGTGGTTTTGCCGCCGCAATCCATGTAAAGGAAGCGGGGGACAACCACGCATCCCCCGCCCCCCTTAAATGGTATAATGGAGTACACCTTTACCGGGTCAAACCACTGCATTTTTGCCACGATTTTTTGCACAGGTGACATTTTTGCTGCGATTATATCACTGCATACCTTTGTGAGGAACACAAGGTAGCACAAGTAAGACAGGCACAAGTGATCACAGTTCAAGAGTGTTTATTGAACAATGAATTCTGTATGCAGGTTGGAGAAACGCCTAATCTAAACTTAAATCTAAGATGGGAGCAAGTGTCGACCATCAAATGAAAAATAAGGCAGTCCTAATAGCGTTGTGTCAAATAGAAAAGGGCCTATACTAAGTAACGTGTTGCCAAGCCTTACAACTAACACAAAAAGGGGTGTGGGATAGTTCCCAAGAAAAGAAAGAAGTGTTCTCAAATAATATGTCAGGATGCGGTAGCTTGCATCTCCCTTCCCCACGTTTTCTACATAGGGTAAGATTGGAGCTCGGAGCCCAGTACTGTCTCAGGCTTTTCAAATACACAAGAAAACAGTTCTAATGGCAGCTTTAAGGACCGTTGATGGCCAAGTCTAATTTTCTTGAATGTCTCTTGCCCTCGAGGACTTAGGGTCTTCAACTTAACAAAAACAAAAGTTCCTTTACCAAATAAAAAGTTTGCTTTCAATGTTCGCTGGGTGATGGGTTCACTCCTGGGTCCCCCTCTTCTGGGTGCTGGCCCTTCTCAATTGTTTATCACAATTTCACATAGGGTGCTGGTTTCACCTCTGGGTCCCCTTCTTTGGGTTCCCTACGGTTTCTTCTTTCCTCACAAATCTTCGTCTTTTCAAACCGTTCTAGTGGACATCCCTCCACCGGGTTCACTCTTGTCAACACACTGTTTCCTGGAACTTTAGACTTGCCCCCTTCTCGTTAGCATCCCTCGGTCGGGCTCACTCTTGCCAACTCCACATTCACTTGTATTTGCATGATTCACTTCCCTTACTTTCTCAAATCAATCTTGGGGTGACAATTTTCACCTTTGGGTTCCCCTCTGCCGGGCTGCGACCCCTCTTAATTGTTAGCCTCCCTTCACCGGGTTTACTGCGGTTCTCGATCAGGGTGATAGTAGCTTACCCCTGGTTTCTCCTCTTTTGGGCGCTGACCCCTCTTTAAATTCAATGTTCTATTTTTACACAGTTCAATGTTTGCAGGATTTACTTCCCTTTCTTTCACAGTGCTCGTAGATCAAAGTTTTTCGAATGTACAGGGATTTTTTATTGACCCTCTGTATGACCATTTTGACCTATTTCACTGGCCTTCCTATGGCCTTCTGTTATCTGTTGTTTCTCTCATATGGGGCTCGACCAGAGTCTCTGGAGTTAGCACCCACGTGGTGCCGGGGTTTCCCTCTGCAGCTGGTCTCCCCTTCAACACTTTTTACAGTTCTTTCAAAACTTGCCACTTTGCCATTATCAATTAACAGAGCTTGGTTCTTATCGGCTCTCCTCTCGACTCTCCGGCTGTGATGAACCGCTTGGCTATCCTTTTCATTAGAGTCAAGGCCGGTACCACGGTCGCTGGAACTATCCTCGCTCCTGCTTATCGCCATAAGCCTGTCCTGTGTACGGTTGACATCTGCTGCAAGACACTTGTGCTATTGTCAGCGGTTTTAGGCTTTCTTCCTCGAAGGTTCCACGGGCCTGGGATGAAAAGGGCAAGGTCACTTCTCTCCTTGCCACCCTCTTGATTCCTGCCGCCTTTCTCCTAAGCATAAACTGCTGCGTCGGGTTAGACTTCTCGTTGTACTGTCTGTCATGCCTGCCTTGCTCGTACTGCACTCTCTTGCACCACCTTTTATCACTGTGGGGAAAGGAAAGGGCCGTCAGGTATGTGTGGTTCAGGTTAATTGCTTGACTTTGCCTGACACTGGGGTTGGGACACTACAGATAAATAGTCTTATCAGTCTGCAGTCTTTCGTGAGTAAACAGTTTTCAGGTTTGAAAGGAAATGGGTTGAAGTGTCAGAGTATCCTACAGGACGTGATGGGGAAGATATGTTATAGGGTATTATAATCTTCGTTCTAGGGGGGTAGGTGATTTCAGAAGGGTGGGTTTTGGACAGTTTGTTGGAACTGTAATTGTTGGTCACTTTCGATTGGGAGTTCTGGAAGTGACACTCAGAGGGACGAGATTGGTAGGGATTGCGGGACAAACGGGAATAGATGGGATTGTGAAATAAATAAGGGGGACTGTGAGAATAGTAGTATTCTATTTGAACAGGTACCCCACTAGCAACCCTCCCTTCTCTTTCGCTCAGGAAGGAGGCGATCCATTGCGTGGCTTGGTCTGAGAAGTGGGCAGTGTCCCTTAACCTGGCAATCAAGATGGAATGATCCACCAGATCAAAGGCCGCTGAGAGGTCTAAAATCATAAGCAGAGAGGTTTGACCATTATCCATGGTTTGGAGCTGATGGGATATTGGAGCAAAAAGTGCTGTCTCGTCCTGTGATTCTGCCTGAATCCGGATTGGTATTTGTGCAGAATCTGCGAGTTATTGAGGTAGAGTGATATCTGTTTATAAGCAACCCTATCCAGTATTATTTTCAGCAGGAATTGGGTGTTGGTGATGGGTCTGTAATTTGTTGGGGTTAGAGGACATAGATTGAGTTTTTTTAGTGAGGGAGAAATCCAAGCGTTCTTGAGAGCTTTCGGGACGCAGTTTTGGGCAAAGGAGGTGTTAACGAATTCTGTGAGAGCTGGAATGAGCAGAGGAGAACACTCTTAATTATCTTTGCAGAGCAAGGATCCCCCTTGCAGCTAGTGGATTTTTAGCTGCAAATTACTCTTTGTTAATTCTGCTTCAGAAACGGGTGAGAAATTAAAAGACTAGTGATCCTTAGCCTTGACTGGGGTGTCACAGAATTCTGACAAAGAATCGTTATTTAGGGAGAGTTTTATATCTGTAATGATCTCTTTAATCTTTTCCAGTTTACCAGTGATGGCTGACTGGATATTGGTGTACAAAGTTTCATTTTTTAATATTGGCTCTATATTTGGACCTTTTGGCTGTTCCTGTTCCTTTAGAATTTTGAAAAGCTCCTTGCTACCTGAGGTTGCATTTATAATTCTATCGTTAAGAGATTCCTTCTCAGCTAAAAGGAGCGCTATTTTATAGGTCCTTGTTGCTTTTTTGTATATATCCAGGCTGAACAAGTCTCGGCTCTTTGTCCATGCATAAAAGTATTTGATTTTTTTTAGCTTTAAGTTCTATGAGGTTAGCATTGAACCAAGTGTTGCATCTACGTTTCTACTGACAAAGTTTTTTCTTCAGTGGTGCCAATTCCGCCGTGATTTCCCTAAAGGATTCTACGGGAGTATTGGTAATTTCATGTAGACTTCCTGAGTTGAGAATCTCTGAAGTTAGGGTCGTGGCCCATGGTTTTAGATTTTCTAATTTTAGTCTCTTGTAATTTCTAACTAGTCTTAATACCTTAGAGTCGTCTGATTTCTTATTAAAACAGTCAATGCAGGTCTGGAAATAGATGCACGAGTAGTTCGACCAGGGGCAAGGCATGATTTCAAGGTTCTATAGGTTCAAATTATGGGAGGGTATGTTCCATTGTGTGTGTAGGGTCTCTGACAAATTGGAAAAAGCCTAGGGAGTCTAATGCAGTCTCCAGAGACTCTGCCATGACATCCAAGTCACTACCTAGCCATAAGTTGAAATCACCTGATAGGATCATTTTGGTTTTAAGTCGAGTAAAGATAAGAGGTAATTTCTCAATTGGGCTGAAAAGTTAGGTGCTGAACCAGCTGCCCTATATAAGAGTAGAATGTTAAGGGTGGATTCGGCACAAATGCCTATTTTTAGTAGCATTCATTCTGTCCCCAGAATATCTTCTACCTCAGTTTCCCAAATTTGTATGTCAGATTTGAAGATCATGACTACTCCCCCGAACCCCTTGCTTTATAGTCTGTCCTGCCGCAGCATCCTTCAAGTACCAATAAAGCAAGCAGTTTCATACTTAAAATACTATCTCACTGGCAGAAAGTTTAGACTGGTCACTGATCATTCTCCTTTAACATGGATCAGTCTCCGTAGAGACAACAATGCGCAAGTCATGCGCTGATTCCTAGATATGCAGCCTTATTGCTTCCTGGTAGAACATCGAAAATGAAGAGATCAGGGGAATATAGACTTTCTTTCCTGTTTCCCAATAGAAGCTGAAAGAACCAGCGGTATTAGGGGAAAGGCAGGTGATGAATCAAATGATGTTGTCACTTCTTTACCGTAGGTAGCCTCTCCTCATGTGGCCAGAGGACAGCAGCCGCTACTGGATCCTAACACGGGGGGCAACTTTTTGATGGAGCATCTCATGGGGGAGGTTTCCCTCAAGGGGGGAGGGTGAGACATTGTTTAATGGGACACAGTGTCACCCTTTCCCTTTCAGTGATATCCCCTCCATTCCACATGCTTTGATGGCATATTGTAATAATCGCCCTCAGCAACCCACAAAGCTTCTTGACAGTATCCTTCAATATTCTTAAACCAACCTAATGACAAACATTGACATAAGAGGGCAACCAGAATGAAGATTGCTCAACTGAAGCAAAACGAGCAGTTTAGTAGTTGGAGAAATCCGATTGGCTCTGAGCATCTCCCTTTCTCAGCTCAGAAGTTCAACGATGCAACAGCTCACCAACACGGAGAGATCTGACCGGCGAGCCTACGCTGGGTAAGCCAAGCTGTCAGGTGGACAGGCGATGGCAGAGCCATGATTGAACCGCGGAGAAAAAGAAGGCAACAAGCAAAGATGAAGAGCAGAACAGAGACCAGGAAAGGCAACGCCTGCGCTGGTGGTGCACTCCTACGGGCACCAGAGATGTCGAAGAGGGTGCAAAGCAGAAAGGAAACTTCATGTCAGCAAGGGAAGCTGGTGCGACACGCAGAACGCCATCCATGTAGAGCTGAGCTGTCCATAACCAAAGAGAGAAAGCAGGCATGAAACGGGACCCAAACGGGAGTCAGAAAAGCTACGTAAACTGTTCAAGCACCAGTGAGCCCATAGTAGGACTAGCACACCTGGTGGGAGTGGGAGAAGGAACTTCTAAGCACAAGTGGGAAGCGAATCCCTATGGCATGACACGTGGCTAATTGTCATAGTCCCAGAACTTGGGGAAGAAGGAAAATACAAGTACCCAAATGAAAAGGGAAACTTGGGAAAGCTAAATACCCTGTTGATCCCTAAGCTGTTGACTGTTGTGTTGAAAGTCCTGGCAGGAGAGTACATCAGACGAACGGCGAGTCTGGGATTCACACCCATAAAGTTGAAATTGAAAGTTCTGGCAGGAGAGTAGACCAGGCAAGCTAGAGAATTGAAACAAAACAGAAAGGATGAGCAATTCCTCTTCTTGAAATGAACTGTACAAAAGACCTGACAGGGACGTGCACCAGTTGTTGTGTGAGTCTGGAACCTGCACCCAAGTTTTAGCATTCTAAAAAGGGAATCCAAAGGAAGATTTGTACTGAGAAACCTTATGGGTTTCTCCATAGCTAGTCCCTGGGGATTTGTCATCCAGGTGGCCAGGACACAGACATCGCTATTGGATCCAGTACTTGGGGATGGACCAGTAAAGGAGGATCACCTGGATGGGGGTCCTTGGGGAGTAGGAGTGGGACACTGACGGGTGAGACGCGGTATCCCCATTCTTTCAACACCTTTTCCCCATTTTAGCATATAGGATATTCCAAAACGCTGCCCCCCCACCTTTCCGACACTAACACTTTCGCACAACACGAAATTGGACCCAGTTCTTGGGGGTTGAGCAGTGGGGGAGGATCACCTGGATGAGGGGTCCTTGGGGAGTAGGAGTGGGACACCGATGGGTGAGACGCGGTATCCCCTTCTTTCAACACCTTTTCCCCATATTACCTTGTAGGATATTCCAAAACACTGCCCCCCACTTTTCCGACACAAGCACTTTCGCACAACACAAAAGACAACAGACTATCACAAAAGTCGTTTACCTGACATGTCCCAATACAAGGGTCAGGCAAAGTCAGCAATTGACCAGAATCACACACACCTGACGGCTCTTTCCCTTCCCTGCAGGGATAAAAGGTGGAGCACGAGAGCACAGGACGAGCAACGCAGACTACACAAAGTGAGAGCTAAGTCAGCACGGCAGTTCAAAAGGAGGTGAAAGAATGCGACTATCAAAATGGTGACAAGGGGAGAAGTAACCTTGCATTTTCCTATCAAGGCCTGTGAAACCATTGCAGACGGAAGCATAAGACTGCGAACAAAGGCCAGCATGTGTTGCAGCAGATGTTGATGGTACACAAGACCCTCCTCTGCTAATAGCCAAGCCAGGTAGAGGCGTTGGTCTCAGTGGTACCAACCTTGACTCGAAGGAGAAGAAAGCCAAGCAGATTATCACATGCAGGGAGTCGACAGGGATTCGATCAGAAACCAGGCCGTGTTGAACGAAAAGTAGCAGACCGATAATTTGAACTTTGGAAAGCTTAAAGGAACTTTTGAGAAAGTCAGGGAGAGCATGCAACAGTGGCGTCCAGCACCACGTGGGTGCTCACGCAGAAAACTCTGGGCGATTACCCAAAGGTAGACCCTACCATAATCAGAAGGCCTTGGGAAGAGTCGAAGATGGCTCAAAGTGGTGATACAGGGGTCTTGTAAAATCCTCAGTACCTTTGAAAGTCTTTGACCGACAGATGATTGTGAAGAAGGGGAAGTGAATCCCGCATGAAAGAAAAGCCACAATGAACCCGAAGGAGGGAGGCGAATGTCAAAAAGAGGTCAGAGTTCAAAAGAGGGAGATCCAGGGTGGAAAGTTATCAACCAAAGTGCATTGAAAAGGAACTGTTTAATCAATGTATTTATTTATTTGTAGTTTTTTATAAAGCGCTACTTGCTCGTAGGCCTCAAAGTGAACAAAAAACAAAACAAAACATATCATAACAGATTGTCAGGAGAGGGGTGCAGAGGAACCTAGCCTGGTCTGATCAAATCTATACAAAGGCAACCTAGTCTGGATCAAGGTTGAATAGGTGAGTTTTGAGACGTTTCTTGAACTTGAGACTGGAGTTGGATTGCCCAAGTTCAAGCGGGAGTTTGTTCCAGGATGATGGAGCCTGAACATCAAAAACGGAGCCACCAAATGTTGAAAGGATATACCTCAGTTGGATACGTTTTAAGGGGTCATAGGACCACAAATGGCGACCAGGTGGAAGGGTAGTGAGGCAGTTGATATGGTATTGAGGGGCTTCACCATGACAGCACTTGTAGGTCAGGGAGAGTAACCTGTACAGGACATGTTGTTTGACAGGAAGCCAATGAAGACTTTGGCTGGCACGTGTGACATGTTCCCTCCGAGTAAGGCCATGGACGGCTCTAACTGCCTCACTCTGAGCAACTTGCAAGGCCAGGAGATTCGCATTGGATGTCCCCACTAATAAGCTGTTGCAGTAATCGAGGTGTGAGTTAATTAGGGCTGTGGTTAGGAGGGATCTATTTTTTAGTGAAATGTATGGGCGGATGTGGTTTAATAATTTCGACACATACCCACAAGAGGCCCGGACAGAGGCAACATGGGGTTTCATGGACAGCTCTGCATCCAGCACAACACCCAATGTTTTCACCTTCTTGGATACTTGGATTTTATTTCCTGCTATGAAAAAGCTATTGTAGTCAGGGGACATGGTTTTTAGTCTTTGTCCTGATGTTAAGATCAGGAGTTCAGTCTTTTCGAGATTGAGAGCAATGGAGTTTATGGTCATCCAATCCTGAATGGCATTATAGATGCAATTGATGACATCAGATTCCATGCTGTGACAGCCAGTTAACTCTACGAGAACCTGTGTGTCATCTGCGTAGTTGGTATACTGCACACACAGGCCATCCAGAAGAGCGAGGAGTGGCATGGCATAAACATTAAACGGTAATGGGGAGATACATGACCAATGTGGTACACCGCAGGTAGTAAGTGTGGGCATTGAGCGGGCATTCTGTATGGCAACTCTGGCGCTCCTTGGGCCAAGAAAAGAGAGAATCCACTCAACAGCTGTGTCAGAGCAATGCGCCTGTTCACTGAGCCTGGTGACCAATAATGAGTGGTCAACTAGTTCAAAGGCTGCAGAAAGATCGAGCAACAGTAGGAGAGGAGATATGCCTTTATTGATTTATGAATCACAGTGCCCAGGGAATTGAGGGCTCAGGCCGGAGGTTCCAGCTTCCCTTTCATTGCTGCTACCCAATGGAACTCCCTACCACCCCACCTAAGAGGAATAGCTTCCCACCTAGCTTCCCGCAAAGCAATTAAAACTATACTGTTCGTATGAACCTGCCACCACCCCTGACTGGGTTCTCATTGTTCTCAATGTGCTGATTGTAACTGTAAACGCCTCACCGTAAAGTACCTCTGCATCTTAACTTTGCTACACTGATTGTAACCTGTAGCAATGTATGTACCTTGTAACTAAGACGCATTCCTGTAACAGCGCCTCAATGCCTCTGGGCTGCCAGTGCGCTTTATACATTTAAATACAAATGTATCTACGATGTTTGCAATGTTGGATTTAAGATGATCAATGCAGTTTCTATCCTGTGCATATGCCTAAAACCCGATTGTCTCTGGTTCAAGATGTTATTATTTTCTATAAACTCCTGGAGCTGTATATATATGACACGATCCAACATTTTTAGAAGAAATTGAACGTTTGTGATCGGTCGATAGTGTTTGGCTAGATTGGGATCCAGGTTATTTTTCCTGAGGAGCGGGGTAATCCATGACTCCTTTAAGACTAAGGGAACAGTAGATTCAGCAAAGGACAGTTTGACCAATGTGGTTACCCAGGGGGCAAGGGTATACATACAAGCTTAAAAGATGGTAGAAGGGCAGCTATCTCCTAGGCACGAGGTAGGTTTCATGCCGGCTACTATTTTACAAATCTGGACCTCTGTGCATGGCTGAAACTGAAATATAGCATGGGAACGATTACAATTAGTGGGGAAAGTAAAGGGCTCAAAGGAGCAGGGTAGACTAGTGCTCATTTCCAAGTATTTCCTTTGCTGGGCAGCAATGGCATGTTGGTGAGCTGACATTTTGATTTTAAACCCGTCATGTAATGTTGTGACATTGGGTGGTGTCCAGTCAAACGATCGAAAAAAAAAAAAAAGGATCGAATGACCTTTTGCTCGAATGCAAAAGGATTGAAAAAAAAAAGGGTCGAATTGTTTTTTAATTTATTTATATATATTTTTTAGTTTGGGTTGGTAAAAAAACTATTTAATTAAGAAAACAGGGGGTTGT
Organism: Ambystoma mexicanum; assembly: GCF_040938575.1. NCBI lineage: Eukaryota > Metazoa > Chordata > Amphibia > Caudata > Ambystomatidae > Ambystoma > Ambystoma mexicanum. Next base: position 570,113,612 of record NC_090938.1, on the reverse strand, counting down.
GGGGGGAACCCCCCATAAAAAAAGTAAAAAATAAAATAAAATGTGACCTTTTTTTTCGATCCTTTGACTGTCGATCAAAAGGCATTCGATCCTTTTGTTTTCGACCCTATCACTGGGAACCACATTGGGTGTATTACCCTCAAACTCTTTAAGGATGGTGAATAGCTCTCGCGAGTTAGTGTGCTGAAGAGATCCTATCATTGTAGCTTTGTGATTTAGCTGTGATAATAGCTGACTTCAAGGTTTTTACTGAGTTTTTATAAAGGTCTAACAGAGAGAGGAAGGGATTTTTCCTCCACACTCTCTTGGCTCTTTGATTAGTACGACACAAGATGGTGATCGAGTCTCTAAACCAGTCGCTCTTATTGGCTTTGTTCTTGGTGGGTTTAGATTTTCTAGGAGCTAAAACGTCTATAATGTCATTAATGATGTTAGTGATATGAATGGTGAGATCGATGGTGCAAGTAAAAGTGTCTACATGGGATAATTTGGCCAGTAGATGGGAGGCTAAAATCAAAGGGATAACCTTTTTTAAATTTCTGGTAATAACAGAGTGTTTAGGGTGGGACTCAGAGGACAGGGGGTAGGCAGGTATTATAAGAGAAACATGCACTAGAAAATGGCCTGACCATGGACAAGGCTCAATATTAAGGTTAATCATGGCTAGGTGGTGAGTAAGAACCCAGTCTATTGTATGTCCAACTCTGTGGGTCGGAGCAAGCAGCATCTCAGTAAAGCCAATGTTGTTCAGTGCTGAAAGCAACGAAACTGCAAATTTATCATGGGGATGATTGCCCCAAAGATTAAAGACTCCAGGGACAATAACGTGAGTAGTTACTTTAGTGAGGCTAGTAAGCAAGCTGATGAATTGCTCCTCAAAGAAGGGGGTAGTAGGTGGTGGCTGATAAATTACCACAATCGTGGGGGAACTATTGGCATCAAACTTAATTTTGGCAACCAAACTTTTGCAGCCTTTCGGGGGAGGAGTGAGTGTTAACGTGAATGTCCAAACACTTTCTGGCAATGATAGCCACCCCTTCACCTCTACGATCGGGGCAGTCCGCTCTAAAAATGCAATAGTCAGGGGGAATAGCAAGGTTGGCAACTGTTGGAATTGTGTCCGTGAGCCATGATTCAATGCTAGCCACGATATCACAAGGTGTGATGGTGAGATAATCATATATTTCGACCCGTGTTTTAGTAGTGAATGGATATTGAGCAAGGAAAAGTGCATGTTTGTGTCATGTCGTGGAATAACAATTGCCCTAGAGGAGTTGGGTGGTACAATATCTACAGGTGCTTGCATGATTTTTAAAATAATCAAGAAATAAGAGCTTTACCTAATGATCTGACAAACCCAGACACAAACCAGCACTAACCGGCTTGTCCCTTATGCGCCCGCGCTAATATGCTTGAGGACTATGAAAATGAGAGCGTAGAACTACAGTGGCAATGGGACTTGTAGTCCTAATACAGGGAGCGATGAGCAAAGTTTTGCATGATGCAGCAGGCAAGTAGTGAGGTTTAAAACTTGAGGGACAGCAGGTAGGCTAAATACAATTTAAAATATATTTTTAAAAGAAAATTCAATCGTTCAACACGACTTGTAAAATATGTAAAAGGCTGCCTATGAGATAGGACTAACGTGCGGCACAGAGCGGGGACTCTAAAGCAGTGAAAGCATCAGGTTGGTTGAATACGTTTTGGTGAAGGGTCTATGCCTGGAAGAGGGGGACCCAGGGGTGAAGCCGTCACCCAAAGTATATGTGGAACAGAACTTTGTTTGTTTGTTGAATGCATCAGGCCCTCGAAGGCAAGAGACTTTTATTGAAAGGAGACTTAACCGTCGAAGAATCTGATAGAGGAAATGGAACTGTTAGCTCGTGCTGAGAAGGCTCGAGTGTGTGCTCCAAGTCGCACCTTGTCCCGTGCTGAAAACACCCTTGGCAATCGCATCCTGGCTTATTATTTGTGAACACTTCTTTCTTTATTGAATCCTTATTCCACAAACTTTTTGTAATTAGTTGTAAGGAATTGGCAATATGTTTTTCTTAGTATAAGCCCTTTTAATTTGATACAACACCACAAGGACTGCCTTATTTTTCATTTGATGGTCGACGCTTGCTCCCATCTTAGATTTAGGTTTAGAATAGGCGTTTTTCCACCTTGCATTTACAGTTTAATAAACACCCTTGAACTTGATCACTTGTGTACGTCTTTACTGTTGCCACCATGAATTCCTTACAATACCTTTAGGATTTTTAACTGCGTTGCACAAGTAGAAAACCTGTGAAAGGGAGTTATTTGCCTGGGAGTGAATTGCAATACCAAGAGGAGTTAGTTATACTCTTGAGCTACAGGACCTTGGTTATTTTTGTTTTACTTTTTTCTTTGGTGAAGAGAAACCTAGGGAGGTGAGCCATCCCCTGGAACTGTGAACACTGTAGGAGATTTCTGTTGAATTTACACCTTTTGTTGAACTTGGCCATTTGTGCACTTTTCAAACCAAGAACGTTATCCTTAGCACCTTGTAGTTATTTGTAGTGGGAGAGGGCTAACGTAGGATTTCGGACACAGGACATTTTTGCTTTGGACATCTTGACAACGGACAGACCCTTCGTTTTTTGGTTGAGGTAGGGAAATACCTCCTAGATTAGGGACAGTGAGGCCTTTTCCAAACCCCATTATTATTTAAAAACATGAGTACCCTGTGTCTGCATCTCATTCCTGGCTCTTCACACATGTTTGTAATATCTTGCTCTGCTAGGATCAAAGTGTTAGTTTCCCAAAGTTGACGAGAATCTATCTGAGTGCTAAGGTATGTACTGTGAGAAACCTGAGGATATTCTCACTCCTAAACCCCCATGGATTATCTTCTCAGGTGGCCAGGGAAAGGCCATCCCTCTTGGATGCTAACCCTTGCGGTGGAGAAGCGAGGGAAGATCGCCTGGGTGGAATTATATTTTTTTAAAATATTTGTTTTTGGTAGCAAAAATTAATTTACACCTTTACAAAAAATGTTGTCAACTGAAATAGCACTTTTCATAGCAAAGTCAAAGTATACTTTTGTATAAAACACATTGTAAGACATGAATAAAACCACTTATACATCAGAATTTATAATACAACAAATCTAAAATTCATTAAACACACATTTGAGTTTAGTACAATGTGAAGCAAATTTCAGTTTCAAATCTTCCCAAAAACAATTTCAATTTCATGCACCACTCTAATAAACACTTTACAATTAAAATTACTAACTCATCAGTTTAGAAGAATGTTCATATACATTCAAAAAATGTCAACCAATGCTCATCAATAGGAAGAAAGAATTGTCTCTCCTTATGTAAAACCAAACTCCATGATGCCAGTTGTATTACATTTGGTGGTATAAATGCTATTTAGGTGCCAATATGACATCTGTGGCCTTCACGGTATACATGGATTTATTTAATGCGAGAGTTCTTCCTCAGTCATATTCACAAGTCTCACAGTTACTAGCATGATAGAATTGGACTGGCCCCACATGCAACGCAACCAAATCAAGTGGCGCTCAAAGCTAGAGTTCGAAACCAGAAGAGGTCCCATGCAGCAGAGCCTTTGTTGCTCGAAATGGGTGCAATACATAAGCAAATGTTCCAGAGTTTCAGACTCCCCAGGTGTGAAACAAAACCGGCAACAGTCCCACTGCCCCAACTCTTTATATCCTAACAAATTCCTGATACGAGATCCCGTGTGGATAAGATCCAGGCGGAATCTCATGTATGTCCTTCTAGCATTTTTATCAGGAAAACACAGTACATAGGGCAAGCAGGGAGAAATAGCATGGCTGAATTTCGCATAGGTACAAAATGAGGAATAACCTGAAATCAAGTCGGAATTACGGGCCCATCCATTCCTAAAGAATCTAGTGTTGCCTTTCCCCGGAGAGTCAATTAGGTCCTGCTGCGACATAGTCAAAGTTCTTAAAATCGCAAACATGCGTAGCTTAAATTCGACAATAGATGCCGGATGGTCTTCTTTAAGCATTGACCTAAAATCCTCACAAAGAGAATTGACTGGGGGCGAGATCATTTTACTAAATGAATGTACCATACGCCAGTCATATTTACCTACCAAGGGATATCATCCCAATTCATGTAGGAGAATTGCATTAGATAGGTAAGCAGGGAGGCCTAAGATCCAAATTTTGCCTTGCAAAAGATTTAATAATGGCCCCATATTCAACAAACGGGCATCCAGGGTGTAGAGTAGAATAGACTCTACTTTCATGGTATAATAGTGGAGCAGGGGCATAAGAGAGTATCTACAATACCTAGAGAAAATAATTCGCATCTGGGCAGACAGATGGTTAAGCTTGGTATCCGACACTGTAGGCCACTTGCCGACAAACGTGCCATTTGATATATGGTAACCCAAATAAATGATCTCTTCCCTCATCATGATTGGTTGTGAATTTACGACATAGTTGGATCTCGACATTTTCTTCTTGGTCGTGAAGGCTATGATATGAGATTTAGCAGAATTAATTGTCATATTGTTCAAAACACAGTACTAGTGAAAAATGTTTAATTTATTTTGAAGCCCAAAGGGTACCTTATCAAATAGAATGACATCATCGGCGAATGACAACCAGTGGAGACGTAGCTTGCCCAAGGATACCGGAAAGGTGTTCGTTCCCTCCCATATTTTCTCGATATCGGCCAGGTATAGATTAAAAAGTACTGCGGCCAAATTGCAACCCTGCTTCACACCAATTTTCGTCGGGATTCTATCAGATAACAGGCCCTCTGAGTTGATCCGGACCCTATATGATAGGGTGGAGGGTCCTCGGAGTTTGGGAGTGGGGTACCCTCAGGCGAGACATGGTATCCCCCTTTCCCTAATAATGACCAACCTAACTCTCACCTGACCTTTATGGGTTATTGCAAGACCTCTCCCCTCATTGCCTCAATTTGTCCCCTCATTATCTCACATTTGACACTGTAAAGTACTGGGACAAGGAAGAGGAGACTGAGAGTATTAAAGAATATACCTTCATTTTACCACTGGTACTGGGACGAAGAAGATGCCCGCAGAGAGTCGGGCATGTCCCTTTAATCATGGTCAGGCAAACCTAAGTAAGGCCACAAACCAGAAACCTGTTAACTGGTTGCAGGTGTATAAAATGATGGTCAGAGTACAAGAGAGGGTGAGCAACAGGATGCCAAAGGCAAGCTACGTGGGAGAGAACAGCAGATGACCCTTTCATGTGTGGAGGCAGCCGTGGTGGGACCAGAGCAGGAGCCAGGTCACCGTCAGAGACCCCAGGAACTTGGGTGGCCCAGGACAAGTGGGCTGTATCGAGGGCACAGGTGTGGGAGCCTCCAGCACAGAGCGCGAGCAGCAGAAGCTGCGGGCGCATCCAGTGAAGAGAGGACGCCATCCGCGTCGGAAAGTAACCTCTCCAATTGCTGGCATGCAGATAAGACTGCCCGGTAGGCAAGCAGGGCTCGTATCAGAAGGCCTGCCGGCCCACAAGCAGAAAGGAGGCTGCGGTGGACTTTGGAGGGAGCTGCAATCAACCGGTGAGTGTCAGGGAGAATACTGGAGCACCAGGGGGATCTTAACAGACCGGGAGTAAGTGACGATCTTTGAAAACAAGTGCAACAAATATTTGTTGATTACCAAACCAAACAGAAACTTGAACCTACATATAATGAATGTATTATAAATACCGAACTGCATGAAAACTTACAGTTGAGCATAACGAATGCATTGTAATTACCAAACTGAATGGAAACTTAAATTAAAGCCTAATGAATGCATTTTAAACACTGAAATTTAACATAACAGAAGTATATTGAAAACTGAACTGAATGAAACCTTGAAGTTAAATACATTGAATATTGAATACACTGAAGCACTTTAATGGCAAAGTAAATCTTGAAGATAAATAAAGTGCCCATGTGAAAATAAACTACGGAAAAGGGTGTACGTGTTAAACAGTGCCACAGAACATGGGATATGACTAAAACGCCACAATGGTAAACTTTTATGAGTGAATGCAATGCAGGAAGACTACAGAGTGGCAAGAGGGGTCTGGTGTCATGATGCCTAACCCCGGGGACCCAGACCAAGTCCAGCAACCCCGGAAGCAGGCATCAAGTTATTCCAAGCAAGGCCAACAGCCCCTGCTAGGGGCTATTTGGGTGCAGTCCTGGCGTCTATGGTGCAAGGCTCATATGGAGAGTCAGTCCTGGCGCCATAGGCTCATAGATTAAAACTTACCTGATGCAGACCATGCTGCAAACTTACCTGATGCAGACCATGCTGCAAGAGCTCCAAGCCAAAAGAGGCTTGGAAGGGACTACTTTACCTAGGGACTATTTTTTACTCGGGTGGGGCTGGGGAGGAATACTTACCTGGGACTACTTTGGAGGCTATTTAAACCACGCCCGAAGAGCAGCACACGCTTCGCGTTATTCTGCATCCAGCAGCGTAACGCTCACCGTGCCTGCAAGTCTGCATCCAGTCTTCTGCCACGCCCGCCTCGAGTCTGAAGCTCCTAGAAAAAGGGAGAAAGAAGGAGAAAAGGTTAGAACAAGAGCAATACCTTTGATCCTTACCTGAATGCCCGATCCACCGCGCCTTCGAGCTGGAAGAAAGAAGTTATTTTATGCGTGTCGCCTCGCCTGCTGCAGCGCCGCGCTGAACTCACCGGCCTTCGCAGCATCTTCACATTCCACCGCATCCTTCTGCATGTTCCCGCCGCACTCCGGCACCTAAGGGGAACACAAGAACAGGAAGGTAAGCCAAGGGAATAACAGAGGCAATATTAGTTACGCCCCATAGATTTACCTGATTTTACCACCGGGGGTACTATTCCTCTTCACGTGTCGGCGCAGCTTCCACTGCATCCTCGCCGAACCCCGGCCCCTAAGGGGAAACAAAAGGACAGCAAGGTGAAACAAAGGGACAAACAAGGGGAAACCTCCTCACCACAATAGACTTACCTGATTTTACCGCCGGAGACATTATTCCCCGAGACTTCATACTTTCTCTCAGCGCCTGAATAAGGGAGAAAGCAGCAGGTTACATACTGATATTATTTTATCGAACTGTGTTGGATAATACAAATCCTTACCTGAATATTACCGGTTGCCACGAGGAACTCTTCGCTAGGGTCAAGCTGCAACCTGCAAGGAATCGGACAAGAGTGAAAGTCAGACATTTGAACTCTTATGAACGACATACTTACGGCGTCTTGCCGGAAATCTCAGAGTCAATATTGTTCTGGAACTCACCAAGTCCTTCGAGCCAGTGAAGCAATTGGTTATCTACGCGCCCCTGCGCTCAATGCAGGATGGAGAGCTTATCTTTCCAAACCATCAGGTGAGACTATAAAAGGGGACATCAAAGGTGATCAGTGGGGAGAACAGCGGGAGTGGGTGGGGGTTAACGCTCAACTCCATGGGTGGTTAATTCCCTTTCTCCATTTGCAGAAGAATATTCCTACGGGCCAAGCAAACGAAGCTAGGTGGGCCAGTCCAGTCCGTCATCTCGGCACTACGTGTCACATTGGTGGAGACTGCAGCTGTCCAGTTCAGATCAACGCCCCTGTGGGAGCCAGGTGAGCATAACATCTGGCCCGTGATGGCCAAACCAAGAGGTTGATAAAGATCAACCAAAGAAGTGTGTGCTTGTACATAGAGCCAAGAGGCCAATAAAGTGGAATTAAGTAAAATTGACTTGGTCCCCAGGGGCAGGAGCTGAAGAACGTGTGTGACCTCAGAACCTTGGGATCCGGGTTGCGCAACCTGTGATGGGTGGTTCATGTAGTCTGCGCCAAGACCAGTGAACCTTGAATGAGGACCTTGAATGAGGAGACATCAAAGACTTTGTAAAACAGACAAAGGAGAAGCATTGTGACTGAACTGGCGAGGCAACCAGAAGGAGGTCTCGGGAGGATAGCTCAGGGGCAAGGTGCTCGCCTTGGAAGTAAGACGACACGGAGCAACACAGGTTCGATCCCTGGGTCCGCACTTAGAAACCTCTAGGCACCTTATAACTAACCTATCATATCATATCATGTTATACTTTTGAAAAGACTGAAATAAACTTGGCCCAGTTAAGGTTTTAGGGAAGGAAACCCAGAGACTTGAGAAACTGCACATGTTGTCTTGAGGGTGAAGCCTCAAGACCCCTTTGCTTTTTTAACTGTATTGCTTGGGGCTTGAGGAAGGAAACCCCAAGGACTATTGGAACTTTGTTGTCTTGAACGTGAGAAAGATGATCTGGAGACCTTTTATGGAACTTTCTTGCACTTGGAGAAGGGGAGTTGAAAGAAAGCTGAGAGCTGGAAGAAGGTCAGACTTTGAGTTAAGCACTGTTTATTTTGTTAATAACATCCATACACATTAGTTAGCTTTAGTTGTGAGGGCAAGAGTAGGTTTTGGACACAGACTTATTTTTTGTAATTTATTTTATTGGCAGAGAAACACAATGAAATCAAGTACAGAGTTTACATCCTTACATAGTTTGCATTCTTCTGCACATTTTCCAACTTTTCTCCCCACCAGTTCTTGTCGAACTCCTTCCCTCCTCCCTCCCCCCAGTTGCCTCCGGATAGCTTAACATAGTGTCCTTTTGAGTTCTAATTGTGCTCCACCATTACTTGTTGCCACCTTGCGGCTAAGGGTTATTTTCCCTGTTTACTACTCACAGACAGACTTTTAAGTTGAACTCTTTGACTCAGACTTTACTTAGTTTTGTTCAGGTAGGTGTAAGGAACTCATGGTGGCAACAGTAAAGAAAGATACAAGTGATCACAGTTCAAGGGTGTTTATTGAACTTTAGGATGGGTGAGATAAATGCCTGATCTGAACCTAAATCTAAGATGGGAGCAAGCTTCAAATAAAAATAAGTTAGTCCTAGTGGCGTCTTGTCAAATAAACATGGCCTATCCTAAATAAAAACGATTACCAATTCTTTAGTGCTAAATTACAAAAAGAGTGTGTGATAATGTTCACCAGAAAAGAAAGAAGTGTTCACAAAATGATAAGTGAGGACGGTATGGCTGGGTCTCCCTTCCCTACATTGAAGCACGGGACAAGGCGGGACTCTTCTCGAGCACAGCACACTCACGGGCCTTGTCCACACAAGGTTCACAGTTCTGGTTCAACAATATCAAAACCTTCATAGGCTAAGTCTCTTCCCTGACAAAGTCACTTGCCTTAGAAGGCCTGCTGATTCACAATGAGAAACAAACAAAAGGTTTCTCCGGTACTCTTGTACCTTGGGCGATTGCTCTTTGCCCCTTGGATCTCCCTCTGCCGGGCTTGGATCCTTCTTGCAACTTGGACATCCATACGTCGTGTTCACTACAGCTTTTCAAATATGGCTTGTATGATTTAAATGTTTTTTTAAACAATTCTTCACTGTGGACAACCCTCGACCGGGTTTACTCTTGTTGACACAATGTTCATGGGTGTAGTACTCTTGATGCAAAATAATCAAATAAACAAAAGTTCTCTCAGTGGTCTTGCACCTTGGGTGATTGCCTCTCACCCCTAGGATCTCCCTCTGTCGGGCTTGGTTCCTCCTCGTAGTTTGGGCCTCTCTCCGTCGGGTTCACTATGGTCTTTCTTTAACATAGTTCATGTATTGTTCATTTTCCTCAAAAGGCAGGGTGTTCCTTCTCCCAGCTTTCTGTCGGCATCGCTCTGTCAGGTTCACACTTGCCTTATTCCACAGTTCACAATCCTATTGGAAAGCGGGGTTCCCTTCCCCTAGACTTTCGATTGTATAAGGGATTTGACATAACCCTTATACGACCACTCTGACGCCTCACACCACACTTTCCTAGGGCTTCCGGTTCTTGTAGTTTTAAAGAACAGGTCCCGGTCAGAGTCTTTCGAAATGAGCACCCACGTGGTGCCGGACCCCTCAGCATCTGGACCTCAACTGGGCTTTCTTTAAAGTTCAAACACATACAAAAGTTCTTTCTCTTTCAGATTCCTTGCATTCAAAATGTTGCTACTTGCAACTTTGGGCTCAACACAGTTCGGTTAAAGGAATAGTGCGCTCAAAAATATTATTGTCCAGAGCGTTCGAGCATGTGGTTTTAAGCATATGTTGATCGATCGTAAAAACATTTCCTATGCAATTTACCATAGTTTTCCTCACTTTTACACATGTGAAATCAGGCAGCAGGGCGTGGCCATCTTGTGCTAATCTTATCCGTTTATCCATCCCCCTAAGGTGAACTGCCCTGGTGGCACTAAATCATATCCCCCGCCCCTGAAGCTGACATCTTCATTCCTAGCAATATTCTCCGCCTATCTCCATGACGTTACTGTGCAGCATAGCCAAACGTGCCCAGTCATCACCTACGTCTTGACGTCAGTTGACGCAGAACCCGGAATATCAACACACATCCTCTCACAGCGGAGTGCGTCCCAATTCTGAATACAAAACACTATTTTTAAAGGAAACCGGAATACTCTGCAATTTATAATGTGCTTTTATTTCACAATAACGATCCGAGAACATCCGCCGATTTCCATATTCAACCACATTGGCAATTTCTTTCTTTGTTTTTGATTCACAAATGTTTATCGTGAGTCACACAGTGTTCCCTTGGGTATTAGAAGCGCATTGTACGCACCGTGAATAGCAATGCTTCGACATCAGCTTGTTGCTAGACCACCGTAAACGATGTCAAGTTGCTCCGTGTCACTGGTACCGCGAAAGGGCATATGGGCCCGGGGGGATTGTCCGACAAAAACATAATCATGATCCAGCCATTTAGGTGTATCTGCAACTGCCTGCTGAAGAAGCCATCAATTGCTATCTGGAAACTATGACATTTGCAGAATGGGAGGATATAGCTATGTAGAAAACCTAACAGAAATGTGTCTCAGTAGCCGTTCTTGATTCTAATTTATCAATTTAAACATTAATTATGCACCGTGTAAAAAATAATGATGAATACAAACGTGAAACAATGCAAACGCAGAGAAAACATCGTGGAATGTTGGAGTCTATGATGTGCTTGAGAGGTTAGTGCTATAGAGTATGTTTATCTCGCAATGGGATGGTGATGCAGAAGGTGACAGAATAATTATAACAACACATAGACAGCGTTTTAACAGAATATTAGCATAGAATTTGGGGTTGGTGTAACCTATGGGAACCCTGACGTGGACTCCATGCATTTCGGTGCTGGACTGCCCATGTGCCGGGACAAAGACAAGTACTGTCCAATTTGTGTTCTTTCTCCGGCCCCCTCCCCTCAACACTCTCCTCACCTGAGCTGCTTGTCTCTGTGTCTCCGGAATGCAGGCGGCGTCAGGCCAAATAGTCCTTTTCCTTTCTTTATGGTAAGTGCCTGCCGCGAAGAGAAGCCACAGTGAATGCCGATCAACTGCAGACCTGTGGCTCCTTTCCCGAGGAAAGGCCAAAGCAAGAGGGAAAAAGCCCGAAGGCTAAAAAAACCTTTACATCGCTCAAGAGGATAAATCCCACTGGTCCAAAAGATGTCACTCCAATGGTACCGAAAGTACAGGCGAGGTAGTAAACAGCAGAGCTCGGATAAATGGAGAGTGAGATGGATCCAACAGGTGTGAGAACGGAGGGCTGCGCCGAACAAGAGGTAAGAGCCAGATGAGTCCGGAGAAAACTGGAAATGCAAAAAAAACCAGCTGATGCAGTTATCTAGCCGCACAATATGGAAAGAAAGGAGAGGGGATACAGAGATAGTAGGGAGGGGGCAGAGGAGAGAAAGACAGAGCAAGAAAGAGACAGGTCTGCCGGGAGGGCGGGGAACCCGGTAATGGAACGAAACCAGACGGACAAGAAGTCCCAAGGAAGAAAGGGGTTTTGAGGAGAGCTTTGGTACGAAGCGAGGAGAAATGAAACTAGTGTATTAACCAACAGGAGAAAGAACGCCAAGAGGTTGCAACGCAATGACCGCTGTTAGAGAGGAAATTAAGTACCTCCCAGCGGCGGCCATGATGGGTGACTACTAGACCCGCACCTCACGTTGGAATAAACGTGACGGAACCCTTAATGGCGACGTAGCCTGCGGAGCAGCCGCCAACGCGGCAGCAACCGCCATCAGCTGCGGTGCATGACAAGTACACACTGCTTGTTTTTGCGTGTCGTTACAATATGCCAAAAACAACCACCCATCACAATGTTAGCCAGTACTACCGGTCATAAAATGAAACCTTGACTCGTTGGTCTATATAAACTCGTCTACAGTAAAACATACATAATATTCGGCATTCCCATTATCGCAGCATAACGTAGAGTGTCTGCTCAGAGCAACACATTTTCATAAAATGAAATTACATGTTCCTTTGTCCAGTTTCGGAATGGTGAACCTTATCATATTTGACGGTATTACACACCTCCCTTCATTCATTCCATTCCGAATCCTCCCTTTCTTCCAAGGATGAAAAACAATCAAAGTTTCTTAGAAGTGCCTATGCTAAGTTTGCTTTTGGTGAATGAAAGCCACAAATCTGAAACATACAGTATAGGAATTGTGGGTGTGCACAGCTCACAAGCAAAAATCAAACACAAGGACCTTTACTCCCATCGGAGCGATTAGCCCTGCAGACCAACGTGGCATTTGAAATATTTTCGAAAAAGAAATGAATTGTTTGCTGGCATCCACCAATGCCGCGCGAAATGTATAGTGATTTACTTATTTTATGAAAACAGTTGCAGTTAGTGTCCTCCCCATTGTCAAATCTACACGCGCCCTGTTTTTGAGGAGGAATGTGCTCTGCGGATAACGTGAGACACCCACAAGTCATAAATAGAAGTGCCCTTTCATCTCCACTGAACTTCGCACGCACTAACAAATGTTGGAGGAGAGGCAGTATATCCCGCCTCCCTGAACCATTCTCGTACCGGTCAAATGACGTCTAAGCTAAGGTGGGAGACCCATGTTTCATATAAGTGTATTAACGCTCTGATAATATGTATGTTTTGAACCTCATTTTGTTTCCTTCCAAATGCCTTATTTTTAGAGTCCCTCTGCCCCTCTGATATGCTGGTACGAGAATGTCAGACCAAGCCCTGCTCCAACCTTTGTGCACAATCTGTCTCTGCCGACTGACTCATGCCATCTCCAACCCCCTCGTGCCAGTCACGGTCCCCTGACCCCATGACCCCTGTTCCCTTTGAACACATCTGTTCCCCAGACCCTACCCCTGCACCACCTCAAATTCACCTCCCATATACCTAATCAGGAGTGGTCATATATTTTGGTAACACTAACACCTATCCCCACTGTGTTTCAAATTGTTAGACTCAAAAGGCCACAAATCAAAGATCGGCCCTTCTGATAAGGCATCCGATAGCAACGACCCCTAACACTAGCCCCCATACAAACATATAGGTCAGAATGCACCTATTTCACACCAACAGCCCCCTTTCATGCATTGTTTTGCTTACAGTCAGGTGTTCTTGCATGCAAAGTTTGTTATCTAACCTAGGTCTCATTCCTTAGTGGGACACGTATTTATTCAGCAATTTGGACACATCCTTGCTTAGGCAACTGCAGACCCCGCAGTTGCTTTCATACTGATATACATCTGGCCCTCCCCCGATCCATGAAGGACCCACAAGAGGTCGACGAAAGTGGAGAGTGTGAAAGCACAGAGTTACACTGTATGGCATCCTCCAACAGGCACTACTTGCAAATAGAAATTGACAAAGAGGATACAATTGAATAGACAATTTAGACACTTTATTTGGACGATTGACAAAGAGGATACATTTGAAAAGACAATTCGGACGCTTTATTTAGACAATTGACAAAGAGGATACATTTGAAAAGACAATTTGGACACTTTATTTGGACAATTTATTCTTGTAATAGCTTTGAAATTCAAGTTGAATAGATTTCCATTGTCATGTACAATGTATAAACATTGTTGAACAAGCTGCTAATCATGTGAACCGGGAAGTGAACTGTTCCACAAGGTCTGCTTTCGGTGGACAGGGCACGTTTGCAATGTTTTGTGGCAATGTATGTGTTCTAGGAACAAAATCATGAGCGATTCCATGAGTATGCATGTCAATCACAGTCAAAGTGAGATCTTTCACAAAATGGAATTCCATTTCCTGGTTTATTGGCTTTACCACCCATTTTTGCTTCTTTTTGCAAAGGCAATTGTGTAACGAAGTATCCCAAAGTTTCCAGCAGTTCTCGATTGTTCTCTGCCTATGTTCTCATTATGCGCTAATGCCGCTAGTAGTGTTCGATATTGCCTCCCGTCTATGCCAAAAGGCAATATCTTGGGCCTGTACTTTAGGAACATATTGTGAAACACCTCCAAATCCCCTGTGTGACAGAATTCTGTAAGTCCATTCAGATCTCTTGATAGAGTTTTATCAAACACAATCTTCTCAAGAGCTTTGTGTGGAGGTGAATATGAAACCAACCACTTCTTCTTGCGTTCCTGCTCCTCCGATAACGGCCTATGTGCACATTGGTGAAAATGTAGGTTTTCTGTCCATGAGTGAACGTTGGAACAGTGGTGCATCAATGAGCACCATTTTTCAAGTAGAATTCCCACAGACCCATCCCAAGTTTTGGAGCACCACCAAAGATAGTTGTTCAAAGACTGGGACCACTGTAATATATTTTCAGAACACTTTTTTTTACCAACAGCTGTGATTTTTTTTATTGATTGGTTTGGCAACGTGCCATACATCAAATTGATGGCGAATGTTTGGAAACTGCTCTTGCTTGGCCTTGGATATTGAAACATGTCTGTCAGTGGCTATGAAGTCTATTTGCATTCCCCTCGATAGAAGATCTTCCAGGGATTTTATAAAACCATGTTTCTCCATGACCACTAAGGATTTACATTCGGACACCTGCACAACCACCGAACTCACAATTATTTTGGTTTCCATGCCCCGAAAGTGGTATGTGCAGTACTTTGCTGAAAATCCGGGGCTGTCACACTGTCCATCGCTAGCTAGCCTGAACCGTTTGTCAGATAATGTCCTTTCCATTCACATTTGTTCAATTGTCTAGGCTTCACTAATAGCGGGGAATACAAATTCTCATTGATATTTGCAGTACTGCATTTTAGAGATGAACTGAAGTCCCACAAATGTACAGAAACTGAATTTAGATTTCCAGCTAAAACTTTCCCCAGCATCAGTTGAGTTTACCATGAAAATGTAGCATGGAGCAGGGCACAGGTGGCTTGGATTTTCAGGTTAGTGCCTTGTGATACACAAGTCACATTCACCAATGGCTCCCCGCATACTTTCCCCCTCACTGGATGGACACATTCAGCATCAGTATAATCTCTACGAGGCAGCTGTCAAATACAATGTATTTGTGCTCCTTTATTAGACTATCGTCCTGCATGAATGTGGTTTGTGACTCAACTGTGGTGGACATATCAGGCAAACTAGACACACTGAAGTCGAGATCTTTGGAAAGTTCCTCAGTCAATTGTGTTTAGGCTTCAGTGTCTGTTATTTCAGCTTGTGTGATTTGCACACGAATTGGAGAAACCATCAATATTGATTGTTTATTGGGTGGCCCTTTTTTGCGGTATAGATTGTGTGACGTGGTCCCTGAGTAATTCAAAAGCATCTTCCTTATATTCAGTTTCTTCTTCATCTTGTTGAGTTCTCACACTGTAGCAATGGTCCAAAGACACTTCACACATTTAATTCATTTTCTGGCCATTGGGCATAAGCATCTCGAGTCTGCTTATTGACTGGACCACGTCGCGCCTCAAATAATTGTTGCTCCATGGTGAAATCTGTTTGGCAAGCAGCATCTTTGGTTTCATTTGTTGTTTGTGTCGTCATACTTCTTTTCCTTCTGGGCTTCTAGGAGATGGTTTGTAAAAACATGTTCAATGTAAATCCAACATACAGTATATAGCACTTTAGATTAAAAAAACATGTTATGAAAACAACACCAGCCCAAAACACTTTTCGTAAACAAAATTGTTTGTAAGTTACCCTTGCTTTCTTGATTTTCTGTGAAACCATGTTCTTCAGTGTACCGACCGCACCAGCAAGCTGGTCCACCACCTCTGATCCATGTGCCTCCTCTTCTAATTCCCGACCTTCTATACATTCCTTGAATAGAATATTCATTAAAAAAAGTCAATCGTATTTGAAATCAAATTCTTTCATCGCACACATCACTTACATACATACCCTCGTAAACAGCGTATGTCATTTAGTCAAAATAGACATTTCTGATTTCACCTGATTGATCACAAGTGTACTCTATCAGAGATCACTGTGCAAAACCTACTGATTGTATTTTGCATTGTATTCTGCATTAGGGTAGAAATTGTAACGTTAGAACTGAAATGATAAAAGTTTGAAACACTGCACGTTTATATGAATGTTACTGTCTAATAGTATCAGATGTAGGATTTACTTTCTTTCATTCAAGGGAACTGTCAGTATGCATACCTTATACTTTGGACCAGCTCCAAAGGATGATGTAATTGTAGTCGAAGTACCAGCATCCCCCTGCAACACAGTACTTGTTTTAGTATGGATGAAAACAGTGAAATTGAACAGAGACAATCGGTTGCAGACAATGGTACATATAAATAAAAACCCATAAATGAAGAATTATGTAAACAAACGATAGGATAGGTAAACTATTTCATATTATTTAAAATTCCATGCATAATACATTTGCGTAATCGAAAAGTGAAATAAAACTACCTGATAGGCGCTCGAAGTTGTTGTTGACTCCGGGAAAGAAATGGATGCAGAATCTTGCTCCTTCATTTTCATTATATTGTCACAAAGTGGTAAACTGAAAATTAGATTTGCATTAGATATGTGGGATGTCCAACTCTCAATAATATGAACTTCTGCAAGTCTGTATGGCTCACCATTGGTATACCGGATGTGTCAGTCATGTTGTCACTACCTATGGTCTGTGCTTCAGTCAATACGCTAACCTAAAAGAATTGACATGTGAAGCAACCGTTTACGAAAAAAAAGATTATGCTTATTTCGAAGGGCACCATGGCACACATCTCTATGTTCATAATTCGTTTCTATGATTCTGCTAAAACCAGGGACAGATGTCTAGCAAAATGTGGTATAGTTATAAAGTAATACAATCTGGTAAATATGCCAGTAAGAAACATTTACACCGAAAGCATCAATCCGTTCATGTAGTTACCTATTCAGTACCCCGATGCCTACAGCTAATTCATCATCCAGGACTCACCTGGTTCAGCATGTGCATGAATAGAGTTGGAATTGCATTTTGAAGCAATTTACGAGACGTTCTGGGTTGATGTTTCTTTGTGTACTGTGATTGGTCGTACATATCCGAGGTAAAGTGCAGGCTGCAGATGTGGAATCGATCGCCCCTCAAGTCCCCCAAGACATCTTGGGCTCTACTTTCAAGCTCGCCCGGCGCAAATCCACAATATCTGACCCATTCGTTTATTAGATCTATATTCCTCAGGAATGTATGCATTATTGTGCCCTTAGGTTAGTTAAGGGTCTTAGAACGGCAACCGCCAACCATACTAGCAGGCATTCTTGAAAAATCTGTAAAAAAAAAAAAGTATGCATAGTTACAAAAATGTTTTACGTGAATGCGTGAGACAGATGGAATTATATCATAATTTTTCGATGCAATGTTTGTTTTGGTCACAGAAGCAAATCCTTTGTAGCGTATTCGACTATACACTAGGATAACTTTCATACAGAATTGATTGATGTGACGCAAAGCGTAACGCGTTACTCGTCCGTTGAATGTACTTTCATGCATCAAAAGGAAACATGCTTATAGACATGGTCCGCGAAGGATGCAATTCTATCCCAATTTACACTGATGACATTTTCTATATATCGAGAACAGAACAAATTAAACAGAAGACAATGGTAAAGGCAATAAGATGAACAAACATTACACTCTTGGGTATATTCATTTGAAATGGATAGAAATTTAGAGATCAAAAAGAGATGATTATGTGACCTACCCTTACCTTGACTAACAAACAGATTCAGCTAGCGGGGTAGTTAGTAGCAGAAGAACAGGTAGCGCGATCACAAGATGACTTTCAGTGCTCACAGATGTTCACACGCAGCACGATGACGAGCTGACTTTCAGTGCTCACAGATGTTCTCAGCATAAATATCAAGGGGTTTATAAAGAATTAGAAAAGTGAGTGTGTATGTGAATGATTGCCAGTAGACACATGGTCTGGCTAGGCCATGTGTTCAATGTCCGCTGTGCGGAAGATACCTTTGAAGTGTACATGGTGTTTGGCACCTTGGCCGTTCCCGCCCTGTCAGCCCCCTCGGCAGGGCACGCCACAGGTGCGAACTTCGAGGGGGGTGAATGGCCAAGAGGCATGCAGAAAAGGGCCGGAATACTGTTAATGTTAATGTTAATGTTAAAGGTCATTTGTACCGCGCACTATCACCACCGGAGTGGTCCCCTGGCGCTCTGGCGGCTCTGAAAGAGGGAGGGAGGGGTGGGTTAGTGGGTGGAGGCTGGAAAAGTGCAAGATTGCAGTGATGTGCTGTTGGCAGCCTCAGCCCGGTGGTTCCGTCGGCTGGGCCTGGGGTGTATGCGGCCGGTAGTCGTCGTGTGCTGATGTGCGAGTCTATGTGTGTTTTTGTTTTGTTGTTGCAGTGTAGTGAAGTTCGTGCGGTTTGCTGTGCTGGAGGTTAGTGGTTGTGTTTGGTTTGGAGTTTGAGAGGTGTATGCAGAGAAGGAAGTTGTTAGTGGTATTGGTTAGTTGGCATCTCTATCCTGAATTGAGCCGGTTGGGCTCGTGTAATCTTACACGACGGGATGCTTGTACACCCTGTGCCTCAGGAGGTACGTGCTCGTTTTTTTTTTTTTCTCCATTCGAGGCCGTTTGAGGATTTAGCTGTCCCCTCCGCCCGCTCCCTTAATAACTTTGCATGCTCCTCACCCCCCCACATGACTAGCGCAGCTGCTAGTGTCCATACTTCCGTTTGTGTGGTGATTAGTTGTGTCTTGTCCGTTCCACAGCTCGTGGTACCTAGTTGTGGCTGTACGGGTGATGGGGGATGGTGAGGGTTGGCTGGAGTCGTTGCCTCCGTCTCCCTGGGTCTCGCAGGTGGACCCCTGTGTCAAGGTCCTTTTTGTTGAGTCATTTGTCTTATTGTTGTTTCGGTTTTAGTCTCTGGTTTTGAAGAGCCAGGTTTTTAGTAATTTTCTGAATTTGAGGTGATCTTTGGTGTTCCTTATTATTTTTGGTGGTCTTCCTCTTTGCCTCTCAGCGCTGATATAAGAAGCCTTCCTTCTTTTCCTCCGGTGTGAGCTGTAAAAGCTTTGATGCTCGGGCGATCATTGAATGGAAGGATGCCACTTCGACCGGCGGAGAGGTGACGGGAGGGTTTCCCATCCCGCCGCCGTCATCCATATCAGACGCTGTCGCTCGCGGAGGAGAGGGTGGCGATGGATGGCATGGAGGTGTGAGATGCCTCCTCTTCTTAATCGGTGATTCCCCCGGTGTCAACAGGGTGGCCAGTGCTGGTGCCGCGGGAGGAGTGGGCGGCGGGCCCATAGGCATCCTCCTCTGTATCTTGACACCAGCGTGTGGAGGGTCGAAAGGATGTACATTGAAAGATATTTCGGCGGTACCTGGGGTGCAGGTGGGCTGGCTGGGCTCAGGGCCTTCGTCGTCTCGGGGAGGGGGGTTTTGGGGGATAGGAGCAGCGGGGCCGGGGCCTTAGTCAACCCTATGGACTGTATCCCAGTCGTCATCGCTTCCGATAACCCAACGTTCCCCTCGCCATCATCGTCCCCATAGACAGTGTGGACGGAAAGGATCTCATACTCATTGGACTAAGGAATGTCAGTTTCTTGGAGACCTTCAACACCCCACCACCTTCTCTTCTGGTCCTGCGGAGTCTGTCTCGGGCTGTTGTCCGGCATCCTCTTCTCCAGAGTATTCTCAACTGGCTTGCTCGAAGCCTCCCTCCTGGGAGGAAGAGACACCGGCTGTCTGGGTACCCTGGACCAGGTCAGCCCCTACGGCCTTCGAGAGGGACACCACCAACTTGATGGAGGATGATTTGGCCAGCTGCACCTGGGCTTCAAGGAAAGGGTGGCCCCCTGTCCAGCAAAATTAAAGTTTTGGTCTGGCTATGTCAGAGAGTTGGCCATAGCTGCATTAGAACTTGAGCCCTTCGTAGGGTGCATATTAGTAGCTAGTGCTCCATGGAAAATACAGAGTCCATTATTATTGTGTGTGGTCACAGTAACTTACCTCTGTTCCTGAGTAAATGCAAGCATTTAAGATCTAGGTCATCCTCCACTAAGTAGAGTTATTTTGGACAATGTTGACTGTAGTCCGAGCGGCCCGACTTGATGTTTTGTTAGTCTTTGTGTTAGCGCTTCTATGCCTACGGGCTCTTGTCTCAGTGCTTTATAAATAAAAAAAATCCTGAAATAAGTGTTCCACTTTTCAGAAAAGTATATTGTCCAGTTGGTTTACCAAGTGATTTCTTGCTGAGTGTCATGGTACAAGTGCTGAGGGCTACTACCCTGGTATTACTGAAAGTAATCTAAAAGTAACAATTGGTTTGACTTTCCTAGAACTAGGTGTTATGAATAAAGTGTTGAATGGAGACACACTTTTGTGTATTGCAGGGGTGCTGTCTGCGTCACGGGAGCATGCCTGGAGACAGTGGGTCTGGGGAAGCCATGTGTACAGTGGCCCCTGTAAGTAAGATACTTTTGAAGTGTACATGCTGTTTGGCACCTTAGGCATTCCCGTCCTGCTAGCCCTGCCAGGGCAAGTGAGCGTGTCCTTGATTCCCTGAACAACTGAAACAAACATTCATAAAAGTTCAGTTGTATTTTATTTTTTTGCTGATGTTGATGGCACAAATATACTACACATTGTATACTTTGGGTTGCAGCACAGTGTGGGAAAATCCCCTGTACTGACCGCTGTAACTGGGGAATGTGGCTCTAATGGCACCAACGACACATGCGAGTATTACTCGTCGAACGCGGTATCCAAGCATCTGATGAAGCCACCATGTAAACGCACGATAGGCCACCAGCCTCTACCACCTGTGGAAGAGAAAGATACAAACTGTATTTAAATGAACTTGATAAGTGTATCAAACCTTAGTTGAAAATGCAATCATGTATCCTATGGCATAGTTGCCAGTACAAATGTTACTTCATGGATCAATCAACTTGGTATTTAAAGTGTAGACACATTACAAATGTAAACAGCTATGCATTCTGTAACGTTTCGGGCACAGAGAAATATTGTTTCTTGGTTGTATGTGAAAGACACATAAGATGATCACTATGATTTCCCGAAATCGCGAGTGATGTATAGAATTGCAAGACTACATTAATTTGGCGGTGATAGATCAAAGTTACGACAATATAGGACACAAACATGAAATTTGAGTGGCCTAAGTGACATCAGATCTAGAGTACACTTACCCGTTACTTGGATTGCGAGGGCAAACTGTTGCGCGAAGTTCATGCATAAGCACCATCATAATCCTCAACACGGACCTTGTGAGGCAGGCTGCCCTGAAGTCATGTAGCTCGGTAACGCATATCGGTGGTGTGTCTTCTTCTAATATGTAGGCTGAGCATCCAGAGTTTTTTCGGCAGCAGCAGTTCTCCTCCTCGGTTGACATGACCTCGTACCCATTGCAGGTACACCAGGTGGAGACGTCGTCCATGCGACTAGGCTTAGGCTCTTGATCCAGTGATTCGTCCTCCCAACTGTTGTTCAAAGCCCCATCATTTCCACATCTTTCTCTTTCGACTAATTTCGCCTTGGAAAACTCTGGCTCTTACTGATAGGGCTATATTGCTGCCATTAAACGGCAAAATTAAAATAGATAGTAATGATAGTACTACTATCTGTTCACATGGGCTACGAGCAACGAAGCTAGCTGAAAAGAGTATAAAAGAGCCACAGGATGCACAAAAAAAAGACAGTGAAACGCTTGAAAAAGCAACTCTGATGTTGTCTGATGAGAAGCGGTATGTTTATACTTATTGAGGAAAGAGGCGTCCTGACATGTCATTAGCTGGAGTACAGAGAACATTGACACGAGACGTGCATTGGTGTTGTGAAATGGGCCGTACGCGCCTAGTGATGTCAGCTTCATGGGTGGGGCAGTTCACCTTAGGGCGATGGATATCTAATCGGTACCAGTTTGTCTCTCCTGAACATCCGTGAAGATCATCTCGCCAACCTTGACTCTAACATTCCCTCTGTCCTCATCCTCCTCAATCTCTCTTCTGCCTTCGACACAGTCAACCATACCATCCTGCTCAACCGTCTCCATGATAACCTGGGTATCACTGATCAGACTCTGGCCTGGCTGACCTCTTTCCACTCTTATCGACCCTCCCAGGTTCAACTTGGGTCCTTCCTATCATCTATCTTCCTCTCTGCCTGTGGTGTTCCCCAGGGGTCTAACTTCTCGCCCTAGCTTTTCAACCAATACCTGGCAACTCTCGCCCACTACATTGCCATTTTCTGCTAAAATTTCCAGTGCTACGCGGATGACACTCAACTTCTTTTCAGGCTGCCGTCGGCCACCTCCTCTCCGTATCTCATCTCTGATTGCCTAACTGCCATTCAAGATTGGTGTGCTGCCAATGATCTTTTTCTGAATGCCAGCAAGACGGAGATCCTCATCATCGGCACACCTTCACCATCCTTTCCCCTCACTCTCTGGCTGGCCTCCCTTGACCTTCTTCCTAACCCACCTGCAAGGCTAAGAACCTCGGGTCATTTTTGACTCCACACTTTCCTTCTCTGCCCACATCTCTGATGTCCCTAAGAAGTCAAACTTCCTACTGCACCTCCTCCGAGGTACTCTGCCTTTCCTCTCCTTCCTCCAGAAGCTCATGGTCTCCCAAGCTCTGGGTTGGACTATTTTAACAGCCTCTTTCTAAATCTACCTGCCTCTACTCTCTGCCCTCTGCAACTAATCCAGAACAGGACTGCGAGACTTGTCCTTGGCCTCAAGCCCTGGGATCGTATCTCTCCAGCTCTGAAATCCCTCCATTGGCTCCCAGTGGATGCAAGGATTAAATTGAAAACCCTCTGCATTGTCCACAAGGCTTTCTGGGACCTGGGTCCAAAATACCTTCTGCTTTCCCTCCGCAAATACCTCCCCTCTCGAGCTCTTCGCTCCTTTACCTCTATCTCCCTCAGGGTCAGTCATTTTTCGAAGAAACGAGCTGGGGGTAGATCTCTGTCTTCGGCTGGGGCCTCCCTCTGGAACAGCCTCCCTGCCACTCTAAAACTTGAGGAGAACCATCTCCGTTTCCGGAAGCACCTCAAGACCTTCCTCTTTTCTTCTGCCTTCGCTCCCCCTCTCCCCTGCTGATCTGTTCTCTCTTGGCACCATGTACCTGGCCACCCTCTGTCCTCCGGGCCCAGGTACCTGCTCACCCTGCCACCCTCCTGCACTGCCTCAAGGCCACCCCCTGCCCTGGGGTCTGTAGCTGTACCCATACACCCCCCTTTTTCTTCCTGCACTTATCAGACCTACCCTGCCTGCTGCCTTAAACCTAGCACTTTCCAATTGCTGGCTGCACTACCGCTGTTTGTTGCCTTTATTATTTATGTATTTATTATTTTTTATCTGTTTCTCCTTTGCTTCACACTTTCCATTTCTCCCCCCTTCCATGCATTTTTCCCCTCCCCCTTCCCCTCTCCCATGTACCTGCGCGTTCTCAATGTCACTGGGCCTAGTAAGATCGTTGTTTTGTTCTCCCCTGTTCCTCTCCCTTGCCTTGTCATGCTCTGAAACACTTGTGTACGAGTGCAATAGAAATTCAATATCAATACCCAATATGGAGGGGTTGTTGTATTTAAGGAGGTGTGATTCATTGGATGGAAGGGAGGTTGATCTAGAGTTGCCTATAAAAACCTCAGGGACTTGGTCCTCCTCATTCTCTTCCCCTATGTCATACCGCGTCTCACCTGGGGTGTTTTCCTGAGCACGACTCCGGGTTCCCCAACCCAGGTGATCCTTCCCCACTGGTCCACCCCCAGATACTGGATCCAACAGTGATGGCCATGTCCTGGCCACCTGGATAAGGGATTCCCGGGTCCTACTCAGGAGAGCACCTTAGGGTTCTCACATAGGGAAATCCCACCTTAACATAGGGCAAGTTAGGCCTTCAATCATCCTGACATTTAAGTTAAAAACATCTTTTGTTTGAACTTTAAGCCTGTTGACTGTGTCTTACTTCATGATGCCCTCACAAATGGTGTCAGTAGTGGGATGCGGCTCAACTGATACAAGCTGGGGGACCCTAAGATTTGAAAAGCGAAGTGCCAGAGCATCAGACCCATCAGTAACTACCAAGGGCTCTATTGGGTTTGATATTTGTAGTAGTAGGGATGGGACAATTCCTCCAGGTGAACGAAGATTAATACCTACTGATTTGATACTAATTCCACCCCCTGATACATATGACATGATATGATATGGCATTTATAACGTGCCTATACTCAAGTGTTTCAAGGCGTGACGAGGCAAGGGAGGGGAAACAGAGGGAAGACGGAGACAGCGATCCTACTTGGCCAGGTGACATTGAGATTGTGCAAGTGCAGGGGAGGGAGGAAGGGGAAAAAGTGCAGGTGGAAGGGCAGGGGGCAGTGCAGTACATGGGGATAACAGTAAGAAAATAAATAAAAGTGCGGTGGTGGCAAGTGCAAGGGTAAGTGCAGCCACAGGGGCAAGTGCTGGTGGGGCTGTAGGGGTACAGACACAGTCCCCAAGAGCAAGGGTTGCCAGGGGGGCAGTGCAGATGTGCAACTGGGGGGAGGGGATCTGGGCCCAAGATCAGAGGGTAGCCAGGCAACCAGTGCAATTTCAGATTCAGCCAGGAGATCAACAGGGGAGAGGAGGAGAGAACGCAGAAGCAAAGAGGAAGGTCGTGGGGTGCTTCTGGAACCAGAGATGGTTCTCCTCAAGTTTCAGAGAGGAAGGGAGGCTATTCCAGAGGGAGGCCCCAGCAGAAGAAAGAGATCGACCACTAACTCGCTGCTTGGAGAAGCGACTGACCCTGAGGGAATTGGAGGCAGATGAGCTGAAAGCTTGAGACGGAAGATATTTAGGAAGAGAGAGTTGAAGATATTTAGGTCCCAGGCCCCAGAAGGCCTTGTGGACAATACATAGGGTTTTGAACTTAATCCTTGCCGCCACTGGGAGCCAGTGCAGGGATTTCAGTCCTGGAGAGATATGATCCCTGGGCTTGATGCCAAGGATAAGTCTTGCAGCCCTGTTTTGGATGAGTTGCAAAGGGCGGAGAGTAGAGACAGGCAGATTTAGAAAGAGGCTGTTGCAATAGTCCAGTCTAGAGAGAACCAGAGCTCTGGAGACAGTGAGCTTCTGGGGGAAGGAGTGGAAAGGAAGAATACCTCTGAGGAGGTGCAGCTGGTAGTGTGACTTCTTAGAGACGTCAGATATGTGAGGAGAGAAGGAAAGCATGGAGTCAAAGATGACCCCGAGGTTTTTAGCCTCACAGGTGGTAGCAGAAAGAGGCCCAAGAAAGGCTGGCCAGAGGGTGACAGGAAAGGAGGGAGCGGGTGTGCCGATGAGGAGAATCTCGGTCTTACTGGCATTAAGGCAGAGATCATTGGCGGCACACCACTCCTGGGTGGCGGACAGACATTCAGAGATGAGAGAAGGAAAAGAGGTGGAGGAAGGGAGCCTGAAAATGAGTTCAGTGTCATCCGCATAGCACTGAAAGTTGGCAGAGAGTGGCGATGCGGTGGGCAAGAAGTGCCATGTATTGGTTGAACAGCCAGGGAGAGAGGTTAGACCCCTGGGGAACACCACAGGTAGAGATTGAGATAGAGGAGAGGAAGGACCCAAGTTGGACCTACGAGGGTCGATCAGAGAGGAAGGAGGTCAGCCAAGCCAGGGCCTGATCGGTGTTACCCAGGTTATCACGGAGAAGTTTGAGCAGGATGGCATGGTTGACCTTGTCAAAGGCAGAAGAGAGATCAAGTAAGATGAGGACACAGGGGGTGTTGGAATCAAGATTGGAGAGCAGGTCTTCATGGATGTTCAGGAGAGCAGTTTCCGTGCTTCTGGCAGCTCTGAAGCCAGACTGATGGTCATGGATACAACCAACAGATTCAGTGTGAACATTTAGCTGGGAGATGGCCAGATTTTCCAGGAGTTTGCCCGGGAAAGGAGTGATGGAGATTGGGCGGTGGTTAGCAGGGCAGGAGGGGTCGGCAGAGGGTTTCTTAAGAAGAGGGTGCGCAAGGGAGTGCTTCACAGGGGAGGGGAAGACTCCAGTGGCGAAGGAATGGTTGCAGAAATCAGCCAGGGCACGAGCTAGGGTGTCAATGTGGTCCTTGATGGTTTGGGAGGAACAGGGGTGAAACTGTTTTGACAAGACTTTCATAGATAGGGCTTGTCTAGAAACCTTGTCAGGGGAGAACAGGGGAAAGGCAGAGAAGGAGAGAGGAGAGGTGGCCGAAGAAGGGCCAGAGGAAGAGACGGGAGTAGAAGGGGGAGGAGAGGAAGAGGGAGAGGACAGGATGTCCTGAGTTTTAGAGATGAAATGAGAAGCCAGACCTGTGCAGAGGGCCTGGGAAATGCAGAAGAGGTAGAGACTGCAGCAGGTTTGGCCAGCTCCCTGCATATTTTAAAGAATTTGGCCGAGTTCTTAGATGCCGTGGAGATGCGGGCTTGGATGTGGGCTCTCTTCTTGGTGCAGACAGAGAACCAGTATTGCCTTTGGAGCAGGCGGCAGGCCAGTTTGTCAGAGGATGTACTAGAGGCACGTCATTTCCTCTCAGCCACCCTGCACTTTTTCATTTGAGGGTGACGAGATCTGAGTCGTGCCAAGAGTTGCACTAGGCTTTGGGTTTCAAGCAGATCTTCATGTCAGGGGCAAGAACATCGAGAGTATCAGATATAGCAGAGTGGAACATGGAAAGGGCTGTGTCTGGGTGTGAGTCAGCCAAGGTGGGCAGGGGGTGAGAAAGTGAAGGCGAAAGCCTCAACTGAAACATGCTTCATGGGTCGGATAACCGAGAAGGTAGGTGGCAGTGCTGGAGTTGGCTTGGCCTGAGGGGTAGAGAGGGTGAGTTGTAAGGAGAGGGGAAAGTGATCACTCCAGGGGAGAGGACTAGCACCCAAGACCATCAGACTAGCACCCAAGTCAGGGCTGGCATGGAGATTTGAAATAGATGAATTAGCGGGAGTAATAGACCCAGACTTTAGAGATGATGTTAAGGTAATCTTTCAAAATCATGCAAAAGACCCCTTCCACATTCATCAAGCAGATAAAATCGATCAAGGGGTACTTGAGGAAGCAGTGTTCCCTAGAGAAATCTGGATAGGAAAGCGCAGACAGGGGAACTAACGGTTTCGGGAGGCTTATGAGGCATCTGATGGCCCTCCCAACCCTGAACCCAGAAAAACTACAGAGGAAGAACCACAGACCCTTCTAAGCTTAGCCTTTTGCCAAAGAAACAACCTCTTTTTGGCAAAAGTATTTTTACAAGTAGTATCAGATCACAAGGGTGGTGAGAAAGGGTGAACCTTTATAGGGGAGACACCACTGCAGAAGGCCTGATAAAAACCCAAGTAGTAATTCTCACAGTTAAACTCCCACTAATCAATTCTCAGTCCCTCACCATCCACCTAATCTATAGACCTCCTGGCCCATTGGGAACATTTGAGGAACAATTTTACAATCTATTATCTAATAACCTGAAAACGACCACTCAACTACTACTACTTGGCGACCTCAATCTAGGATTCAATGACCCGCTAGATAAACACGCCTTAAATATAGCTAATATTCTGTCCGAACTTTGACTTTCCCAAAAAATTAACAAACCTACCCACAAAAAAGGGCGAACTCTGGATTGGGTGGCTGACTACAATTGTACGGCCAACATCACTTCTATCTCCCCACAACTGTGGACGGACCACTTCCTTGTGTCATTCACACTGTCCACCATCAGACCACTCCCGTTGGTCACTCCAATTGCCCCACCTTGTTTAACAAGGAACACAAAGAATATTACAGTGGACAATGTGATCCCAGCCATTCCACCAACCCTTAACTCACTGGCAGACTACTTAGATCCAAGTATATTGGTCAGCGAGTATAATAAAGTTATGCTTACTACACTTGACAAAATTGCTCCACTCAAACTTAGACCTAGTAAGCTCAAACTTCACTTAAACAAGTGGTTTATCCCCCAATTAAGGGACCTACGATTATTAAAGAGGAACAGCGAAACCACCTGGAGACTACTCTAGTCAGAAGACAAGTCCAAACTAACCAAAACATCAGCCCAATACAAAAAGGAAATATGCCTGGCTAAACACAATTCTTACAATAAACATATATCTAATGCCAATTCCAGTATGGAGGAATTGTTCACCATACTAAAGGAATTAGAGTCACCTATTCCCACACCTGATATCTGCACCAAAAACAAAATATGGTGCTCAGAAATCCAACAGGCACTGTTCAATAAAGTAACCACTCTACAGAACAACATAGCCAAAAAAAGCTTACCTTAATTTATTACCAGAGCTGAATAACTAAGCCCCCTGCTCCATTGAGACACCACCTGACCAACTGGCTAGATTCTACTTTACTAAAATTAGTACACTTGAGGTAGAAAAAGTTATTACATCACTGAAGCCCTCCAATTGCCAGGGTGACCTTTGCCCAGCACAGATCATAAAAGACGCAGCAAGAGATCTTGCTCCTTTTATTTCCAAACTTGTCAATGCCTCCTTCTCCTCGGGCATCATTCCCACTAACTTAAAACAATCATGGGTGCTCCCATTGCTAAAGAAGCAAACATTAGACCCTTTAATTCCCATTAACTACCGTCCCATCACGACGGTACCCTGCTTGCTCAAAATACTGGATAAGATTGCCTACAGTCAAATCCACAATCTCCTGCGAGCAAGACAATCAGGCTTCCGTCCCCTGCATGGAACGGAAACCGCCCTCAATGACTTAAAAACCCAGATTGATGAGTTAAGAGACAAAGGCAAAACAGCTCTCCTCCTATTACTAGACCTCTCAGGCACATTCAACCTCAAGGACCATAATGTTCTATGTGGACACTTGGACTCGGCGGCCCACTTTTCCACAGAGGCCATCAAATGGATAGAATCATTCCTGAGCGACAGAACCATGAGGGTCTTCTCCCCGTCAGGAGCAGCGGCCCCTATCCCCATCAGGTGTGGTGTCCCCCAGGGCTCTTGTGTCTCCCCTATAGTATAGAATATATTCTCCAAGCCCCTGTTTGATGATTTGGACCTTCAGGGTATCACCTAAACTAACTATGCAGATGATACTCAGATTCTCCTCCCACTTTCCGGGTATTACGACAAGGATTAGGCGTTGGTGAATAGAGTGTATCTCATCATCCAGGCATGGTTGGCCACCCACGGTCTATGCCTGAATGATGACAAGACAGAGCTCCTTATCTTAGGTACCCACTCTAACCTAATAACCTAAAGAAATTAGGCCAGGAGTACTCATCTTTCACTATTGATGGGAACCTCATCAAGGTGGCCAAGGAGGTAAAGACCCTCGGCTTCTACCTTGACTCTACCCTCTCCTTTGACAAACAGGTGAAGTCAATGACCTCGGCCACCGCTTACACCTGTAAGCTCATTAGGAAAGGCAAACCCTTTTTGTCGAATGACAATTGCATGATCTTAGCCAGAGCCTTGATACTTTCTAGGCTAGATTATTGCAACACCCTTTACATTGGCACTAGTAAATCAATCATTCAGAGGATACAAATCCTCCAAAATAACGCCCTAAGAGCTGCACTGGGTGTGACCAGAAGATCACATATCTCAGTGACTAGGTGCCAAAATAACTGGCTTTCAACCCAAAACAAAATTCTCCTAAAAACTGCTTCCCTCACCCATAAAGCACTTAACAATGCTGCCCCCAGCTATCCCATGGATAGATTCAACAGGAGAACATCCATCAGACCTTTGAGACTTAGTAACAGGAACTGCCTCACCATTCCCAGATTCAGACTCACTATGGTAGGTGGCAATAGCTTTCCTTTGAAAGCTGCCAAACTCTCGAATTCTCTGCCACATCCACTCAGAGAAGATCAACCATACCTGAATTTTAGAGGCAACTACATCTACTGGTTCAAATCTGCCGACCTGTAGGCCTGGCTACTGCTTGCTTGGTATTATGTATGTATAGTCAATCAAATATCCTTAACCTAAAGTCTGCTGCATATAGATTTCTCTCTCTGTATAATCTGATCATTTGCCGTACTCTTGCCCATATCCTGTAATATTGTTTAATTTGTACATATGTTGTAGCCTTGCCTATGTTTTGTAACAGATAATTTAAGCTTTGCATCTGTTGTAATCTGCTGCGCCCTGATACCCCTGGGTCTGTTGTGCATTAAAAATGAATAAACAAACAAACAGACAGTAGTCCCTGAAAATCGCAAGCAGATGGTCTTGGAGATAGCACATTTACATTTGGTCCAGTCCAAAACGCAGACTCATATAACAATAATGTTTTTGGACCTGGAATGGGCGCTGACGTTGAAACCTTCAGGCATGCATGTATAATCTGCCAGAAAACTAGCACTCCAATATCATCTACCTGTGTCACCAATAGACTAAAGTCCCAAGAGGTAAAGAGTAACCCAAATCCCTTCATTGAGTCAAACTTACTAAGAGAAAGTCAGCGGGGAAACACCAGCTTCCCAGACCAGGTAAAACATCATTTAGGGGTTAACTTTCAGGTTTTGAACTTGTAAGCTAGCCCCCGTCAGAAAGTCTGTAGAGGGGAATGATTTTCATCTTATTTTCCCACAAGATTGTCGAGTGCCGGGGAGAGCCAAGATAATAATCTCTTTAGGTTTACACATGCATTTCCTCAATGGCGTAGGCATCTATGTGCTTACCCCTAGAGAAAGTGGATTAAGGATACTACCGTTACTCTTCCCTGGTGATGAATTGAAGTTTGTTCTTTTGAATTTTTCTGAACATCCCATTTAGATCGAACGAGGCAAATTAATGGGATTTGTGAGGTATGAAAATTTAGGGGAACCTTTTGCCTATCCATCTTTGAGAGAAAGATGCCAGGAAAAAAAATCTGGCAAATAGGGGAGTCAGAATCTTGTCTTCAAGGAAAGACGATTCTCCCTTAAGGAAGATATTTTACCAGAAGTATCCTTGCCCACAGAAAATCTGCAATCCCAAGATATCAAGGTAAACAGTAGGCGGAGAGGAAGTGAGAGTCTTTGTTCTGCTCCAACATTATTAGATGTTGGAAGCTCCTGTTGTTAAAGCAGAGAAGTTAGTCACTTAAATAAACCATGTCCTTTGAACCTTCAAATACCTCTTAACTTTCGAGAGTTGGAGACCTTAGAAAAGTAAGTTTCAGACAATCTCATGGTAGGAGCCGGGGACGGAAAACTTCCACTTTCTTTACCTCTTTCTCTGATACAAGATCAAAAATGTTTCTCCTGTAAAGCATTTGGACATATTGTGAGATATTGTCCATTAAACATAATGGATCTCCCCATTACTTCGTCATTAATAGAACCTGACCAGAATCAAGAAAACCAGGAAGAAAGAGTTGAGTTAACATACAATAACATCTTCTACACCGAATCTCAGGATATGATCTTAGAAGGGGCGAAAAGCCTAAAGAATTCTGGTAGAAAAGGGAGGTATCAGTGGAACCACAGAAAATCCCATGTTTTTCTATACACAGGGAATACAACCACATATAAAACCCCTGTGATCATAGAAAACAAAATTGTCTATGCAAAGTTGGATACAGGAAGTAAGGAAAGTCCCATAAGAACAGAGTTACTTCCAAGGGCTAGAAAGAAATAGGAAAAGAGAGGGTGACCTGTATACATGGCCATTAGAAAAATCACCCATTAACCCAGATCGCCATTATCATCCTAGGAAACAAAATAAACCTAATGTTAGCAGTGATTTCCAATTTACCGACCCAGTTAGTCTTGGGAACTGATTTACCCCAATTTTATCAATGGGTTTCACAGGTGGCCCAAGCAAAAACCCAAACTCCTAAAGTTAGGATTCCTTGCCTAATGAAACTAGTGCTACCCAAGTCTGGGAAAAGAGAAGACTGGCCTAAGGAATATACAGGGATTCTTCGACCGTCAACATTGTTGCTCCCCAGTGCAACACCGGAAAGGCAGAGCGCAAGAGAAGGTAGACTTTCTCTCCTGGTTTCCATGTGAAGCACTTCCATCCAACCTGCATTGGGTAAGGGTATGTGAGAAACCTGAGGGTATTCTCGCTCCTAAACCCCTTGGATCCTCTTCTCAAGTGGCCAGGGAAAGGGCATCGCTCTTGGATTCCGACCCTGGGGGTGGAGAAGCGAGGGGGGGTTCACCTGGGAGGAGGGTCTTCAGAGTTTGGGAGTGGGGTACCCTCCGGCAAGACATGGTATCCCCCTTCACTAATGATGACAAACCTAACCCTCCCCCGACCTTTATGGGTTATTACAAGACGTCTGCCCTCATTTCCCATCCTTTCACATGTAAAAGTACTTGGACGAGGAGGAAGAGTCTGAGAGTAGTAAAGACTATGGGCCTCATTATAAGAAAGGTGGTACAGTAACAACAGTGCTGGTAGTGCTACTGGTGCTGTTGCTACCGTACCGCCATACTACGAGTTGTGCTTGCGGGTCTCGTTCTGCCCGCCAGGTCAGACCTGGTGGGCAGTGCGGCACCCACGCGCACAACTCGTGGATGCAACGGCACCATTATGAAGGGTGCCGGTGCATCCGAGCTCCCCATTCCCATTCAGCCCTATGGGGCCGAATGGGGATGGGGAGTCCCTTATTACTGGCATCCGTGAATGGACAATTACTGGGTCCGCCAAACTTGGCATGACCCGGTAATTGCTCATTCGTGGGTGCCAGACCTGGATGCGAGTTTGGGGGTAGCCTTGCCAGTTCTACTGGCAAAGCTACCTCCAACCTCTTAATGAGGCCCTATACCTTCATTTTACCACTCTGGTACTGGGACGAAGAAGATGCTTGCAGAAAGTCAGGCATGTCCCTTTTAATCATGGTCAGGGAACCCTAAGTAAGGACCCAGAGCTGCAACTTGTTAACTGGTTGCAGGTGTATAAAATGATTGTCAGAGAACAAGAGAGGGCGAGCAACAGGAAGCCAGAGGGAGGCAGCATGGGAGATACCAGCAGAGGACCCCTTCATGTGTGGAGGCAGCCGTGGTGGGACCAGAGCAGGAGCCGGGTCGATGGCAGAGACCCCAGGAACATGTGTGGCCCAAGACAAGTGGGCCGTATCGTGAACACAGGTGTGTGAGCCTCCAGCACAGAGTGCGAGCAGCAGGAGCTGCGGGTGCGTCCAGTGGAGAGATGACGCCATCCGCGTCAGAGAGAAACCTCTCCAATTGCCGGCGTGTAGAGAAGACTGCCCGGCAGGCGAGCAGGGCACACATCAGAAGGCCCGCCAGCCCCGCGAGCTGATTGGAGGCTGCTGCGGCTGTCGGAGGGAGCTGCAATCAGCCGGTGATTATCAGGGAGAACACTGGGGCACTGGGGCGCTTCTAACAGACCGGGAATATGTAAAAGTCTTTGAAAACAAGTGCAACAAATGTTTAATGAATACTGAACTAAACAGAAACTTGAAACTACATATAACGAATGCATTATAAATACTGAACTGCCTGAAAACCTACAGTTGAGCATAATGAATGCATCGTAATTACTGAACTGAATGGAAACTTGAACCTAAGCCTATTGAATGCATTTTAAAAACTGAACTGAATGAAAAGGTGAAATTAAACATAACAGAAGTACATTGAATACTGAACTTAATGAAACCTTGAAGTTAAATATATTGAATAGGGAATACACTGAAAAACTTTATGGGCAAAGCAAATCTTGAAGGACAAATAAAGTGTCCATGTGAAAATAAACTATGGAAAAAGACATACGTGTAAAAGAGTGCCACAGAACATGGACTATGAATAAAACCGGACAAAGGTGAACTTTAATGAGTGAATGCAATGCGGGAAGGCCACAGAGTGGCAAGAGGGCTCTGGCATGTGATGGCAGAACCAAGAGGTTGATAAAGAGAAACCAAAGAAGTGTGCACTTGCATATATAGCCAAGAGGCCAACAAAGTGTAATTAAGTAAAAGTGACTTAGAACCTAGGGATCCTGGTTGCACGACCCGTGATGGGTTGACTGTGTGGTCTGACAACTGCCCCTAGACCAGTGCGCATGAATGAGGGGAAATCAAAGACTTTGGGCCTCATCATGAGTTGGGCCTTAGCCCTTAAATGCAGTGGTAACGCTATTACTGCTGCAGTTAAGGGTTGGCCCAATCATGAGTCGGGCGGTAAGTGGGAGTTTTACCTCCAGCTTTTTGCTGGAGCTAAACATTTCCCATTATCGCCCGCTTTCTGCTGTTTTCCGCGCTATTAACACTGGTGCAATTACCCCCAGCAGCAATAGCGCCCTCACCAACCCCATTGGGAGTGGGAACCTACCGCTGTACCGCTACTCTTGCCGGACCAAGTAGCGGTAACGCTATTTGCGCTGGTGGTATCCTGGCGGTATTACCGCCCGGATACCGTCAGACTCCTGATGAGGCCCTTTGTAAAACAAACCAAGGAGAAGCAATGTGACTGAACTGGCGAGGCAACCAGAAGGAGGGTCAGGTTCACCTTGAGTTATGTTATACTTTTGAAAAGACTGAAATAAACTTGTCAGAGTTAAAGTCTTGGGGAAGGAAACCCCGAGGTTTGAGGAACTGCACGTGTTGTCTTGAGGGTGAAGCCTCAAGACCCCTTTGCTTTTTGAACTGTGTTGCTCAGAGCTTGGGGTAGGGAACCCCAAGCACTATTTGCAGCAGTGTTGTCTTCGTGAGAAATCTTGAGACTTTTTGTGGAACATTCTTGCACTTAGGGAAGTGAAGCAGAAAGGAAGCTGAGAGATTGAAGAAGCTCAGACTTTAAGTTAAGCACTTTTTATTTTGTTAATTATATTCCTACACGTTGGTTAGCTTTAGTTATGAGGGCAAGAGTAGGTTTTGGACACAGACAGACTTTTAAATTGAACACTTTGACTAAGACTTTACTTAGTTTTGTTCAGGTAGGGAAAGCCCACATTAGCATAAAGCAAGTTAGGCATTCTACCATCCCGACATTTAAATGTATAAACATCATTTGTTTGAACTTTAAGTCTGTTGTCTGTGTTTTGCTTCATGATCCCTTTACAGTACTATTTCACTCTTTTTGTGGGAGGAGGGAGAATATGATGTTAGTTTTCTATTATACTAACTTGTAAGGTCATGTTATATTATGTTGAGGGTTCATTATAATCTTTTGCTTTAAATGTCTAATTTTCAAGCACTTTTAAAGCAGCTATAAGACACAAGGTAGCAACCCCTTAAACACGCTAAAAACTAAAAATCCCAAAAGGTAGACCTGGAAATCTAATCTGCTAACTATTTCATACACCCCTGTTTTGACCTAACATTCACATAATGTCCTATATTAACAGTACACAGTAACTGCAGCCCATGGTGAGAAGGCAAGCAAAGGCTAGATAATGTAAATTAACTTCCATAAGAGCCCTGCCGCAACCTAAGACGATTCCTGTAACTATTATCTTAAAGGGTCAAGCAGAATTCAGAACCTCCAGGCAGGCCGGACTGGGCTTCTGTTTTTAAGAAAGCATGGACGAAATCCAGCCCTCTGTTAAATGTGCCCATATGTCCTTCCAGCTTTCCCATATATAGAACATGGCTGTTTGTGGTAGTTCGGGACTTGGGGGAGTAAGTAGAGGTGCTGCGCACAATGTGTTTCCTTGGGCATGGTTTTCTACATGCCTTGGCTCACCATGACACTGTGGAAGGCTGAAAGTCTGGCCAAAAGCATGTTGCACTCAAACCTATGGGTTTTGGTAACTGAAATAAATGAAGAAACCTAGAAATGTGAGGTTTTATTGCTCGCCTTTCAGGCAGCTTTTTCAAACTTGGCAAATTCGGATTTCTGATATACAGCCCCTCCCAAATGTTGTTGGGGGCTGTGACAAATCATGCGATCATGTCACTTCTCCCCATGGGGGGAAACCTTCCCTTTGAGGGTAGGTAGGTGAGGCCGCTACCCGATATTCCCCCTAGGGGTGGTAGAAAGCGGGAGGACCTCACTGGGAGGGACTTCCCTCTCGGGGATGGTGACTCCCGTTCTATGGTGGAGCTCCCTTACCCTCTTACCTTTGAGTCCCTGAAATCTTTAAGGTCTGGAGGAAAAGCTGCAGATAGTACCAGTGCATGTTATTGTGACAGTCCTCCCTTTCTTCTTTTAAAACCTCATTTGTCGTCTTATGGAAATACTGTGAAGAAGATACGAGAAGTCATACAAACTACTCCTGCATGTGATATCAAAAGTACTGGGAAGAGGTGGCCGATCAGGGTTTACTTCCAATCTAGTTTTGGATAAATATATAGATATCATACTTTCATTAGAAATTTCTTTCATCCTCCCACTCATCTCTCATAATGGATGGAAGTTGTGAAGCTCATCGATATACAGGATTTTCAAAGCTCCCACGCCTCAAACAACCCATTTCATCAGAAGTATTATTTTCAGAAACATCTGGATCTCTAAAATGCAAGAGATTCTTACTAGAAGTTTCTATTACAGACTTCTGAGATATATTTGAATCTGGAGATAACACTTTATAATATTCTGTCTGTGGAATAAATGTTGTATTAGGTGGTAAAGCAATGTTTCTAACATTTTATTTATCATAACAGGATTGGTTAGTAACAAGGTTTAGCTTGGGATCATTGTCAGTCTATGAACTCCAGGAGTCCTCTGATTTTTATTTCTTTATGGGTTCAAGGTTGGGTTAAGAATTTTCCACAAATGCTGAGGGATCTTTTTCAAAGCAGTACAACATATTTCTCCTTCTTCCGCTTCCTTTTTAACAAACCTATAGTTATTTTCATTACCCATGCAAGCAGGAGAAATTTGTCTTGACCCATAATGAGGATTTAAGGTTTTGTTTTTATTCCGGTTGCAAGATTCCCAGGCAACATCATATATTAGCCCTCCAGCTCTATCTCCTATTTGTATCTTGTGAGTTGTTGAAAGATTTAGGATCATGAATTTCAGCTCTTTACCACTAGTGACCAAAGGATACACTTTAAATCGAGGTCTCTGATCAAGCATAATATAGGCAGATATATACACTGCAAACTCCACCTCTAATAACAAAGAAACCACAGGCCTACATTAATTTGGAGGGGCCATCGATTATTAGGATTCTCCCTTATATTTCCGGTCCCTCTGATGGAAAGAGGATCAGAATTAATTTCCTCCCTGGTGATAAAGTTAACAGAACCAGAGACGACAGAGGGGGCATAGGATTTAAGGAGGAGTATGGCCATACCATTCTTCTTCTGACTTAATCTCTGTCTGATCAGAATCTGCAATATACATAGCAAATCTCCAGTTTGTATAAACTGATTCACATCTCATTCTTAACAACATATGTGAGGTGTCAGAAAATGTGAGGAGGAAAACCCTGTGAAGACTTTTCAAAATATGTCATTTTATTAATTCAAAAGGTTGGATAAACGCTTAACTAACTCTACCCTGATGAGGATTTCCCTGCCTAAAACTAACTAAAGGAAACACTCTAACAAAAGGTTTCTGTTCCTCACACTTATACATACAACAACTCACTAAGGTAATAATATATGGCAAAGCAAAATATCATAGAATCACAATCAGATATTAATTTCTCCTTATAATCTGGGGGAATTCCCTTTCCCCAGATTCAAGCTGTATTCTGTGCAACAGGTCCAAAAAGATATGTAAATCCATTCTTCTAAAAATAAAGTTCCAACTCAGATCTGTTTGATTCAACCTGACATCAAAAGTTCCAACACAGTTATGTTTGGTTCGCCTTGCAAACTAAGGTTCCACAATGGTTTATCCTCCTTCCTCTTATGAAACAGAATTTAAAAATATTTCCTCTCTTCTTGTGAGAATATTTCTGCAACAGTTCACAAACACTTGTTTCAGCAATTGTATATGATTTTGCACCATTTTACACAACTTGCTTCAGTAATGTGAGGATGCTTTATCAACAACTCAAAAACTGGTTGTAGTTCTGCTACTTCTTCTTTTAGGTTTATAACCACTTTTCTCAGAAGGGGGACACCAGGTTAAAGTGCCCCAAGGTCAAACCTGGTCATACAATCTAAACAACAATAACAAAACTGACCTTGTGTATCAATGTGTGTAAAGCAATTTGTGAAGCAGGGATCTTCACGATACGGTCGAGATAAAGAATACAATTATCTCACTCTAAACTTCTGAAATAAATTCAAATGTATTATTATCAAATATATATATATATATATATATATATATATATATATATATATATATATATATATATATAAGACAAAAAACAGATCGTTTTTCGTTTTTACATAGATCGACAAATACAATATATAACTCGTATAAGTGTCAAGCATTAATAAAACGATACACAATAATTAATTTGCATCTAAGAAATGTGAACAATTAAACTAAGCAAAACATAGAAAACAGTACAATTTCAACAGACTCACAATACTTTACTCAATGTTATGGGGTTGTGCTTATTATAATTGCTTGTTCAAAGCCACTCACACTTTTTTTAATAGGGGTGAAGCAGATTATTTAACCCAACATGTTTCTTTCCTAATTCACTATTATGAATCTTTGGAAATTTTCAGGGGATTTATATATCTGTTTGTCATTTGTACTACTCCTGTGTTAGAGTCAAAACATTCATTAAAGCTTTCTCTAAAAGACTAAAAGAGCCTTCTTTGATATTGATTCTTTTGTTACTTGATTCCTTGACAAAAGTAATTCGATGTTTATTCATGTTGCTCCCTGCATCACAAAAAATACCCAATTAACAGCTGCTGTTAATGGGCTGTATATACTTAATTTAGTATTTAGCAGAATGACCAACAATTTATGTAAATAGAGGTCTATTCTCTGTGCTTACCTCCAGTATTTCTTTGAATATTAACTGAGGGGCAGTATGACGAGTTAATTCTCCATTCCTATCCCTATGGGGACAGAAGTCATATACCCTTGATATGCTCACCATATTCCTGTATGTCTCTTTTCTATTCACTTGCGTCATGTTCTAAGGCAAGATGCCATATATATGAAATAGACACTTACTAGTGGTTCTCTTCCTCTCTTATTGATATACTAGGGGATCCTGATCAATCTTCATTTATCAGTGCGCCCTCTCGTACAAGCATTATGTTCACATATATGGTGCAAGTACCAAACTGTATTGATATATGTATGCTTCATGAAAATGATGCTCATGCTATATTAACTCAGTGTGGCAATATCAAGAGAGCTAAATGCAATCTAACTTACTTAATGGTAAGTAGTAGTTTGCCTGCCGGGAATTGGAACTTGCTCCAAATCAATAAAAGCTCTACTCCATCCTCAGTATAAAGCTGCTGTTTATCCTCTCTTCAAATGCCGGTTGTATGATAAAGAGCACCACGTTACTAAATCAATATATATATAAACGTGATATATAAAAGTAAGGAGCGATAATAGAGCTCATACTTTTTAATATCGCTATTTTGGGATAATCTTAGCACGATATTGGCAACATTAACTTGTTATTAAGCAGCTGTCCTATACGTTGTGTGATTCCAGTCCTCGGCTCATTCTAATCATATGCGCTTCACTATTTAGCTAATCGTATGATATGATATGATATGGCATTTATAACGCACCTATACACAAGTGCTTCAAGGCGCGACAAGGCAAGGGAGGGGAAACAGAGGGAAGACAGAGACAACGATCCTACTAGGCCAGGTGTCATTGAGATCTTGCAAGTGCTGGGGAGGGGGAAGGGGAAAAGTGTGGGGAGAAGGGGAGGGGGCAGTGCAATACATAGTATAACATTGAAATAATTAAAAACAATAAATAAAAGTGCGGCCAGCTGGTGGCAAGGTTAAGTGCAGACATCAGGTGTCAAGTGCTAGTAGGGGCTGTAGGGATACAGAAACAGTCCTCGAGTGCAAGGATTTCTAGGGGGGCAGTGCAGGTGAGCAACTAACGGGGAGGGGACCAGGCCCAAGATCAGAGGGTAGCCGGGTAACCAGTGCAGTTTCAGAATCAGCCAGGAGATCAGCAGGGGAGAGGAGGAGAGAAAGCAGAAGCAAAGAGGAAAGTCTTGAGGACATTCCAGAACCGGAGATGGTTCTCTTCAAGGTTCAGAGAGGCAGGGAGGCTGTTCCAGAGGGAGGCCCCAGCAGAGGAAAGAGATCTACCAACCAACTCACTGCTTGGAGAAGCGACTGACCCTGAGGGAGTTGGAGTCGGATGAGCGAAGAGCTCGAGAAGGAAGATATTTAGGAAGAGAGAGTTGAAGGTATTTAGGTCCCAGGCCCCAGCAGGCTTGTAGACAATGCAGAGGGTTGTGAACTTAATCCTCGCTGCCACTGGGAGCCAGTGCAGAGATTTCAGTCCTGGAGAAATACGATCCCTGGGCTTGAGCCCAAGGACAAGTCTCACAGTCCTGTTTTGGATGAGTTGCAGAGGGTGGGGAGTAGAGGCAGGCAGATTTAGAATTGGGCTGTTGCAATAGTTCAGCCTAGAGAAAACCAGAGCTCTGGAGACAGTGAGCTTCTGGGGGAAGGAGAGGGAAGGAAGAATACCTCTGAGGAGGTACAGCAGGTAGTGTGATTTCTTAGAGACGTCAGAGATGTGATGTCACGATCCATGCCCCTGACCCCCTCTGGTATAACAGCCCCCTGGCA
Organism: Ambystoma mexicanum; assembly: GCF_040938575.1. Taxonomy (NCBI): domain Eukaryota; kingdom Metazoa; phylum Chordata; class Amphibia; order Caudata; family Ambystomatidae; genus Ambystoma; species Ambystoma mexicanum. Next base: position 570,072,742 of record NC_090938.1, on the reverse strand, counting down.
GCAGTGGGGCTAAAGCCCTTCACACCGGCCCGAAGGGCCATAAACTCCATCAGAAACATACATGGAGTCAGTCCTGGTGCCTTTGGCGCCAGGCTCGTTATCAGGAATAAAGCAATACCAGTTTTGGACCTTAATCCAACATGGAGGCCTATTACACAGCTCATTTCTTTAGAACCAAGCCATGCGGTCTAGTGTTTTGGGTTTGGCTGGAACTACTTGGCCTGGAACTACTTTACCTTGGCTATTTAACCACACCCAAACAGCAGAAGACGCTCTGCATTATTCTGCACTCCTGCAGCGTAACGCTCACCGTGTCCAGCTCCTGCTCATCTGCTTCTCCGGTGGCCCGATCCTGAAGCCCTAAATCCGGATTCCATTAATAACCTGGAAGAACAAGAACAGCATTAGCGAGCGAGAACACTTAACTGTGAAGTGACGGGCCTTGAATCCATCCTCCGCTTCGCTTACCTTGCCCATCTACGGAGTTCGCCGCAACCTACAAAGGTAAAGAAACAAAGACAGCATTAATAACAATTCTTACCTGGGCAAGCAGCGGGTTCTGCCAGCACCCACTCTTCTCTTACCTCGCCCATCTCCGGGTTTCACCACAACCTGCAAGGGAGAAGGAACAAGGTCTGCATTAACAAAGCACTTACATGGGCAAGCAGCGTGTCGATCGCTCATCACTCTGGAACATCACCGCAACCTGTACAAAGAAGAGAAGAGAACACAGGTTAGCAATTAACACCAATAAACAGCGCAGGGCTCCGCGCATCAATAACTCACCGTGGTCTTCGCCATTGGCGCAGCAACCCGAGATCGCAACCATCCCTGTGAAAACAAAAAGAGACATTGTTAGGGAACAGCGTAGTGGAGCAAGATGCTGAGAAGACAGAGAAAACAGAGGGAAAGAAAGAGACAGAATAAAGTTGGAAAAGACATTATAACTCACCTGGAAGACAGCAAGCAGAGTTGGAGTCACAGCCGGTCTGGACCTGACATAAGGGCACACGGACCAGTGAAGCAACTAGGTCCACGGAACACCTGCACCAACCACGCGCCCCTGCACAAAGACGCAGGATGGAGAGTTCAACGCACAAAAACCTAAGGCTCTACCCAACGTCTGGCACATAACCAAGCAGAGAGGGGTCTGGGATAGAGCTTAGACCTCCATCCAGTAGCGTGTGGCGCCCCCGTGGATACCAGGTTTTTAGGTGGGAGCAGAGAGAGGGCCAAGAGAGGCCGGCCAGAAAGGAACAGGAAAGGAGGGAGTAGGTGTGCCGATGAGGAGAATCTCGTTCTTACTAGCATTAAGGCAGAGGTTATTGGCAGCACACCACTTGTGGATGGCGGACAGACAGTCACAGATGAGAGACGGATAAGAGGCGGCGGAAGGGAGCCTGAAAATGACCTGAGTGTCATCTGCATAGCACTGAAAGTTGGAGCAGAGAGCGGCAATGCGGTAGGCAAGAACTGCCAGGTATTGGTTGAACAGCCACAGAGAGAGATTAGACCTTTGGGGAACACCACAGGCAGAGATAGAGATAGAGGAGAGGAAGGACCCGAGTTGGACCTGGGAGGGTTGATCAGAGAGCAAAGAGGTGAGCCAAGCCAGGGCCTGATCAGTGATACCTAGGTTATCATGGAGATGGTTGAGCAGGGTGGCATGGTTCACCGTGTGAAAGGGAGAAGAAAGATCAAGTAAGATGAGGATACAGGGGGTGTTGGAATCGAGTTTGGAGAGCAAGTCGTCACGGATGTTCAGGAGAGCCGTTTCTGTGCTTCTGGCAGCTCTGAAGCCAGACTGATTGTCATGGAGGCAACCAACCGAATCAGTGTGAGGATTAAGCTGGGAGATGGCCATCTTTTCCAGGAGTTTGCCCAGGAAAGGAGTGATGGAGATTTGGCGCTAGTTAGCCAGCCAGGAAGGGTCGGCAGAGGGTTTCTTAAGAAGAGTGTGGACAAGGGAGTGCTTCAGGGTGGAGGGGAATGACTCCAGTGGCGAAGGAGTGTGTTGAGGTGAATCTTCCCAGTGTTATCATTGTGCCACATTACAGTATAATATGTTTAGCAAAAAGAGTGGCATTGTGATGTCATGAAGTTCTATTTGGAATGTTTTGTTTCACTGTGTGTTCTGAGTTTGGTCAGTTGGAGCCTGCCTCTTGAGGGGGTACCTGCTGTCCCTGTATCATACTTAATAAAAGACTGTGTGATACTTATGTCACTGTGTGGACCCATACCTAACAGAGTGGTTGCAGAAGTCAGCCAGAGGAGGAGCCAGGGTGTGAATGTGGTCCTTGATGGTTTTGGAGGAACAGGGGTGAACAGGGGTTACCTTGGTTTGATATCATGCAGGCATAAGACAAGCGTTTCTGCGTCTCACGATTGAAATATACGCTCCATCTTGGGATTGAGGTCTTTCTTTTACCTCTATATTCAATTAGCGAGTTGAATAGTAATACACACATCAGCTTATAGGTAATATCGGCGGTCATCTTTAGTCTTTAGTTCTCTCTGCTAATCAGATTGATAGAGTGCTGTTATAATTAAGTCACAAGCTCAAATTTAAACAGAGTAATCCGTATGATATTAAAGCAGAAGGTGTAACTACTAGTAATATGTTTAATAATTCCTGTGAATGTCATCATGCTGTATGCCATTCGATATATTCACTGAGCCCTATTTCATGACTTTTAGTTAAAAATATAAGTCCCTGTTCTGATCTTGCAAGCTTAATTTTGTCCTGAGTATGGCTGATTTTCTGCAGTATAGTCCATTTCAGCTCCTCGCTTTTGTGATCTGCAGCTATGAAATGCCCTACCATAGGGGCTGTCATTACTGCATTCCTTATGGAACTCTTGTGTTCAGTGATCCTCATTTTAACTTTCCTTTAAGTTTTACCAATGTAGATTTTGTTACATGGACACTAAATGGCGTAAACCACCCAACTCGTGTTGCAATTCGTAAAATTGCATTGTTGCCATAGTTTAATCAATCCAATATTGACTTTATGACTCGACTCCTTTCAGTTTGTGCACAGCATCTGCTTGTCCCACAGAGGCTATGTCCAGTTGGTTTGGGCATACCCCATGTCTCTGTGAGAGTCTTTTGTGTGTTGGGTTCTTAATGTATGTTGGTTTTTGTTGTTAATTCTTTCAGATTTCTGCATCTTTTATGTGCACATCTCGGTTCTTCTAAAGCATTCACACCTTTTGCCAGAATGTGCCAATTCCTAAGAATTATTCTTTTGATTTTGTTCGATAGGGTACTATAAGTGCTAACAAATCTATTTTATTACTCACTTGTTCATCTTTTCTATGCTCCAGCATTACTTCTCTATTGTTGTTAGAGGCTCTTTTGAAAGATTTCCTGAAATTTTTTTGGGGTATCGTCAGGTTGGTACTCAGGGCGGAGGCTTCTTTTTCAAACTCATGTTTATTCCTGCTATTCCGTTTGAGACTTAGGAATTGGCCTATGGGTAAGTTTTCCCTTGTATGTTTTGGGTGAAAGCTGGAGAAGGTCAGCAGTGCACTTCTGCCAGTATCCTTATGAAAAGGTTTCTTTTTAAGTACTCCATTGATTTCATCTGAGTAAATGGTGAGATCTAGGAAATTAATCTCACTTTCACTAAAGTTGTTAGTAAATTTAAGATAAGGATTCTGGTCATCAAGTCAATGAAAATATAATTCCAGGCTTGTAGCATCACCATGCCATATCACTATCACATCATCTATGTATCTTTTCCACAGCTTTAAAATGTTGTAGTAACTGATTATCATCTGAAAAGATATTAGTCCTTTCTAGGCGCTCTACTTAGAGAATTGCTAAAGTTGGAGCTACGGCCAAGCCCATTGCCCTGCCATGGATCTGGTGGAATAATGTATTGTTGAACATGAAGTAGTTTTCACTGAGTGACATTTCTGTGCACCACATTATGAATGAATTGGGAGTAGGGCTTCCTTCTCTTTTACTATAGAGTAGCTCTTCTTCCATACTAAGTGTTGCATCTTGAGGAATTTTAGTATACAAGAGACGATGTCTAGTCCCACTAATAGTTCTGTGTGTATATCAAATGGGTGGCCCTCTATTAGATTAATGAAATCTGTTGTATATTGTATAAAAGAAGGCATTTCTTTAATGTATGGTTTCAGAAGGAAGTCTGCAAATTTAGCCAGTGGTTCAAGCACAGAGCCTGTTCCTAATACTATTGGACGACCAGATGGCTCTACCAATGTCTTATGTACTTTAGGTAACGTGTAGAATTGAGGTATAGTAGGCTCAGTTGTTCTCAAGAATTTTGCTTCTTGTTTAGAAAGCCATATGCGCTAGACAGCTTTTGTCACTTTGTTGGTTATTTCTTGCTGTTGTCTGTCAGTAGGATCATTAGGGATCATTAGGGATTCATTTGTAGAAGGAGGTATCACTCAGTTGTTGTTCGCATTCCTTAATATACACTTTTCTATCTTGTAGGCCGATCGCCTCCCCTTTATCTGCCCTTCTAAGTATCATCTCTTTGTTATTTCATAGTGATTGTTTCGCCCGCCGTTCTTTAGTAGATATATTTTGGAAACAATCTAGGTCTTTATTATTAGTTTCTAATGTAGGAATTTCTTTCAGGATTCTGTTTTCAAACACTATCGGTGTATGGCTCATAGTGGGAGGACAGAAGATAGAGGGCTTTCTTAAACCACTAGCATTTACTGGACAATCATATGGGTTGTTTATAAAGTGTTGTTTCAAATGAATTTTCCGAAGTAGTTGTTGATTTTCTAATCTACTCTTAAAACTGTTTTGCAGTGAGAAGGAAACCAAATCCTTTCTCCAGAACTGAGATTTCTTCTGATGTGGGAATGAAAGTTGACAAATTAATTAGTAGCTTGTCCGACTTCTTGTCTGTCCTGGTTCGTAGTCTCAGACTGTCGGGACCATGCCTACAAAATTGTGTTAGGAGGGACCTCTTCCTCTTGGCCCTTGTTTGTTTGGTCTTCCTCTATTTTTAGATCATCCTTGTCCTCTTGAGGGTCTTCTGGTGGAATCTCTTTGAGCATTACAATCTGTTGCTAAGTCTTCATTGGAGCTATTAGGACCGTAAGATGTGTTTCCAGATCTTACTTGTCTGTCTCTCTCATTTGTGGCAGTTCATTACTGAAATTAGGAACACAATTCTCTTGTGTGTATCTAAATTCATGTGTGAAGTTCGTCAGGTCTTTTCTTTTAACGTTTTATTCTTTGGTAATTGCCTCTTTGAATTCATCAATTTCTTTAATTATTTTGTCTAGCTTCTTCTTGAATGTATCTGGAGGCACTAACTTCGTAATTTATTCTTCCAAGATTACTCTGTTTAAATTTGAGCTTGTGACTTCATTATAACTGCACTCTATCAATCTGATTAGCGGAGAGAACTAAAGACTAAAGATGGGGACCACTATTACTTATAAGCTGGTGTGTGTATTACGATTCAACGCGCTAGTTGAATATAGAGATAAAAGAAAGAGCTCAATCCAAAAATGGTGCATAGATTTTGATCGTGAGATGCGGAAACGCTTGTCCTTTTGCCTGTGCGATAAGAAATCAAGGTAATATTAGCTAAATAGTGAAGCACATATGATTAGAATGAACCGTGGACTGGAATCACAAAATATATAGGACAGATGCCATATAACAATTGAATGTTGCCCATATCACGCTAAGATTATCCCGAAGTAGCGATATTAAAAAGTATGAGCTCTATTATCGCTCGTTACTTTTATATATATATATATCACTTTTATGTATACAGTGATTTAGTAACGCTGTGCTCTTTTATCATACAGCCTGCATTTGAAGAGAGGATAAACAGCGGCTTTATAGTGAGGAATCAGCAGAGAGCTTTTATTGATCTGGAGCAAGTTCCAATTCCCGTCAAGCAAAATACTACTTACCATTAAGTAAGTTAGATTGCAATAAACTCTCTACGTATTGCCATACTGAGTTCATATAGCACGAGCATAATTTTCACGAAGCATGCATATGTCATTACAGTCTGGTTCATGCACCATAGATGTGAACATAATGCTTGGACGAGAGGACGCACTGATGAATGAAGATTGATCACGATCCCCTAGTATATAAATTTGTGAGGAAGAGAACTACTAGTAAGTGTTTACTTGACATATACGGCATCTTGCCTTAGAACACGTCACAAGTGAATAGAAGAGATATAAAGGAATATGGTGAGCATATCAAGGATATATGACTTCTGTCCCCTCAGGGATACAAATGGAAAAATAACATTCAAAGAAATACTTGTGGTAAGCACAGAGAACATACCTCTATTTACATACAACATTAAGTTCAAAAGTGACTTTAGGGCAAACAAGAATCACACTGGTGCTGTTTGCTACACACTTGTGATTGCCACACACAATGCAGGTTATGCTCCCCTCCCTTTGAATGCTTTCTATCAGAAGGGACGCCTTCCTGCCACTCTTGTTTCCCCAATTCTGCTTTGTTCAACTGCTGACAAGGATTCTCTCTCTCACACACACCTCTTTGGTTTTTGTAATATGGGTTTGAACCAATTACTCTTCTGAGCTTCTTTATATTTGAGCAATACATTTTACAATTATTGAGACTATCATGTGCCCCTTCTTGACTTCGGCAATGGCTGTTCTCTCTCGCCATGTTATAGTTTTCCCTTGCCTTTGGCAATGGTTGTTCACTTTCACTTGCTTTGTTATAGTTCTCTTTTGGCTTTGGCAACAGTTGTTTAACTTAGTTTCTCGCCTTATTGCCGCCCCTGCCTGTTGTTAGCATCTAGTGAAACCCATATATACACAATCACACCCTTTTGGTTTAGTGATTATGTTCTTATTATTCCACTTGCTCTCTTTATAGTCAGCTTGCTTTCCAAAATAATGGATATTCTGCTTTAGTTCAGTTAGGCATTCAAAATTATGCTTCCATTTGAATTTCACTCTAGTGGTGTTACTTCTAATGTTTTGGGAACTGCTCTTGACAAGCGAGCGGTTACGGAGCGCTCCAGAGTCACAATCACTGAGCGAACTCGCCAGGTCTCGTGTGTGCATCCATTTGCCTTGCTGTCTCCAGGTCCCATGTGGCTGCTTCCCCTCGCGGTCTGGGATCCTCTGATTCCTGGCTTTGTGAGACCAGTGCCAGTAACTAGAGGAACTCTCCATGCACCCAGGGCTCACCGGTACTCGTCTAACACCGGAGCCTGACCGACATTGGGAAAAGCTTTCAAATGCTGCGCTCTCCACTGCGCAACCTCTGCAGATTTGATCCTCGGGGAAATCCGTCAACTCTCAAGCTTCCTGCTGCACTACCTCTGAATTCACAGTCTGGAACAGCAAAGACCCTCTCATTGCCAACATCCACTCGATGCACCACGATGGTCCCAGCATCTCTTCTCTGCTTCTGCCACCAAGTGAAGGTAATACAACAAATACACCTTCTACTGCTGTTCTCTCCTATGGCCTGCACCTGAGGGGGGCTTTTATGCTTCTCAGTTTCCCTCAGGCGTGGGTCATTAGCACTAATAAACTGCACTTTGCAGTCTTGTGCCTCTGTAGCCCTCTTCTTCGTCCCAGTACTTTGGGAATTGTGGGACTTGGAGTCCACAATATGAAAATCAGTTTTTCTAACAGGAATAAGAATGTTATTTTCATCTCTTCCCTCAATTATATTACTTAGGGGCCACCATAAGAATTTAATGTGAAACTTGTCTTCACAGAGGAATGAGGATTTTTCTAGATTTCATTTGGTGCTATTTAAAGACTCCTCTTTACTAATCCTTTGATAGTCATAAGAGCTTTTACCTTTATGTATGTCTGATTTTAAGAGAGGAATTATTCATGGTTGTGTTTTACCCCTATCAAGATAGTTAGATGAGGAAATTAACAACTCTCTCTGACAGCAAGCCATTATATATTTTGGTATCACAGATATTTCCTCCCTAGAGGAAGACAAATACTGTTTCTCATCCAACAGAGTCCTCCTGCTCCCCTGGGGCCTTTCTCTTCCCAGGTAATCCTCCCGGCTAATACCACCCCCAAGATTAGAACCCGGAAGTGTCTGCCTTTCTCTGGCCACCTGGGCAGAGACTTCAGGCATGGTTACTGTGAGGGCTCCATAGGATTCCTCACAATACATACCGTTCAATCAGAATTTATTTTACAATGCATCTTACCTTGGATTTTCTGACATTTACAAATGCGAAACTCACGGGTAGGAAACTGGCATCTTGTGATAATCTTATCCGTTGATCCATCACCCTAAATTCAAGTGCCCTGGCGGTAGTAAATAAGATCACCCACCCCTTAAGCTAACAACATTAGACGCTTACCTCTCTTGTCACAACACCAGTGCACATCTCATTTGAACGTCCTCTGTGCGCAATCTATTGATGTGTCTCCATGGAAATTTCAAGACACCTCTTTCCTCGATAAGTATCAAGAAACTCTTTCTGATCAGACAACATTGGAGTTTCTGCTGCCTTATTGTCCATCTTTTTCATTACAAGCCTCTATGACTTCTTTTTGCTTTGTTCAACTACCTAACAACTACGACAAATTGAACTGAAAAAGGTACGTACACTTGCCCAAATTAATTTACTCTGTAAGCACTCTCAATTTCACCAATTATTACATAATCGACAAATGTCTTTACTAAGCCATATTTTAATTGTATATTTACATCGATTCTTTTTCCATGTGCCAATGAGAACTTTCCAACTTTTGGAATATCCCTGTTGTCTTTGCACTATGTGTTCTTATAACATGTCTGTTTCTTCTCCTCATTTTCTTTTACATGGCATTATATAAAAAAAACAATTCATTACTTTATCCAAATTACTAATTTTTTATTTTTCTGCCACAGTTGATTTTCTGCTTCTTCAAGGCTCAATAATTATGGCATTCATTCATCCATACTTTTACAAGCCGGTATATACCGAAGAGGAAACGGTTTAGAGAAAGTAGCCAAAAAGATGGCGAATCGAGTGAATGTCGTGATGATCGCTCCCATGGTCCTGACCCTTGTCACATGGAAGATGTTTCTACTTGGTGTACCTGTCATTGACGTGAGGTAATGTCAACTTTGGTGGATAAATGTTATTGCAGTGAAAGCTCTGGCTGCTTGGCCTTCATAGCCAAGGAAGAGCCCCCACCGCTATGCGTTACCCAGGTGCATGAATTCAGGGTAGTCTGCCTTACAAGACTCATGTTGAGAATGCTGATGGTGCAAATGCATGAACTTATAGCACCTGTTTGCCCCCGTGCTCCTAGTAATGAGTAAGTATTGTGGATGTACGTTTTATTTGTGAAAACCTTGCAGTAGAGCCTTTTATGCTGTTCTCCTAGTACATTGTAATATCATATATATTTTAATATATTGGAAAATGTATTGTTCTTTGTTCATGCCAAACTAATCCATCTTTTATTTTGCAAGTCAACAATAACATTTTAGTTACTTTCAAGCTTTTAAAAAATCATCTTCCTATCTTTTATTTTTCAAAAGGTTGTATATATATTTATTTTAACCTCACTTCAAAAGTATTGGACTGTGACTGCTTTACTCACAAAGTATGTTTTGAATTCATACCAATGTCTTGTATTTTACAAGATAGGCCAAACAAGATAGCTTGCAATTATTGGATTAATTGAACAAAACTATTTGTCTACCTTTTACACAGATGGCACAGGCTTGTGACCTATCGAGCATTTATGTGGTGGATTCATGGAAGACTAAGATTCAGCGTTCAACGTGTAGAGAAGGAGCCAAGTACCCCCACCTCAATCACCTCGCACATATTGCCTATATGTTGGGAGCTAGAGTATGAGACACGTACCAAGCCATTGAAACTACAGATACCAAGGAGAATCATGGAAGCAAGGTTCCCATTGAGAAAACCATAACTGCATGCGAGACAATGTAATTGTCGTTCGAATGAAATTCTGAAAGAAACGAGACAGAATAGAACAGAGCTGACATGTATAGAAGAGATGCAGAGACGAGAGAATGCAGGCATCAAGAAAGTATTGAAGATAAGTGACATTTTGGGATTAAGATGAAGAAACTTATGCAATGAGATAGATGAAAATGTTGAGCTGGAGGGCACTAGGGGGCGCACAGGTAATGGCAGCCTGAACGCTGTGCTCCCGCCAGGCCGGGGGCGAAAAAGGGACTTGTGCCCCCCCCAGACAACCCCCGAGAAGAATGGACTGTGGACAATAATGAGTGAACCCCCCCTGCGCACTCCGAAAGAAAAGCCGAAATCTGGGGACCCCCGTAAGCCTAAGAACGGGGCTCCACTTCTCGTGTTACAAGGCGAGAATTTGCGTGGTGTGCCTGGCACTGCCGACTCCATGTAAGAACAGGCTGATAGGAGCCTTGGAGCAGCAGGACCCCAGCAACCTATCCGGGAGGCCACCCGTTGGGAGCAGGGACCCCCCAGCGTCCACTCCACCATCGGTGATGCTGGGGAAGGAAGCGGTACAGACCCAGAGAATCGAGGTCCCCCAGCACATAGCCTGGAGGGCAACAACTAAGCAGGCGCCTTGCAGCCAGCCTGGGCACCGGAGGGATATGCCCCCCACAGAGCGGTGCAGCGGTCCTCCCAGAGGGGTGCCCGAGCAGGAGGTGGCCCGCACGGAGGTTCCGAAGCCCCGCTCCAACAAAAGCAGGGAGACAGAGAGTGAGCACCTGGAGCCGAGGAGGAGGGAGGGCTCCCAGCTGCTCGCATACAGTGCCCAGGTCCTGAAAGAGACAAGACGCACCGAGGCACGGTGCAGCCCCCCCACCAACAACTGAAACGGTAAAAGGAGGGGGCTGATTCTTCCCGAATATGCCAGTCGGGAGGTGTGGAGGCCCAGATAAAGGTCAGGGGGAGCCACGAAAGAAGGGGACGCCGGTGGAGTGCCTCCCCAGCTAACTTGAACACGACCGGAGCAGGCACAGAGATAACTCTGCGCCGGAACAAGAACACGTAATATCAGGCCCGGACAGTGGGCGCGGTGGCCATCGGTTGCCAGCCCAGCTACAACGAACCCCGCCCACCCACATCCTTCACCCGCTCTCCAGGGCACAAAACAACCAGAGGCCTGGTAGGGACCACAAGCTTGGTATTACACAGACACAGGGGAACCACTGCAAAGACAACTGCACATAAAAGCATGGGGGCAAGGAAGGGGAGGGACACACCCCGCTGACGTCCATCAGGAATGGAAGGCCCCCCGGCGAATAAAGGGGGTAAGAAAAATTCCAGAGGGTCCATCCCCCTAGCCTGATTGCAAAGCTCCTGCACACGGAGTGGAAATGGCTAGAGTAAGGGGCACCCGGAGCCCCGTCCCCCCTTGGGTGGTGTCCCCCAGGCCCTAGCATGGGGCGTGTGCCCGCCCTGGACAACTCCACAGGACCTCTAACCACCCAAACCTAACACTTGGGATACTACCTCTGTGCAAGACACCAAGAAGGAGTGACATTCCATTGGAGGCGAGGTGTACCCACCCTCCCGCCCGCTCTCCTTCTACAAAGCCCAGGGGAGACCGAGAGGACGTGAAGGGGGAAAGCTTCCCTTACCCCAATTATCAGAGGGGGTGCTTAACCTATGGACAACAGCTCAGCAGTCGGAGTAGAAGGAAGGAGGGAAGGGATCCACCCCTCCATAAAGAACACGCAGGAATGAAAAAACACTACAGGCTGCCAGGAAGGGCTGAGGAACGTTGGTGGGCCCTCCTGCTCGGAGGGGGAGGCTGGAGTTGACCCCCCTGCGGGCCCAAGCCAAGACAGAGATTACGAAGCTGTACTCCAAACTGGGTGGTGGCCATGAGACGGGTGGGCGCATTAAAAAAATCAGCAGTGCAGAACGCAGACAAGATGAGGGCCCCCAGAGACCGGCCTTGGGCCGTGCACCTCACTTGAAGGAAGCCCCCAGACAAACCAACCCCCCCCCCCCCCCCCCTCCAAAAAATAGGAGAGGCACCAGGGAGGACAGATCCACCCACACCTGAAAGTAACAGAGGGGTGATAGTCCGGCCCTACCTGTCACGTGAGCATGCAACTAATGCCTTCTACGGCATCCAGCACTGAGCCCAGGAAGGGCACATCAGATCCACTCAGACTGAGGCCATCGCACCAACACAGCACACAGGGAGGTCCTATGAGCTGGAAGAAAGCCCTTCAAGAGTATCAATTTCAAGATGCAAAAAGTCGTCAGGACAGTCCAGACCGGGGAGGTGAGATGGACTGGCCCGAGGACAAGACGAAGGCCGCCTCAGCGATGGAAAAGGGCTCTGCCTCTGTGTTGCAAGAAATAAGAGACATGCCGTCAGATATAGCCCAAAAACTGGAGAAAATGGACCAGAGGGTAGTCAAAGTAGAGGACAGGCTGCTACAGCTTGAGTAGAACAGAAATTGAGTCAAAAGCTACCCTAACCAGAGGCGTGACAAAGGGTCACCGAGTTTGCAGTGGAGCTAGAAGGCTGCTAGCCCAATACACAAAAACACCTGGAGAGGTGAAGGTAACAAAAACAGGGTTTTTATTTTACACTAACAAAGAAACAAAAACTATTTTTACAAACTGCGCCGTGGCGCTGAAGGTATGCATAATGAGCACATTAGAGTATGCATATTTGTGGGTTAGTAAGCATGGTGAAAAACAGATCACCTAATGAGCACTCTAATGTGCTCATTATGCATACCTTCAGCATAAATAGGGAGTTTCGAAGGGCGAGATTAGATTTACCCTTCCTGCAAGAGACTCATTGGGCTCGAGGGAAAGAACCAAACATAAGAGGGGGAAGGGATAGGGGAGGTCTTTTAAAACATAGGCTTCACTTAAAGACCCGGGGGGTCGGTATTTATTCGCCAAGGGCACGCTCCAAAAAACTCAGTTGACTTTGGCAGTGGTTTATGGGCCCAATGAAGCCCAGGCACAATTTTGGGAGAAGGTGAAGGTGAAGGATAAGCTCCAACTCTTCATTCACGGTACCTTGATAGTGGGAGGGGACTTCAACATGGTCCTGGACCCCTCGAGCGATAGAAAGAAGTTGATGCCCTATGCCACGGGTGACCCGCCATTCACATATTACTCAAGGATACATGAGTCATTTTCCAGGATTGACTACATCCTGACAGATAATGCCTTGCTTCCCTATGTAAATGATCACAGGGTAGACCCAGATCCCTGGTCCGATCATGACCTGGTGCAAATTACCTTACTGGAGGTGTGGGGTCAAAAAAGAAAGGGGAGGTGGAAGTGTAACGATGCCCTACTAAAAGATGAGGTGACAGCAAAAATGGTCCTAGAGAACATAATGGAGTACTTTGCCCTGAACGACAACGGGGAGGTCAGCCCGCACACCTTGTGGGACGCATTTAAGTCGACAATACGTGGCGTCCTTATTAAAACAGGTGCCCCAAAAAAAGGGAAAGAGAAGCACAGGAAAAAACCCTTTGTGATAAAATAGAGGAACTGCAGCTGGGTCGCTCCCCAGACAGTCACATCTCCCCTGACCAGGTGATAGCCCTTGAGCAATATAGGACCCAAATGAAAGAACTTGTGCTAAATAAAAAGGAGAGGAGTCTTCAGCTACTCAAAAAAAATATGATGAAAAAGGGGACCGAGCAGATAACATTTTGGCATGGAAGCTTAGGGAGGCCCAGAAAAGCAAGATGGTGAGAGCTACAAAAACGGAGGCGGGGACACTAAGCTCTGATACCCCAAGTATGGGAATAGCCTTTCGGAGGTACTACGAGAAGCTATATGAGTCGGAATTTGGAGGTGAAGACTCCCAGGTCGAGGACTTCCTTAAAACGATCCCAGTACCAGGGCTGACGAGAGGGGTAGCAGAGCATTTAGACGCCCCGATAGAGGAAGAGGAGATAGTTCAGGCAATCAAGGGAATGAAAGGAGGCACTTCTCCAGGGGAAGATGGGTTCTCAGTAAAATTTTATAAGATGTTTCGCTCCACATTAGATCCCCACCTGGCAAAGGTATTCAATGCGGTCCTGGCGTGTGATATCCTGCCCAAAACAATGATGGGGCAATCATAGCGGTCGTACCCAAGGAAGGAAATGACCCCACGAGTGTTCCTCTTTTAGACCTATATCGTTATTGAATACGGATGTCAAAATTCTGTCGAAGGTACTTGGTAAAAGAATGGAGGGTATTATGCCATCACTAGTCCACAGGGATCAGGTGGGGTTCATAAGGGGATGACAGGGCTCAGATAACATCCGGAAGACAATAGATCTGATCCACTATGCACAAGTGTCAGACTTCGATGCAAGCTTACTTTCTATAGACTCAGAGAAAGCTTTCAATAGAGTTAAATTGCGGTACATGATTCTACTCCTCCGAAAGATGGGATTTGGGGAAAATATGAGAAAGTGGATAGCAGCTCTCTACAGGGCCTCCACAGCAAAGGTACAGGTAAACGGAGAGCCCTCTGCCCCGTTTAACCTCTCAAGGGGAACACGACAGGGGTGCCCCCTATCCCCTTTAATATACACCCTTACAATGGAACCCCTCGCCATATCCATGAGAACACACCAGGGCGTTAGGGGTATACAGAGGGGCAAGGTAGAATTCAAGCTCTCACTTTTTGCAGATGACATCCTGGGATACATGGTGCAGCCTCACCAATTGCTACCCCCCTACTTTCCTTAATAGAAACCTTTGGGACATTTTCAGGGCTGAAAATTAATCAATCAAAATCTATGTTGCTCCCTATCAGAGCTCAGGACCCAATGCTAGACCCTCTAAACAAGTTCCTGGGGATTAACGTAGAGAAAGCCAAGATCCACTATCTGGGTATTCAGCTTACTAGGGACCTCGCGAAAATGTAACGCTCACCTGGTATCCACGGGGACGCCACTCAGCCTGTTCAGACCTCCTACGACCTCAAACCCTTCCCTGGAATCTGTTCGACTGGAAACTGGGTCTGAAACAAAGGATTTCCGGAGTTTAACTCTGTTGTCTCTGGTTGCTTGACCCCCTTCTTCCCTTGGGGACCAAACCTCCCCCTATGTCCTCTCCTCACCTTGTTTTCTTGAGTGGTGTGCTCTCCGTCCTGCCCATCGGTGCAGGGGTGTGTCGACTGATGTGGGCTCTTTGCAGCCTAGTTGCTTCACTGGCACGGGCCCAACGGACTGGGCTTGTTGTATCTTCAACCGACCGATAGTTGGATTATTCTTAATGAACTGTCCTTTTCTTGTCACTTATCCCCTTTATAACATGTCTCTTCTCCCTTAGGTTTTGGAGCGGTCGGAGACAGCGTCGTGCTGCTTAAGGAAGCCGAGCACTAAGCAGTGAGTGAGAGCGCGATGCGCGGCGCTGTTCACTCTATCTTGTAATGACCAATGTCTCTCTCTGTATCCCTTACAGACACTGCAACATCCCAGCGTGGCTGCCGGCAGAGAAAAAATAAGATGCGGTGAGTAAGCGCGATGTGCAGCTCCTTCTTATGCTTTCCGTGCTAACCTGTAATGTCTTTTCCCCTTGCAGGTCGGTGGGATGCTTCGGAGCTGAAGTTACTCTGAGCAGCTCGAGTTCAGGTAAGCGTTTGACTCTTCTTGCAGTTTTCGAGTAAGCTGGGATATGAATAATGCTTACTAATGTCTTTTCTTTTGTCCGTTTATCTTCCATTAGGATGCGGCGTGCCGAGATGGAGGTGACACTGCCGTAAAGTTGCCCACAGGACTGGAGGAGCTATGGACGGAAACTGGATGCAACCCAAGGTAAGTATAGTATTAATGCTGTTCTGTTCTTGTTCTTGCAGGTGCGCGGATGCGGATGCGGAGGAGAGACGAAGGCCTTCAAGAGACCGATTCAAGCACGGTGAGTGTCACGCTGCAGGTGCAGAGAAACGCAAAGCGTGTTTCTCCACCAGGGTGTGGTTTAAATAGCTTCCAGGTATCCCAGGTATCCCTGGGTTGAACCACACCCAAAAGGCTAGACCGCACACTCAGTTCAAGGAACTGGGTTATGTGGGGGCATCCATCTTGCCCACAATACATTACAAGTCCAATGCCAAGTTGTTCTAAGAGTTATGTGTGAACCTGACGCCAGAGGTCTGACTCCAAGTGGGTCTCTGGTAAGATGGAGAGGCCCTTGAGGGCCATGTAGGGGATTGTGGCCTGGCTCCAGCCTGGTGTCTCAGAGGGCTGGGGGCAGGGATCATCTTCGACCAACTATGACCCCATAGTAGCGGAAGTCAAGACGGACATGAAGCAATGAGGCAACGCGATTCTGTCATGGTACGGACGCATGACTGCGGTGAAGATGAATACCCTACCAAGACTTTGCTATCTCTTCATGGCCCTCCCCTCGAGAGTCCCAGACCAGACTTTTAGGGAACTCCAGAAATAGGCCAGGCCTTTATCTGGCAGGGGATAACTCTGAGGACTAAGAGGACGAATCTTACTCTCCCGAGGGAGGAAGAGGGCTTTGGTCTACCTGACTTTAGTCTTTACGTTTGGGCAGCCCAGCTACAGGTACTCCTAGAGCACATGAAAGACGGTAAGAATACATATTGGACCTACCTGGAGGACATGAACACGCATCCTCTCAAGGTGCGGGACCTACTCTGGGTTCCACGAAAAAAAGCCATCCCAAGCAAACTCTTGCACCACCCAACCCTAGGGGTACTTTGGTCTATTTGGAGGGAGGGGAAGCACACTGATCACCTCATGACATGGCCCTCCCCACTGGTATCCCTGTGGGGCCCAGTAATCAGGCTGGCAAGCAAGGGATACAGAAATGCACAGTACTGGTCAGACAAAGTTATGGAAAGGGTGGGTCAACTATTCAGGCAAGGCGAATTCTTGGTATATAAGGATGTGGTAGAGGCCCTGGTCCCCGGAATGATCTCCATCTTTGAATATCTCCGGCTGAAGGGCATTCTGTGCAACCAAAAATGGGAGCAAAAGCTTAAGAGAACATTAACTCCTTTTGAGAAAGCAATAGATTCAACCGACTATAGGAAAGGCATGGTGTCTAAATTATATAGAATATTGAATACCAGTAACCTCACAGAGAGGATAGGGTTCCGTCATTATTCTAACGAACTGGCGGGGGAAGACCTCACTGAGGAGTTATGGAATAAGGTCTATAAAATAGCCTTCCATGGGAATCTATTCACGGAAGACATGGAACACAATCTAAAAGTCCTACAGGGTTGGCACCGGGACCCACTAAAGTTATCAAAGATGTTTGCGGGGTCTCATCGAAATGTCCGAGGGGATGTGGCCAGGTGGGTACAAGGGGACACATGTGGTGGTACTGTCCGCAGATACAAAGATACTGGGGGGACTTGGGATGGATGGAAGAGGTCACCGGGGAACCATTCACGCATGACCCACTTACAATGTTACTTGGACTCCCCCCACGGGACTCAGATATGTACAGATTCTCCAGAATGTGGGAAACGATACTACGGGTGGGGAGGGTGGCCTTTGCACAAAAATTGAAGAGTCTGGTGACCCCAAGTAAAATAGATTGTTCCTTTTCACAAAATGACGGCAAGGTCAATGATGATCCAGGCACTTTTCGAAGAGCCTGGGAGGGGGTGAGGCAATCTTGGAGATGGGAAGTACATTGAAGTCTTGAAACTATAACAGGACGGCGGCGGAAGAGGGGGAGGAGGCCGGGGGGACCAGGGTGGAGAGGAAAGGAAGGTAGGGGGAAGCAGGAGGGAGGGGAGTGACAAACCACCAGAAGGTAAATAAATAACGTGATTTTTTGAGAAAGACCACTACACAAGGACCCAAGCATCAGAAGAGACAACAGTTAGCACCAAGCAACATAGGAAGAGCACCTTTTGGGTGGCTTATAACTTTGCTCCCCCTGGACGAGTTGAGGTTGAAGTGGACAGTTACGAGGCTGTGCCAATTGTTACTGTTAAAGTTTTTGCAAAATGCCAATATAAAATGTAAGTTAAAAAAAATAATGTTGAGCTGTTTTACATGTGTACATATGCAAAGAAGCACAAGCAGACAAAGGGGGTAATTCATAGAATTCAGCGCACAAGTGGCGCACGCGGCTGGCGCACAGTGTGCGCGTGTGACAGTCTGCGCCAGCCGCGTGTGCCAAAATCCATTTCCGCGCACAGTGTATTCATGGATCTTAACATCCATTACCAGCCGTGGCGCAGAGTGGGGCAGCGAGCCTGCAGCAGCGCCAGTTACGCCCCCAACCCCTCCCTGTGCGCCATGTACAGTGCACAAATCCCGTACATGGCGCACAGGCCCCCAACCACGAAAACGCCTGTAAAACTCCCCGCGCACTCCTCCGAATACACATACCCCGCTGCGCGGGAAGTTTCACACGCGATTGGCCCTGTGCGAGCAGGGTACGTGTATTACTGGGGTGCGCGGGAAGTTTCACACACGATTGGCCCTGTGCGAGCAGGGTACGTGCATTTCGGGGGTGCGCGGGAAGTTTCACACGCGATTAGCCCTTTGCAAGCGGGGTACATGTATTACTGGGGTGCACGGGACGTTTCACACACAATTGGCCCTGTGAGAGCAGGGTACGTGCATTTCGGGGGTGCGCGGGAAGTTTCACACGTGATTGGCCCTGTGCGAGCGGGGTATGTGTATTACTGGGGTGCGCAGGAAGTTTCACACGCAATTGGCCCTGTGCAAGCAGGGTATGTGCATTTCGGGGGTGCGCGGGAAGTTTCTCAAGCGATTGGCCCTGTGCGAGCAGTGTACATGCATTTCGGGGGTGTGCGGGAAGTTTCTCACGCGATTGGCCCTGTGCGAGCCGGGTACGTGTATTACTGGGGTTCGCGGGAAGTTTTACACGCGATTGGCCCTGTGCGAGCAGTGTACGTGTATTACTGGGGTGCGCGGGAAGTTTCACATGCGATTGACCCTGTGCGAGCAGTGTACGTGCATTTCGGAGGTGCGAGGGAAGTTTCTCACGTGATTGGCCCTGTGCGGGCGGGGTACGTGTATTACTGGGTGCACGGGAAGTTTCACACGCGATTGGCCTTGTGCGAGCAGGGTACATGTATTTCCGGGGTACGCAGGAAGTATCACACGTGATTTCGCTGTCAGAGCGGGGTACGTGTATCCAGTGGGGTGCGCGGGGAGTCCCACATGTGAATTGGCAGTGTGGGTCCTCCCAGGTGTGCCCTCTACCCCCTCCACGGCCCCTGCAGGCAACCTACACCACAGGGGACTACCCTGCACCCCTGGTCATGTCCCGCACACAGCCCATCCACCATGGGCATGCCCCCCAGCCAGCCCACATGTCACCTTCCACTAGTGATCACCAACCCATGTCCCCCAGCACCCCCACCCCCCAGCAGTGAGGGGCACCTACCAGCAGGCCCCAACTCATGTCCCCCAGCACCCCCACCCCCCAGCAGTGAGCCTCAGGCCCAGACTCATGTCCCCCAGCACCCCCAACCCCCAGCAGTGAGGGGCACCTGCCAGCAGGCCCAGACTCATGTCCCCCAGCACTCCCACCCCCCAGCAGTGAGGGGCACCTGCCAGCAGGCCCAGACTCATGTCCCCCAGCAGCCCCACCCCCCAGCAGTGAGGGGCACCTGCCAGCAGGCCCCGACTCATGTCCCCCAGCACCCCCAGCCCCCAGCAGTGATGGGCACCTGCCAGCAGGCCCAGACTCATGTCCCCCAGCACCCCCGCCCCCCAGCAGTGATGGGCACCTGCCAGCAGACCCAGACTCATGTCCCCCAGCACCCCCACACCCCAGCAATGAGCCTCAGGCCCAAACTCATGTCCCCCAGCACCCCCACCCTCCAGCAGTGAGGGGCACCTGCCAGCAGGACCCGACTCATGTCCCCCAGCACCCCCACCCCTCAGCAGTGAGGGGCACCTGCCAGCAGGCCCCGACTCATGTCCCCCATCACCCCCACCCCCCAGCAGTGAGCCTCAGGCCCAGACTCATGTCCCAACAAAAAACATATCCTAACAAAACAGACCCATGTCCCTAAAGTCAACCCTAATCCCCCTTGTCCCCAAATCCAAGCATGCAACCATCCACAGAACCCACTCCCAAATTACTCATGCCATGATAGATGAAATGAGCCACCATGCTCATGCAGGAATGCACAAGGTAGCCACACAGTGGCAACACGTGACTGAGGAAATGTTCAATGAGACATGCACAAAACCAATTACAGAACACAACACCAATTCTGAAGTAATAAAAAATGTATTAAAAACATAAAGAACTGACTCTGAGGAATAGTAAACTGAAAATCAATGTACAATGACCAATGTAGAAAAAATGATTGTAAACCCAATGAAGTTAAAAAAAAGAAAAATCACCTAGAATAAAAAAGTGGTCCATTGCCAATGTCCATAATAAAAACATAATCCAAATTTTTTAAAAACCATTGATCAATGGGAATATAGAAAAAGAAAGTATGTACAAGTCTGCAACTAAATACAATGTAAGTCCAAATGGTCCCTGATCCACAAACAAAAGGAAACCTACAAAAAAGTCCTAGAAAGAAAAAACTATATACACACGAAGTGGAGCAATGTCCATTAACTCCAAATTAAAAGAAGAACAAAGGAAACCTAACACTATCTAACTATATTCAGTGGCGGCGGTCAAGTCCTGCGGCTCACTCTGTGATGTCCCGGGCCAGGGCATCATCAAACTCCATGTCGATGTCCCGGAGGCGGGCCTCTGCCCTTGCCCAGAGGTCTTGCAGGGATGTACTCATGGCCTGTTCCAACTCCCTGCGAGTTGCCTTGAGGCACTCTGCCCGCCTCAACGCCCGACGCATGGAGAACTCCGCCCTGACCATGGTGAGCCGCGCCTCTTCAGCCCACCGCCGCTCCGCATCTATGCGCTGGCCCAATCGCAGCCACATTGAAGACAATCCCGTTCCAGGGTTCTCCTGCCCTCTGGCCGATCCCTGCCCCTCTGATGTCGATGGCCCGAGCCATCAATGCTCCCACCTAGAGCCTGCTGCTGTTGCTGCTGTCCATGTGGCCTGTCCGATGTCTGCACATCCTCCATCTGCTGGACTCCAGTTTTTGGGGTGTCCACCCCTGCTGGACCGCCGACTCCCGACTGTGGCAGGGATGGGATCTCCACCAAGCTGGCTGTGTTGGTCAGGCCAGGTCCACAGGGGGCCCTGGTGGAATCTGGGCCGGAAGACGGCAGGGAGAACGACTGGCGCATAGTCTCCACAGAGGAGGAGAGGTCCGCCAGAGTACACATGTACGAACCCACCGACCAGGGCCCCTCCCAACAGTGCCACGTTGCGACGCTGCTGTTCGTGATGGCGTGCGTGCTCTGCCCAGGAAGCACGCACGTCATCACGAATGTCACGCGTGCACAATGTGACACCAACCAGGATGGAGCCCATACGGTCGTGGGACCCCTTGTCCGCAGGTAGTGGAGAGGCAGATGACGTGGCACTCCCCCCTACCTGCGGACGGGCCTGGGACGGGGCATCCCTGCTGGTGCATGGTGGTGCAGTCACAGGGCCAAGGACAGCGACATGCACAGGCCCCTCCGCGATGACCTGTGCTTCCTCTTGACCCTGGCCCTGGACTGCACCACTTGCACCAGTGGTACTACCCCCACCAGGCCCCATGTGCGGCTCAGTAGCGGGCTCCTCCTCCTCTGTGGAGACCACCAACCTGGATGTCTCCACACCGTCTTCTGCCATTGCAAGCCCCTGTGGGGGCTCACTCGGCCCTTCCGCTACAGCCGTAGTGGCAGACGCGGCACCAGCCCCCTCGCTCCCAGATGTTGGCAATTCCTGGGAGGGTGGCTGGGCCTTGGGTCGCCGCCCGGTGGAGGCATCCCCACCGCTTGACGCTGCGTAGAGTTAGCCATAGAACACAAGCATCAGGGTACAGTACAATATTCCCCTAAACAGGATGCAATAACACATGAGTGGCACTGTGAAATGTCACTTCCATCCTGTCCCTCCACAATACATGGGTGAATGCACGCAACACACATGCAGAAACAGCCCCGGCGCCTACAATCAACATCAGCATCCATGTACAAGGGCCTCTGTTAACAAAAATGTTGCCTTCAAACTCACATGCATCATGGCTCACACTGGTCCCATGCACACACATCACCGGAGGGTCATGCATCATGGCTTGTACACCACAGACACAGTGGATAGACACAGTGGATACAACGGTGACGGCACTGCATGAGTGAATCTACACATCATCACGGACATGTGTCATGCATCCATGGCGTTTCAAAGTCACACACACACACACTTCTCAGACACACAAACATGTGCATATACATGTACATGACAGCAGCACCCATCCTTCACCCCCCCTCCATGTCCAAGAACAGAGACTGGCATGCATTCATGTGTGCATTCCACATACAGCTCCCAATGTTGCATTGGAACACATGCACCATCCATGTGGTTCACACATTACTGGTCTCACTGGTCTCACATGACCATGATGTCCCTGCACACACACATCCATACATGGCCTATGTCACACATACAGGCAAGTATCAGACTACCAGCACACTGCAACATGCCCTGTCTCACACAACAATGCTTGGCCACTTACCGCTCAACTCCAGATGGGTCTGCCTCTGAAGGATCTGGGCGTGGAGCGCTTGGGCTAAGTGTTCCAGGACCCTCATCTGGATGTTACTCATGCTGCCCCGGCCCCCCTCTGTGAGGCACCGGGCCTTTTAGAGGGTCCTGGACCTCATGTCCTCCCATCGCTTCTTGACGTGCTAGATGTCGCGGGTTACCACCTCCTCCGCGTTGATGGCAACCACTGCATCCTCCCAGATCCTCAACCGTCCTTCCTTGTTGGCGCGTGATGTTCCGAAGAGGGCATCATAATTCCCCAGGACATGCTCCACCAGGACACCAACTTTCTTCTCACTGAAGCTGGTGGCCCTCTGCCTCTCTGGCTGGGGTCGCCAGTGGTCTCAGATGGTGTTTGCCCCGACATGGCGACCCCCGAGGCAGGTGTGGGTGGGCAACTGGGTCCTGGGGCTGGGCTGTGGAGCGATGGTATCCCAGTCGGGAGTCTTCTGTTCCTGCAGGGGTGGACACAGCAACTGGACCCCTGCAGATGGCTGACGTGCAGGCACCAAATAGCAGGGCACGTGGGCAGCAGGCAGGCAGCAGCAGATGGCTGGTGGGAGCATGCTCGGGGCTCTTTGGGGCAGGAAAATGGCCTTTTGGGCAGGAGCGTAGTCTTCTGTGTGTATTCGCGTGGCCAGCTTGATACAGAGTGATTTGGCACGTGAAAAGATTGCACATCAGCGTGTAATTCGAGGAAAGCCCCTAAGCGCGTAAGCGCGTCTGTGACGCGACGCGCGCAGGCCTTTCCCTCGTAACATGGGCATAGTGGTTCAGCGCGCACATGAAAAAACTGCACGTCCGCGTGTGAATGCATGTAATCCGAGGAAAGGGCCCACTCGCGTAAGTGAGGTGACGCGTGCGGGCGTTTAAAGGTGAGCGGGGCCAGCAGTTCGCTGTACGTGCCTTTCATGGAGACCGATGTGTGTTGCTACTTCGTGTTGTTTCGCGCGCCATCACAACCTCACAGCGGATCAAGGACATATCTCTTCTTTTGGCGGGGGTATTGGCTATGCATGTTTTTCATTATCACGCTAGTCAGAGGGTGATTCGCGCACACTATTTTTCCCACTGCGGGTGCCCCTGTGTATCGCACCCGTTTTCCAGGTCATAGTAGCCTGCATGTCCCACGCGTACGCGTTTTTCGTGTTACTGGGTGCCACCGCGTACTGCGGGAGGTTGATTCCACGCACGTAGGCTGCAATGTTGCGTGCACGGTTTTACTGCAGTTTTGGGGTGCTTGAGCGTTGCGTGACCCGTCACTACATTACTGGGGTCACATACAGCCTTGCAGGTGCAGGGGTCCCACCCCCTTCACCCCAATTGCCCAGGACAATTGTGGTGTACACCTCCCATTGGCACTCCTCCATCTGTGCCGGCACTACTACATCTGTGCCATGGTTGGGAGGCCACCAAAGGTGAGGGGCGCCTAAGATGGGCGTCCTCCTTGTGGCGGGCTTGGTCTGGGATGTGGCTGGGGTGACCAGGGAGTAGGGGGACTCCAGGGTGTCCAGGGTGGCCGCAGAGGGGGAAGAGGCAGGGGTGCGCCACTTGAGCACGATGTTGTGCCATGTGTCGGTGCAGTTATGCCACCACCTCCCTGTGGTTCCGGGAGATGCAGCTTCTGCATCTGGCACTGGCACCCGTGTGACCCGGCAGTCTGTTTCATCGACTGCCACGGGCTCAAGGGTAGTGGTAGCTGCAGGTGCAGCTGTGGACACCACCACCCAGGCTCAGGGTCTGCCAGCGCAGGCTGCGTTGGCACTTGAAGATCCCTTGGAAGATTTCCAACAGGCCAGGAGGGAAACCGTAGGTGCACGCAGGGCTGCCCTGACCAAGACACTTGTCCCTGGGGCAGTAATGTCATCTGCTGCCCCGAACAGCCGGGTGTTGGCAAGTGCAGGGGCAGATGCAGCCAACAACACCCCGGTTGTGAGTCTGCCAACCAGGACAGTCGCGGTCAATGACCCTGCCACAGCGGATGTTGCTGCGCAGGGTCCATTAGAGGGCACCCAGCTGCCACTGATGCATGTCAGGCCTTTGGTCGTCCTTCCACCTGCCACTCCCTTGGTTCAATCCACTGGTGCTACTGGCCATAGTGATCATGGCGGCATTTGCCAGCCAGGGTCTGCGCCACAATCCAAGAGGAGGAAGGTTGCACCTGCAGCAGACGCTGGGATCCCACACACAGCCACGACCTCCAGCACATCGAGGAAGAAGCCTTTCTGCAACCAGGAACTGGACTACCTCGTGGACTACGTGCTGGGCCACAGCCGTGACATGCTAGTGGGTCCTAATTATCAGACTACGACTGCCCACCGTGATACCCACTGGAAGCAAGTTGTGGAACATGTGAGTGCATTCGGCCATGAGGTGCGCACGGCGCAAGAGTGCAAAAAGCGTTGGAATTACCTCAAACGCAGCGCTAAGGCTAAGCGTGCCTCAAATTACAACTTGACACTGGTGACTGGCAGTGGGCCTGCACCTGAGGAGGAAGACCTCACTCCGCATGAGTCACTCGTTGCGGAGTTCATACCATCTGAATCGGTCGAAGGAGTGGGAGAGATACCAGACTTTGATGCCCAGTCCAGTGAGTGTTGCTGCGTGTTTGTTGTGGACATGTGTGTTTTACTTGTGTGATGTGTTGTGCATGACTGCCACTACATGTCACGAGTACATGGTTCTGATGTGCAAGTAATGCAATGCTACCCTGATGCATGTCTGCTCTGCTGGATGGTGGACATGTGGAGCGGACAGGGACTGTCCACATCACCACTATTGCACCCTACTCACATGCTGGTCACCAGGATGCCCCTCAAGTCCATGTTCCAGCTCACTGGCCCTTCTGCATGTAGCGTGGGGTGACCTTCCTCTCAGCCCAGGGACTATGTCATAGCATGACTGACGTGCATGTGTCCTCTGCCTGCATGCGGGTACTCCATGTAGGCATGCTCCCTTACCCCTCCAACCCCCTCTGCACCCCAATTCCACCTTAACACTGGTATGCTTCAATTTTGCCGTTGAGTACTTCTCTGTTCATGCGTCCTGTGTACATGCTAACTTCCAGCAGCCAATCTGCCAGACATATGCTGTGTGGTACATCCTTTGTACTTGATGAAGGGTGTCTCACTTGGACTGTGCAGAGGTCAGATGCCCCGCAGGGCCATGAGTGCCCATTCATGCTCCATGTGTATTCCACTCAAGCCCCTATGTGTCCTTGACTGGATGATCATTGTAGTAGGAGTCCAGGGGGACCTACATTGCATGGCATTTCATCAGCCTTCCCATTTCTACTGTGGCTCAGTCCTGCGTCGCACACATGTTTAGGGTGTGACAGTCTGCGTGGGTCACAGGCCTCAGCCTGTTTAATGGCCAATGACTCTGTCCAACTGATGTAGTGTCTTCTTCACACGTGGGTGTACTCCGGAGGTTTCATCATGTGTCCTGCTTACTGTCCCATCATCATTTGCTGTGTTGTCACTTGACTCACATGTGCAGTTGATGCTAGTCTACACTGTCTGTCAATACACAGGTCTATGGTCAGCCTTTTGATAGGCATCCCTGCATTTGCACCTGGGGGAGGGGTGGTTTGCTTGTAGCTATGCTAGCCATTGAATGCACATTGCACGTGATGGCTGAAGTTGACCTTGCACTGGCTTCACATTTTCAGATGCACATCATGAAGTACTTGTACATGTAGACAGTGAATAAAATACAAAATTGCTGCACTGCATCCACCCACTTCTGTGCAAAATGACACCATTCTACATGCCTAATCACATAAGCAGTGTCAAGTTGACCCAGCATGCATGGCAGGTTCTCTTTTGTGTGTGACATGTCTGCTCGATGTGTTTGTTGTCTGTGTGATGTCTGTGTGTGTGTGTGTGTGTGTTGTGTGCTTCTAACATGTGTAGTGACCTTTTTTCTCTCTACTTTTCTGATGATGACGCAATGGAGCCAGAGGATGGTGTTGTCATGCAGGCACAGGGTTGTTATCACTACAGCAACCCGGCACAAGTGGGGATTGTGGGGTGGTAGGCCACGAAAACCCACATGTGCTACAGTCCATCTTGTCTCTGGCTGGCAATGAGTCCAGCCCTGATGACCACTCTGACGTCCATGTCGAGTTGGATGAGCATCAGGTCCATATGTCAGGGGTGAGTGAT
The DNA here is from genome assembly GCF_040938575.1 of Ambystoma mexicanum. Taxonomy (NCBI): domain Eukaryota; kingdom Metazoa; phylum Chordata; class Amphibia; order Caudata; family Ambystomatidae; genus Ambystoma; species Ambystoma mexicanum. Next base: position 570,045,999 of record NC_090938.1, on the reverse strand, counting down.
TCTGATATGGGCACTCCTCTGTCCGCGACACCTGCACTGAGGGGTCAAACAGCCTTGAAACCTCCGCCTGTGGTGGATCGGGAGGCAGGGTCACCCTCCACACCAGTCACTAATGTGCCTGGGCCATCACGTCGACGGGGGCATGTAGTCGTGCAGCCGCGGGCGATGCCAGTTCTTGGGTCCTGCAGGGGTCAAGCTCAGCAACGCGGTCGCCGCGCGCAACCGCTGTATACTGAGTGGGAGCAAGACATGACTGCCAATTCTGAACGCCAGGGGGCAGCAATGGAGAAGATCACTGTGAGCATGGAGCGTGTGGCCCAATCCGTGCTCCCCCCTGCTAGGCAGGTGCTTCTCCAGCAGCAGGCGGCACGGTCCACGGCCCGCTCGCTCAGGCTAGGCATGGCGGCCTCAGACAGGGCACGCCAGGCTGAGATGGTGTCTTTGCGTCGAGCAATTGCTGCTCACGCAGAGGCACACATGGAGGCCCTGAGGGAGGAGTATGCTTCCCTGAGATCCACTCTGGGTGTCCTTATGATGTCCCAGAGGGAGCGGCAGAGGAGAGGTTTGCACAGCTTGAGCGTACCATCTCGGCTGAGCTACATGCTTGCAGGGAGGTGCAACAGTTGTCCAGCCAGGCCTTGCAGGAGGAACTCTGAGTTACACGTTTTACCTTGCAAGAGGAAGCACGCGCATCACGTGAGGTCCTGCATGCCAACCTACATGTGATCGCCGCACAGAACCAGGCTCACCCGTCCGGCAGACTTGCTGCCGACGAGGGGCAAGCTGCAGCTAGGCGTGGTCAGGCTCCTATGCCACATCCTCCTTTCCGGGAAGAGCCAGACTCGGACGACAATCTATCTCCCGCATAGGTCGGGCTGTGCAGGCGTTGAGCCCATGGAGGTTTTTTATTTCCTCAACATCATTGCATGTGTGTGTTGAGCAGCACCCTGTACCTCCCCCCTCCTGGGTGCCTCCTCCTCCCCGGGTCGTATGTGGCCATTTTTTATTTTTCTTTTTTTTCTTTTAGTTTAGTTAGTTAAGTTTCTATTTGATAGTTAGTTTAATTAGGTAATGTAGGTTTTTCATAGTTAGTGTAATGAGTTAATATAGTTTAAAATTGCTTGTCTATTGTGCTTTCATGTGACGGTGTGGTGCTTTGTGCCTTTTGAAAGCATCCACTGTCTGTTCCAGCTGGGCCCTTCAAGCTTGTCTTGTGTATGTGTTTGCAGCTTGGGGTCCTTGACTCACATATGCCACTCCTGCTTCCCTTATCCATGGGCTCGCAAGGATGGTTCGGTGTAACAACCTATTACACAAGGGCTTTGGACTGTCATATCTGTGGCATGTCTGCTGCTGTCAAACTTGTTTTAACACCCCTAGTGGGGATTATAGGGGAGTTATTGACCACTGTTCTTCTTTTGCTAGATGGGGGGTTTCATGATTCATGTGTACATTAATTGCTATGCATTGTGTAGTATGTTTCTTATCTTTACTGTACATGTGCTTGTTGCAATTCATGCCGTAGATAGTGTGTTCCACACTTTGCCTGTGAAAGACGGACTGATGGTGTGATTTCTGATGTACGTCTCTGACATGGTCCAGTCATGAAATGCCTGAAGAGCCACATACAGATGAATTTAAAGCATTAATCATGTGTTTTATGCCCTTTCTGCAGGGGGATGAGCCTCCAGACCACCTTTGCCAGCAGACATGGGCCATTGGACGTCTGCAAGCTGGACACGTTTGGTGGTGCCGACATGCGCATGTGTGCGCAAGCAGAGGCACAGGGATTGCGCTCATACATCTGAAAACAGCTGACGTGTTTCAAGGGACTCCAGGCAAGGTGAGCAGCACAGGGGGGCCACAACACAGCAAACCTTCCACCAGGCCAGTTGCACATGCATGCTTATTAGCAGCACTGACGGTGAGCTTGGACAAATATTGGTGTTGAAGCGCACAATACAGCTGAGATGTGTTGGTGGACTAATAGCTAGTTGATGGGAAAGTTGTCTGGTGCACCTGCAGGGGCAGTGGCACATACCCTACGGTCCACCATGGTCCATTGAGGCACTTGTATTAGCCATGTAGCGTTGTGAGACATGGAAAGAAGCAGCTCACAGGGACAGACAGCAAGGGACAGACTCGTGTGCAGTGCATTTCATTTCCATGTAGAATTTGACACATGCACTACCTACTTTATTTCGGTCATGGTGGAACATGACTTGTTCTGAAGTCATACCTTGTTATATGCATCTGGATGCTTACCCAGGGAACATTGCATGTTGTGTAAATCGTGACACATTGGACTTCCATTTGCCGCACACCCACCAGCGCCTGACTTACTGCATTGACTGTGTATGAACCATCACAGGGGTAATGTTACGTATGGGTACGAAGCATCCACACCAGATTGTTTGTTTGTAGAGCAGTTTGTTAGTTTGAGGCATATATGGTAGTGTGTTTGTGTGTTATGGGCACGCACAGATTAGTAACTGTGGCTCTCTTTGCAGCATTGAACTGCTCCTGTTACCGGACCTGAGAGTGCACAGGCAGGAGGCTACTTCTCACCCCAGAGATAAGTTTCTCTTTGTCTTCCATTTGAGTAATTTGTTGCTATGTGCATGATGATCAAGTTTGGGGTACTTGTGTATGTGTTAATGTGAGTAGTACAGTTTTGTGCATTTCCTACTTTCCCGTGTCAATCCTACTCCCCTCTCCTGCCCCGCATTCCGGTTATCCAGTATAGCAATGCCTGTCCCGACTGCATATCCCTGACCCTCCTTGCCCACCAGGGTCTCAGAGGCCTGGGTGAAATTTTGACCTTGCAGGCACCCAGACCACGGTGGGGGTGGTTGGTTCGTGCCACTCCTGCGCCTGTACACGGGAGCTGTGACAGTAGACATCAGTTCGTGGTGCATCATTCTGTGTTATGCACCACACATGGTACACATCCTGTTGTGACATTGTTTTACTGTGCTACCTTGGTTGTTATGCCGTTGTGGTAGTACTTGGGCTACATGACGTACTGCTACTTCAAGTCATCTACTGGAGGCTATTCTGGTTTGTTTTGCTGCCTGCAGGCTTTTTGCTTGGCTTCTGTGTTGGCCTGCTTTGAATTCTTTGATGTGGTGTTTTCGCAAGTCAAGGTGGCCTCTGAGGGTGCTGGACGCTTTTTGCACACAAGGTGGGAGATGGTGACAAAGGGGAAGGGTGATCCTGTGGCCAGGTGAAAATCAAGGATGAAGGCTATATAACCCAGGTGCAGTTGTTCAGTGGGTCATGGTGATTTGTGAGGGGGGGTGTTTTGTTATTGACAGTTGCCTTGCCCTACAGTGTGATGCACACTCTGACATTGTAATTGCAGTATCCTATGTACATGATGTATTATGCTGAGCAATGCCTGTTCATGTGCTGTGTTTACCTTTCAGGTGCGAGGGAATAGTTGTGGCTTGACATGCTGGGGTGTACACATGGTGAATGTTCACATGTGATGTGTAGAGGAAACTGATGGTCACTTGATTGCACATGCATCTATTGAGTGCATGTCCCTACTGACCCACACACTCGCACTATGATCCACTACATGTACAACCACCCTTCCATGTCTACATGTACACTCTGTTTGCCTTCTGGTGCCCACTGTGTCCCTGCAGCACATGATCTATGACCAATTGTGGATCCTGTACATGCATGATTTGCTTTTTGATGTAGTTTGTCGCTTAGATGTGATGCTCAGGGTGTGCGTCACACACAATGGCTGTTCACTATGCTGTGCGCTGAGCAGTGTGTTGTAGGAGGTGGGCACGGCACACAGAAGCTGCAGTGTTGATTTTGCAATGCACAATGTGCATGTAGACAAGCATTCATTGTTATGTTACAACTACAACTGTTGGAATGCATTTGGGTATGACTTCTTTTGGGTGGGAGGTTGTTGGTCAGTCATTTCATCAGATTCCAGGTCAGGCATCATTGTGTGATGCCACTTTACAATTTTCACATGTCAATGTGTACCTATTGGTACTGTGTTGGTGTATAGCTATTGCTTGCCATGTCATGTTGTGGTTTGGGAGGGTTTGGGTGACATACCAGTGATAGTCATGGCCTGTTTTGCAGGTCTGTGTGATTCACACCTTGCATGTGTGCCTTTTGGTCACACAGGATTGCTTATGTTTAAGTAGCTAGGATGCACACAATGTGGCACTTCCATGGCAACATTCTCAGGGTGGTAAGGTTGTGACAGTTGACTGTCTCTTTGTCATCATCGATTGTCACCTGGTATGGGCCAGGCCTGTGTGCACTCCGCAGGGGTGGGAGTTTAGTTGAAAAATGTGGCCACAAGCTGGGTTTGGGCTTCCCTGCCACGTGCCCTGTCCCCTCCCATGGGCAGCGCCTGTGCCTGTGGTTGGGGATGTGGGGGCACCACCATGTCCACTGGTACGCCCTTCCGTGTTGCCCTGCCGTCAAACATTCCTCTGATATCTGCCGCCTTCTTAAGGAAAAAGACCTTGACGTACTCGGTCTCACTGAGACATGGTTCACGGCCAGCTCTGTCACCAGCTTTGACACACTCCTACCGGATGGCTACAAGATCCTGTCCGTGCCCAGGCCCAACAGTACTGGGGGGTGTGGCCCTTATCTTCCGTGAGTGGATTCCTGCCACTGTTACTCCCACGCAGACCTACTCCTCTTTTGAATGTCTTGTCTGCCGACTCTCTCTCTCTCCTAGCCATTCCCTTACCGTGGCTACTATCTATCAGCCACCTGGTCAAATTTCCTCCTTCCTCTCCGAGTGGGCAGACCTCTCCTCCTCACTCCTGTCCTCAACCACTCAACTCCTCTTTCTTGGAGACTTCAACATCCACCTGGATGCCTCCTGTCCCCCCTCTGGACTCTTTCGCGACCTCTGCGACTCGCTCTCACTCTCTATTCTCCCGTCTGGGCCGACTCATTCTGCAGGGCACACTCTTGATGCCCTGATCTCCTCTGACCTTCCCCTCTCTGTCCCTCTCTCCACTCCTCTCTCCTGGAGTGATCACTTTATCCTCTCCTCCCACCTCACCCTCCCTACCCACAGGCAAAGCCACCCCCATCACTGCCACTTTCCTTCTTGGTCATCCGACCCATGAAGCGCGTGTCAGTTGAGGCTTTCGCTGCCACCTTCTCGCGCCCTCCTCCCCCTTCGGCTGACTCCCACCCGGACACAGCCCTCTCCACTCTGCTATATCTGATACTCTTGATATCCTTGACCCTGTCATGAGAATCCGCCTGAAGCCCAAAGCCAAATGTAACTCCTGGTATGACTCGGATCTCGTCACCCTTAAACGCAAGTGCAGGGTGGCAGAGAGGAAATGGCGTGCTTCATGTTCATCCTCTGACAATCTGGCCTGTCGCCTGCTCCAAAGGCAAAACCGCCTCTCCGTTCTCACCAAGAAGAGAGCCCTTATCCAAGCCTGCATCTCTGCGGCATCTAACAATTCGGCTGAACTCTTTAAAATCTGCAAGGAGCTGGCCAACCCTGCTGCAGTCTCTACCTCTCCTGTCCCCTCCCAGGCCCTCTGCACGGCACTGGCCTCTCACTTCATTTAAAAAACACAGGACATCCTGTCCTCACTCTCCTCCTATCACCTCCCCCCTCTATTCCCTGCCCTTCCTCTGGCCCTTCTGCAGCCACCCCTCCTCTCTCCTTCTCTGCCTTTCCCCTTTTTTCTGCTGATGAGGTTTCAAGACAAGTCCGATCTATGAAAGTCTCGTCAAAACAGGTCCACCCCTATTCCTCCAAAACTATCAAGGACCACATCGACTCCTTGGCTCCTGCCCTTGCTGACTTCTGCAATCACTCCTTCGCCTCTGGAGTCTTCCCATCCCCTCTCAAGCACTCCCCTGTGCACCCCCTTCTTAAGAAACCCTCTTCCGACCCTTCCTGCCCAGCTAACTATCGCCCAATCTCTATCACTCCCTTCCTGGGCAAGCTCCTGGAGAAACTGGCCATCTCCCAGCCTAATCTCCATGCTGAATCTGTTGGTAGTCTTCATGACCATCAGTCTGGCTTCAGAGCTGCCAGAAGCACGGAAACTGCTCTCCTGAACGTCTGTGAAGACCTGCTCTCGAACCTTGACTCTAACATTCCATGTGTCCTCATTTTGCTTGTACTCTCTTCTGCCTTTGATACTGTCAACCATACCATCCTTTTCAACCGTCTCCGTGATAACCTGGGTATCACTGGTCAGGCTCTGGCGTGGCTGACCTCTTTCCTCTCCAATCGACCCTCCCAGGTCCAACTGGGGTCTTTCCTCTCTGACATCTTTTTCTCTACCTGTGGTGTCCCCCAGGGATCTAACCTCTCTCCCTGGCTGTTCAACCAGTATCTGGCACTTCTCGCCCACCGCATCGCTGCTCTCTGCCCCAACTTTCAGTGCTATGCGGACGATACCCAGCTCATTTTCAGGCTACCCTCGGCCTCCTCTTCTCCTTCCCTTATCTTTGACTGTCTTTCTGTTATCCAGGAATGGTGTGCCGCCAACGACCTCTGCCTTAATGCCAGTAAGACTGAGATTCTCTTCATCGGCACTCCCACTCCCTCCTTCCCTGCAACTCTCTGGTCGACCTCTCTGGGCCCTCTTCCTGCTCCTACCTGCAAGGCAAAAAACCTTGGGGTCATCTTCGACTCCACACTCTCCTTCTCTCCTCACATATCCGACGTCTCTAAGAAGTCACACTACCAGCTACACCTCCTCAGAGGTATCCTTCCTTTCCTCTCCTTCCCCCAGAAGCTCACTGTCTCTAGAGCCCTGGTTCTCTCGAAGCTGGACTACTGTAACAACCTCTATCTAAATCTGCCCGCCTCTACTCTCCGCCCTTGCAACTCATCCAGAACAGGACTGCGAGACTTGCCCTTGGCCTCAAACCCAGGGACCGTATCTCTCCAGGACTGAAATCACTACACTGGCTCCCAGTGACTGCGAGGATCAAGTTCAAAACCCTCTGTTTGTCCACAAGGCTGTCTGGGGCCTTGGGCCAAAATACCTTCAACTCTCTCATCCTAAATATCTTCCTTCTCGAGCTCTTCGCTCATCTGCCTCCAATTCCCTCAGGGTCAGCCGCTTCTCCAAACAACGAGTTGGGGGCAGATCTCTCTCCGCTGCAGGGGCCTCCCTCTGGAACAGCCTTCCTGCCTCCCTGAAACTTGAGGAGAACCATCTCCGGTTCTGGAAGCACCTCAAAACCTTCCTCATTGCCTCCGCTTTCTCTCCCCCTCTCCCCTGCTAACACTACTGAAACTGCACTGAATCTGCAATTGGGCCACTCACCGTTCTCAGTCCTTGGCCCAGCCACTCTCCCCTGCACTGCCTCCCCGGCAACCACTGCACTGCGGGACTGTGTCTGTATCCCTACAGCCCCCCTTCCCAGCACTTGTCTGCACTTACCTCGCACTTGCCACCAGCTGGCCCTGGTTATTTATCCTGTATGCTGTATGCTAATAACCCTGTACTGCACTTTCCCCTCTCCCTTTCCCCCATGCACTTTTCCCTTCCCCTCTACCCTTGCACTTGCGCGATCTGAATGACACCTGGCCTAGTAGGATCATTTTCTGTCTCCCCTTGTTCCCCCCCCTGCCTCGTCGCGCCTTGAAACACTTGTGTATAGGTGCGTTACAAATGCCATATTATATCATAACATTGTGCAGGACACATGCTGCCACAATGATCCTGCACACTACTGGGGGTGCATAGAGTAGCTGCATGCCAGAGCGGTCAAGGGAGCGGAAGCGTGACTTGAGCACTCCGAATGTGCGCTCCACTATGCCCCTGGTTGCAATATGGGCAGCATTGTATCTTACCTGGGTTGGTGTGGTGGGGTTCCGGATTGGCGTCATCATGGGGTTGCTCATGGTTGCTCAGAGAGTAGGCAATGTCCCCTGGAGAGGTGATGATGGTTGTGATTTTTGGGGTTTGTGTATTTGTGTGTATGTGTGACATGCATGCATGTGCACAGGCATTTGTACTCACCTAGGAGCCATGTGTCGCCAAGCTGCCCATCTTCCAGGGCCCGGCTCAGGGCGGACATTCTGTATATGAAACTGTCATGGGTGGAGCCAGGATAGTTTGCATAGACAGAGATGATGATTCCCTTTGCATCACACACCACCTGCACGTTGATGGAATGCCAGTGCTTGCGGTTTCGGTAGATGTGCTCAGTGGCCCTAGGTGGATGTAGGGCCACATGGGTGCAATCTATGGCACCAAGCACTTTGAGGAAGTGTGCCACCCTGTAAAAGTCCTGGACAACGGCCTGCCTTTCTGCGGGTGTTCTGGGCATGTATATGTGCCTGCAGACTGCGGGGCGCGCTGTCATGATTGCCAAGACCTGGTGTAGTCAGCATGACTGCGTGGCCTGTGAGACCCCCCTAAAATGGCAGTAGTCCGCTGAAATGACCCAGTGGCCAAAAAATGCAGGACACTGAGCACCTTTTCCAAGGGGCTCAATGCTTGGGAGCAGAGGGTGAGGGATGTAAGGTCATCTTCCCACTCCCTGACCAGGTCTAGGATGATACGAGGTGGAAACCTATACCTGCCGTAGACCTGGTCGTCGGGCATCCCAAAAAGGCTTGTCCGGGGTGAAAAAATGCATGCCCTGGCTATTCTCCTCCTCCTGCGGTGTCCCACGATCAGTGCTGCGACAAATGGGGCATTCATCGTAGCGGTATATACGTGTTTATAAGTGTTTGTTGTTTGCGCGCACTTTTATACTGTGCGCGGGGACGCTTCCGCCTGCCTTCCTGTGGCGGACGTGTTGACACCTATGCGCAGGTTTCCCGTATTCAAATCCATGAATACGGGTTGTTTGCGTGCGTGTGGGCGTTCCGTGTAGTTCCCTGCAGTACTTCCCCAGTTACGCCTTCTTTTTCACGCATTGTTCCCCATTCCGTGTGTTGCGCCCACTGTTCCGCCCACTTTTGTTGTGTGCGCCGCTATGTGCGCTTTCGCTGTGCGCGTAGCGCACGCCATTTGATGATGTGTGCGCCCGCGTGCGCCACACACGGATTTGGCGCACAACCAGTGGTATACACGCGTAGCGGCTTTCTTGAATCGCACGCGTGTGCGTGCGCTTGCTTTCTCACGCTTACGCCACCTTGCGCCTGCTTGCGCTGGGATTTTCGGCACACGTTTGTTCCATGAATCGGCCCCAAAGTATTCCTGAGGCTAGCTTTATAGTGAATAGATTGCGGCATGCGCCAACATATACATTACATGGCCTGTGGTAGCGGCCATGTAGTTATGGTTAAGTTGCTAAACCCATAGGAAGAGCACTTTTTGGGTGGTTTATAACTTTGCTCCCTCTGGACGAATCCTCACCAAACTTTGCAATACTTAAATGGCCCACTCTGAAATTTTTAGCAAAGTTTGGTGGCGTTTGGTCAAGGGGGGGGCAAAGTTATAGGAGGGGTCCCAAAATTGCTTTTTTCCCCATAGACATAATGGGAAAAACTTTGCTCATGCCGGCTGCCCATACTGCTGGATGGATTTTCACCAAATTTGCGGCAGGAGCGGAAGCTTGCTCTTTTTAATTTGGTGTAAATCTGTCCAGTCGTTTTCTTTTTAAAACGACTAAAACGTAAGGCAAAAAAATTAGTGATATCTATGTCCGCTCTGCGGACTCACATCCATGTTCGGTCTGGGGACTGGCCAGAAAAATGTGCAGACTTTTCTGTGGACATTGGAACATGCCCGCTGATTGGGTGGTGAGAAAACGTGAAATGCATTGGGTTTCCCGAAACGCACCACCATCTTGGATTTGCGGGCTTTTTTGGGGTCAGCGGTCAGCGGAGTGAAAACAAAAAAAATAGCAACATTGCACTTGTCAAACTCAACAAACAATCTGACGTAATCATTAAAAAGTACTCCCGGACTCCAGTACTATAGTTCATACGTTTAATTGTCCTCGGATCAGCTGATACTCCAGTTTTAGACAAGATGGATAGAACGACAAAGACACCGGCTTCCCACACTCCTGGAGCCACCTCCACTCACAACAGCTCCAACCGTCACTCTGGCATAACCCTTCCAACAATGCTGACCTCACAAACAACCGCGCGCAAAGCACCCACCCACCCAGCCCCACCCACCCAGCCCCATTATGACACATCCTCCTCCCTTACACATCAACACAACAAATGAGTGGAACACTGACCAGCAATATTCCAAACACCATGACAACATTAAACACTCCAAACCTATCACTAAGTGACCAACTACGTAACAGACCTGAAGCGCAAAGGAAGAAGACACGACCCTCGCTGAACCAACCCAGACCACAACTACTGCCCATGATACGTTATCACAGTAACCAAACTGCAATACCATTCCCAACAACCAACTCTTACATAACAGGGTATCACTGTAACCAAACTGCAAACCATTCACAACAACCAACTAGCCCTACATGCCAACCTCCACTTAAAGGCTAAGTAACATCATTCTCAACAAGCAATCATTCCAACCCCCACTGATAATCCTCAAACAAATATAAACAGGGATAAGACCCACCGAATTAGATAAAAGGGTCTAGATATCACCTAAATATCACCTAAACCGTCCCGGACTACTTGGACCGACGAGGACCGAAACAAAGCACAACCACCGGTCCTAATCTCTACCTCAAGACCCCAGGGCTGCCACACCTGGACACTCCACAAACCCACAAGGGCACCTAACTAACAAACCTAACACATGCAAGCACTTTACTCCTTCCGCCGTAGTCTGCCCCCCAGGGCCTTAGGCCTGCCACACCTAAGCACAAGCCAGCTCGCCACGAGCACACCCAGCACTTCCTACCACGTTAAACCGGGATCCCAACTCCGCACCACAAATACAGCCAATTCACCTAAACAACAACCCAAACCAGTAACACAACCAACGACACATCATGCACTAACGCAGAACCTGCCCAGGAATACCATAAACACCCCTTCACAAATCTATACGCCAAATCGAAAATAGAAGGTCACCAACTAGCTAGTAAAAATGTTAAGCTTCCCTTACCATACAAAAACAGATGACAAACCAAAAGTAACACGCCTCCTAGAGCAACCGCCTAGATGCTACTAACCTCAACGCCACAACTGCTAAACTCACAGAGAAAAATGAAACAATAGAAGTAACCTGAAAAATCCCACCAATAGCAGTTGCAAAACCACAACAAGACACCCTCAATGGCAAATACCTTTGCAACGAAAACTAACCGCCGAAAAACTCCAATGTACTAAACACGAAATCCACACACCACTATGACATAGCAAAACCCTGCTCCAGCCATACAAAATGCAGCCATACCCCATGAAGCTGAACCATCATACATTGCCCAACCAGCAGCTCCACATTAATCTGAATGCTGCAAACATGCCTGAAAAATGTATTGAACACAAAACCCACTGGAATACATATGGTCGTGAACCCTCCACCCAACCACATTTCCAAAGTTGCCCCGAGCATGTGAGTTGATACCACGGAAGTTTATTTTTTAAATCAACTCCCAAAGTGTCCCATCTCCAGGAAACCCCAGCGCCGACTGCAGCCTCAGCAAACACCGGCTCTCCCCCAAAATGCATACACAAAATTATTCAAAATTTCGGAACCCAAACCGGAAAAACAGTCATAAACCCATCCGAAATTCAGGTAAAGTCCTCACCCGACCCTGAACCTGAAAAATGAACATTACATACAATATGCATTTTATTTTATAACACAGGACCTAAACCCCCGCGGCTACAACATAGACATAGCATCCAAACACGACAACAGTCGCCACATCTAGCCCCCCGAACCCTGGGACCGAAACGCCTAACCCCTAAACAAACGGGCCACACACAAACATAAACACGCACACAGTAATACAGACCAAGCATACCAACGTAACCAAGGCCCAAACAACACCTACCTCCCCAAAGTCACTGGCAGGATCATACCATATCACGGCCTCCTGGATCCTTGTACCACACCAAACTGTGGCAAAAAACGATATCCCAATCTTCATTGTTCACCAGAACGCGCAGAAAGTCAAACTCCAAGCCCAGACTTCCCTTGGCGCAGCTCCGTGAAAAACGATAGGCTTCAGATGACTTGGGAAACTCCAACGCCTCCACTGACACCATTACCCATGGCGTTGCCAACAAAGACAGTACCTCGTTCGTAACACTGAGCCCGAAATCCAAACTGCACTTCCCTTCCGGTCTCCACTGAAAGGAAGCAGTAAAAACATGCACGGCTGCACTTTGCATCCGTGACTTTGCTAATGCAGACACGCGCCGCCAACTGTCACTTTCCGCCATATGCGTGTCTCCGTTGCAGGCCCCAATGTCTCTTTCCTGACCAGCCCACACGTCTTCAAATCCATTCCTGGAACAAACCAGTGTTTCGGTTTCCATCACACCATCCACGAAATCACTCCTGTAATGGACCGGTGTTTCCATCTCACACCACTCCATTGTCCCTGCTTCAACTTGCAGGTGCGTAGAGGTACAGTCCACCACTCCAGGCCGCCGACACCAGCGAACAAAGTCCAGAAGGACGCCTCAGCCCTCGGACCATCGTCCGACTTCAAACAAAACAGCGTAGAACGTAAACGCTGGTTGTCCAACCGCTGAGCTACACTCCTGGCCGGTGGCACCGTACAACACTGTACAACAGCAACCCCTCACTGTTAGGCGGCCTCAACACGTCCGGGGTGTGGGAAAAACACGGGGGCGTCCCAGCTGCACCCCCCCACAGCAGCGACCGCACGCGTGGCGTCCTTTTTTTTTTTTTCTTTGAATCCTCGTCGCCGGTGACGTAATCATTAAAAAGTACTCCCGGACTCCAGTACTATAGTTCATACGTTTAATTGTCCTCGGATCAGCTGACACTCCAGGTTTAGACAAGAAGAATAGTAGGACAAAGACACTGGCTCCCCTACACTCCGGGAGCCACCTCCACTCACAACAGCTCCAACCGTCACTCTGGCATAACCCTTCCAACAACGCTGACCTCACAAACACCCGTGCGCAAAGCGCCCATGCGCCCAGCCCCATACATGCCATTATGACACAATCTCTGGGGATGTGGGGGGGGTGAGGATGGGATGGGATATGGCCATAAGAAGCCAAAAAACGGGTTGTTTCACCCCCCTCCAACAGTCCGCGAACACTCCAGATGTCCTGGGGCAGTCCTGTGATGTTCACGGACACTTCAGATGTCCTAGGACATCTGTACCTATTACAGGGTTGGGGAAAGCAGTTTTGGGATGGCTTATAACTTTTACGCCACTCAATGAAACTGCATGTCATTTTGCAATTTTATTCTAGAACTAATCCTGAATGGTTTTTTAAAGTTTTGTGGGATTCTGTCAGGAGGGGGCTCAATTAGAGGGGGTGTCTCAACATGTTTAGATGGCTTATAACTTTGTTGCTATTTGACGAATGTGGACAAAAGTTTTGAGAAAAATTATCGACCCAACCTTCAATGTTTGTGTAAAGACTGAATGGATTTTGTCAAGTGGGGGCTAAGTTATATGACTATTGTATGTACATACATTTTGACACTTTAAAAAAAAAAAAACATGGGTGGATTTCGAGCAAACTCGTGAGGAGCATTGGCAAGGACATTAAAGCATGGTTTTGCAAATGTACCTGTGTTTTATTTTTTGACAAGTGTCATAATGTAGGTACAAAAAATAGTCATATATCTTTGGTAACTGAGGTATAGCCTGTGGCCGTGGGCAGTAGCCAGATTGTCTGGGTCATGGCATAAGGCCATGACGCGGACAATCTGGCTACTGGCAATGACCGCTAGGGATGAAAAATGGTGTTAAAGTGGCTATGTCTACCTGGGACCGGCTATGTGGTAAAGTTATTCGAAGGTAGGATAGGTTTGAAAGAGAAAAAAAAGTGCTTGTGGTAATATCTTCATAGGGTTTTGCAGGATGCCATGGCAAGGGAAGAAGGGCTGTGTACGGCGCCCCGCCTTCTCTTTCCATGTTGGCTCTTTTGGAAAAGGATTTTCCTTCCTTCTTACAGTGGGACACCACAGGCGTCCCCCGCTATAGGAAGACAAATCTATGTTTTAGCACCCTGGGTTCCCGTTTTGGGAAGCAGGGGTGCTAATGGCCTTTATCCCCTATTTCAGGGACTGCAATGGACGATAATGGTCCGTAGCCCTCCTTATTTATTTATTTATTTATTTAGAATGTGCCAAAGCCTGCAGACATCAGGCTGTGTGGTTACAGTATTTGTTCAGGAAGATGAGGTGGAGGAAGACAGCTTACTACTTGCTGAGAAAGGAACAACCTTTCTGAGAGCATTGCGCTCATTGGATTTGGTGTAGCGGCGCATGGAGGTGGTCCCGTAGGAGTACTGTCGACAAGGTTAACGTTTTGATATACAGCACCTTTTGAATTTTAATATTCTGATTGTCAGTGAATAAAACCACCTGGCCTAGATTTTTCAGTGAACCAACATAAGAGCCAGATATGTGATGTCATCAGTGATGTCATCAATGACATTTGTGATGTCATCTTTGATGTCATGGGTGTTAGTCTTAGCAGTGCACGGTGGCGGTGCGAGTTATGGTTGCTTAGCTTACCATAACTGGCGAATTTCTGAGGTTTTTCGGTTTTACCTGTAACCATAACGCCCCTGTAACAATGTTTTTCCATTGAATTTCATAGGTTTTTATTAGTGCAACTTAACCATAATGTCCCCTTAACTACGTTTTCTCATTGAATATATATATAAATGAGTAAAGAATGGATGTTTCCACTATGTACAAATAGAAGAGCTGAGCAAAAGAAGTAAGGCCGCTTTTCCAGTATGTCGCAGTTAGAAAAACGAGTGAATTACAGGCGAATCTCAGAAAGGCAAGGCTGGATGAGCCAAGAAGCTAAGGCCCTATCAGGCTGGGGTGAGCTGACATCGGATACAAATCGTTTGAAAGAATGAAGCTCCTGTTCAGGAGGTATGGACGAAAACAAGAAGACGTCAGAGGTCTATTAGAAGATAGTATTTTAATACACTAGAAGGTCGATTTCGTGGTCTTCAGTCACGTGGGGTGATGAAGTTGGATGAGCATGATGGTCACACCTACGTACAAGGGCAGAGCGTGCCTTCACTCCTCTCAATTTCCCAGAGCAAAGAACACTCCCAAGGACAAGTTCAAAGTCCTAATTGACAGCAGACCTCTGAGGTGCTGATGGATGGATATGCTAATTGGTGGGAAGATATGGTTAAGACGAGTTCACCAGCACCTAGCCGCTTAGCCTGTGTGCTGCTATACGTAGGTGGGAAGGTACTGACGGATGTTAGAAGCCAACCAATGATAGGGTACCGCACGACCAAGGGTCCTATAGTTATTTAGCCAATAGAACGTTATATATTTAGTGACGTTCATAGTGACCTGTTTGAAGGGAGGGCTTAGTTGCTGCACCTGATGTTAAGAAGCCTATCACTTTATTCCACTGCCTAAACGAGTATGGATCATATACTTAGATGTTTTCTTAGACCCTATCACACTTGCCATTAGGTCTTTGTATTTTGCCATGTAGGATGACGTTAGTAATACGCAGGTTAACGTCACCTATAACGATTTTCTGTTATATAAACAAGAATTTTTCTAAGATGCATTGAGAGATTTTACACAGACATTTGTTGATGTCCGTTGTATTTCCTGTTTTAGATAATTGATATTAAAACAGTTATCCTTTTGCCAACTACCTGAGTTGTTTTGATTATTGATGTTTGAATCATTTCTGCATCTCCATCCATCTCATGGGTATTGCTACCTCATCTTAAAAGGCTGGGAACTGCAGTTCACGTGGCAGCTGAGAGGATGGTTAGATACCCAACGAGTTAATTAAGCTTTTGAGTGCCAGAAATATCGCACAACCTCTGCCATTCGGCTGAAAGGACGTGAAGCTCCCTGTAGATAACGGTTTAGTGTAATGCAAAGTCTTGCCAGCCAGGTTAGGTGGGTGCCCTTGTTTTCATGCAGAAACCCCTCCTGGCGTCAACAAGAAGCGAAACTAACAGAAAGTTGGAGTGGCTATTGAGGCAGCGTACTATCCCGAGAGTCAGAAGTTGAAAAATTCGAATGGTGAGTAAAACTGAGTGAGGTGGCAAAAGTTTGAAAGAGCAGTAGGTGAAGGAAGTGATAAAGGGAAAACGAGTAATGGACGGAGGTGGGGATAAAGCAACTTGAAAATAATGAGTGTTAAATGTTGAGTAAATTGACTTAAGGAGAGGCCAAACAATTAAGATGTATCGTGACAGAGTCCATGATAAAGAGTACGCCTAGATACCTGTGTTTTAAAGAATGTAGCAGAAGGAACAGCACCTAAAATCCCATAGTGTAAGATGTAGCAGACAAGCCCGGTTAAAGACTAGTTTAAGGACGGCTGTTCAAACTGCATAGGGGTATTTTAGAGGCAGGAGAAGTCTTGAAGAAAAAGGCTAAGATATATGTGGCCGGACGAGTGTGTTTGTTTGTCTGTTTGTTTTATGTGATTGTATAATAATGACGAAATAATAGACAAAATTGATAAAAGAAAAGAGGAGAAAGGTGAGAGTTAAAGAACTAAGCGTGGATTTTAATGAGCTTGAATTGATGGTATTTTTAGCAGATTAAAGTTAAAAGAAAACATAATATAAGAGCGTTTGGAGCTGCGATGATTGGTGCACGCTCATATTGTTTTATTTTCTTGGAAAGTATCATTGGAATTTGCAATGAGTAAATGGTGAGTATTGACGGTCAAAGAGTGATGTGTCAAAATGGAGTATATTACTCCGCTTATACACCTTTGCAAACATTTGCTGAAACATGCACCTAAGCTTAGACAGTACAGTGCGGAATGGGTTAAAGGAACCGCAGACAAAATGTTCATGCTGTGGCCACAAGGGGGATAACTATCAAAGGCAGTTTTGCAGCATATGATGAGCGATCTGCAAGCTGCATATACGGGAAAAAAGTTAGACAAGCGACTAGCGAGCTTAGAGCTCTGGAAAATTAACCAGGAGGAGAGAGAGGATCTGCCTCCTGTAGATTGGATACTTAATGTATGCACAGAGGGGGGTCAGGAGCCTTCTGCTCCACCCGCCACACCTGAAATAGATGGCGATAGTAAGAAGGATGATGGGCTGTACCCATTAAGGGACCTCAAGGTAGCGACAGGGTATAGTAACCCGGCATATGAGTCACCTGCGCAAAGCAGCGACGAGGGCCCAGAGAAAAATATTGAGAGAGATGTAATCTCTAAAGTCCCGAGGGACAAGGAGAGATGCGATAAGTGGAGAATAGCAAACAACTAAGTACATCATTATATATCGGACGAGAAATAAAGAGATGGAAAGGAGAAAAGGATAAGGCTGATGAGTTAGCACTTATACAGAAAAAATGGATGGGTGGTCAGATTTTGCTCCAACTCGATGGCAAAAGCATCGAGGATGTAAGGCAAAGTGAAGATCAAGACAAGCAGGATAAAAAGGATAACGAAAGGGAAGAAAAATTGAAAGACGATGCGCAAAAAGAATGGATAGACAAAGATGGGAACAGTTGTATCAAGAGGAGCAACTGAGGAAACAGGAAAGAGCAGAGGAACAGAGAAAGTATGGCAACATACAGAGGGCGATCGGAGAGTAAAAAAGACTAGAAAGAAAAAGGGAAGAAGAGGATCAGAAATTGAGGGATAAAAGAATGCAAGGACGTAGAGATGAAGAAATACAAAGGGCAAATGAGAGAAGGGACATGAAAAGAAAAGAGGAAGACAGGGTAAGAGAGCAAGCGAGGAAACAAAGAGAGTTTGATGATGAAATAGAACGAAAGATAAAACAGAGAGCATGCGATTTTGATTGCATGGAGAAGGAAGTAATGGATCCTGATCCAGTAGTAACATGGGTTAATTTAGAAGCCAATAGCAGATCCGTCTAGAGCAAATCTAGAGGATGAGTTTGACTCTAGAAGCATTGGGGACACAATCGATAAAGTCTATCATGATATGAAGACTAAGAAAGTACTGCAGGGAAATGGTAAAAATGATCGACTTGAGAGTGCACAGTTGTACGACAAAGAGGGAGCCTCATGTAGCTTTGAGCCAAAGGAGCTGTCTCTAGATAGACTGACTCTAGATAGAGACGAAAAGGAGAGAGGTCACACAAGTTGGGCACAGGAGATGTCAGACGAAAACAGAGAAGCCTTCCGTGGGGAGGAGGGAGGTAACACATATGGACCTGAGGGATGTTTTACAATAGATAAGGAAGTCCGATGGTCGAATTTAGACCAACCTATATCTCGGGCGCCAGAATCATTGACGCGGCTAGATCTGCCACCCAAAGGGCGAACCCATGGTCAGAGGGTGGAATCGCCACCTTATGTGAGCAGGTTAAGTTCACTGCCAGGCAAAAGGCGGCGCAGAACCATTGTCCCTGCTATGGATAGGCAAACAATGGCAGATGAGAGCAAATTTGGGGTCTCACAGTTTCCTTTGTTAGAAAGGGGAGGGGCCAGACCACAGTATATACCTTGGCCGCAGATGGACAAGGATCATTTAAGGTGTAAATTCCAGAGTTTAACTGCTGGCGCTGGGAAATGGATACATGAATTCGAGAAAATGACAGGAGGAAACACATTGGCTATAGGGGACATTAAGGGTCCCCTAATTGCTATCCTTGGGGAAAGAGCTGATGACATTTGGTCAAGAGCACGATATTCTGGTGTTACCACAGTAAACACTACTCATGATGGAGCACCATTAAATAATTGTAGAGCAGCAGTTTGGAAAGCGCTTAGAGTCCTGTATCTGGACACGTCAGATATGGGAGCTATAATGACAAAAAAGATGCAGGAAGAGGATGATCCGCTTGTTTACATACAGAATTTTCAAGAGCAGTGGTGCTTGGAGACATGCGAAGCTTGGGGGAAATCTATACCTGTATTTTATCATATACCATGTCAAGGGCTGCCAGATCCACTACAAAAGCAGCTCAAGAAGTTCGTGGGCAGGTAAGCAAAGCCATGGTCAGAGATTCAGCTGACCATTGTGCATTATTGCAGGCTTTTGCAAGAAAAGAATCATAAGAAAGACGACATTAGAAATAGCGAAGAGGCAAAGTAAGTGCAGAAAAAACTCTCCAAGTACGCCATTGAAGGGGAAATGTTGACTAGTGGAGATGGATCAGGTCCACAGCAATCAACAGACATGCCACAGACGAATAACCAGAGGCAGTTCGACCAAGGTAATAATGGGTTTATACCACAGGGAAGGGGAGGTTTTTGAGGAAGAGATTTTCAGAATAATCAGGGGTACTTTCAGAACAATCAAGGTGGGTTTCAGGACATGCAGAATGATAATCAAGGCATGCAAGGAGGACAGATGGGGAGACCGCCGCCTATATGTTGGACATGTGGTATGACAGGTCATTTGGCTCGCATGTGTAAAAGTCAAGGATTCGTGCAGAATAGTGAATTTCTGAGAGGGGGGACTTAGAATGGAGATGGGCTTGCTCAGAATCAGACAAAAGAGCAGACAAACGCGCCTGGAGTGCAATAAGAATTTCAAACAATTTTGACAAGGTCCCCGGCCTATTGCGCTAGCTTCATCCACATCCATCCACCTCCAATACCAATGGCATTTTTCACTTGGGACCTTGCATTCACAATGGGCCTTGCTGGATGGGAAGGCACAAGGTGCTGAATAAGATGCACAATTCAAAGGTGTCTGGCCTCTAGGGACCATTGGTCACATGGCTATTCCAGACCCGTTGTCTCCATGCTCCCCTTTGAAGACCCCATCCCAAAAATCAACATATCTCTGTATCCTTTGACATGGTTCCAGGCCTTTTGCGCTCGCTTCATCCATATCCATCCCCCTCCCGTATCAATGGCAGTTCTCACTTGTGACTATGCACTCACAATAGCTGTTTGCAGGTGCCCACATTCTTCTTTGAAATTTGACAGCATCAATCCTTCAACTCCATCAATCTTTATACATACCCGAATATGGCTATGTACCAATACTACATTACCCCCCTAAAAAACAACCAACAAAATTTAGGGGCAGTCCCTCCACGTGACAAATTAAAATACACACTGTGATGAATCCTAAGTATCCCTCACTGAAAACCTGCCTAAAGTCTCCTCCCAGGTGGCCTGGGAAAGGTAGATGCTTCCTGATCCTGACCTTGGAGGTGATGGACTGCAGGAGGAACACTTGGGAGGAGACAGGGCCCAGGTTGGTGAGGAGATTCTGTCGGATGAGCTGCAGTATTTGTACTGTGAAAGAAAGTACCTTTCTGGGTTGCCAAAACAGGTAATGGCATATTGTCATTATAATGTCCCTGACCCACATATAAGATCTAGGACTCTGGGTACAAGCCTTGTTAACATAAAAATATTTTAAGGCATTTCAGGATGAACTCCCTCCTTACTCCCAAAGGTATAATGTAAAAGGATCTGGCAAAAAAGCCTTATGTCAAATATCTTCCTCTGCAATCACACATTGTAAAATTCCATCTTTGAATGATCATAAGGGGAATAAATCTTCCATTAAAATCAATTCAGTACTTAAAAGACCTAATTTTGTTGAAGGGGACTACAAGTGCCGAGTATGGGAACGAGGAAGAGAGCTGAAGAGGCATGCTGTAGCAGTAGTCAGGCAATTAAGCCTAATACTCTGGATCTCCATTGAAAAACCAAATCCCAAAAGAGTTACAAAATTGCGAAGCCCACATGTTTGCATTTTGTAACTCGAGCTTTTGGGATTTTGGTGGTTTGTCTCCCGCTGTGCATTAAATGTATGCAGGGGACAACCCTGCAACCCAAGCAGCCCATAATACCGAACTAGGGGAGCCAGGGACATCCCAGCCATCCCTGCTCCCCTTATTTTTATTTTATTTGTTTATTTATAAAGCGTTGAAAGCCCACGGGCATTGGGGTGCTTAGACACATACACAAAGACATTCCATCGAAGACAGGACAGAGTCATAACCATGAGGAGTAGGGTGGGAGATACACTGAGATTACTAAATAGATGAGTTTTTAAAGGTTTCTTAAAGGCATTTTGATTTGTGTTTGTTGTAAGAGCGGTTGGCATTAGAATCCATAGGTTAGCTGCTGTGACAGCGAACGATTTTCCAAGCCCCCTTTCACATTTATATGTTGGGCAAGTGATCTGTTTTTTTTATGCTGAATGCAGTACTCTGGTCGGGTGATATTGTGGCATCGGGGTTTTTAGGTAGGTTGGGGCAATTCCATATACACATTTATGAACAACACATCCTGCTTTAAAGTTGATTCTTTCTTGAACAGATAACCAATGTAGGTTCCTCCTGTGATGCGAGATTTGTTCGCGTTTTGCTAGTTTATTTACAATACGTCCAGCATTGTTGTGTATCATCTGGCACTTTCCCACATTGTTGCTTGAGGCCCCAATCAACAAAGAGATGCAGTAGTCCAATTTGGACAATACTGTAGCTCGGGCGATGGTTGCTGCATTGTCCTTAAAGATATAGGGACGTATATTTTTCACAACGTGCAGGGAATCATTGCAGCTTTTTGTTATCTGGTTGACATAGCATCAGAGTTAAGTGAGGCATCCAATTGGATACCCAGTGTCTTCACTTGTTCGGTATTATGGGTTTCAGTCATTTTTACCATGCCGAATGTGCACCAGACGCGCATTCAGCTTTTTTTATTCAACCATTTTGTCCGAAACAGACAGTCCACACCTGAAGGATCCTAGGCGGCATAAAAGGCCCCCTCATGTGCAGACAATTGGAAGGAGCGGGACCTGTGACTGGAATGTGAGCTGTAGCAGTAGTAGCAGAAGGAAGAAGGCACAAGGCTGGAAAACCAAGCAGAAGTGGGAGAACAAGAGGGACACTAGAACGCGGAGAAAGCAGATTTCACCTGCTTGTTCTGAGAGGGTCCTGTTCCTCTAAATCTGAAGTGCAGAGGCTGTTGTAAGGAAGGCATGGTATCAATAGAAAGACGGACACAAGTGACCACAGTTCAAGCGTGTTTATTGAACAAGGGTGTGATGAACACCTATCTAATCCTAAATCTACAGTTGGGAGAAAGCTACGACCACCAAACAATAATAATGCAGTTCTAGTGGAGTCCGGTCAAAATAAAAGAGCATATACTAAGGAAAACGATTGCCAATCCTTACTTCTAAATCCAAATAGTGTGGGGTAGTGTTCATGAAAAAGAAAGAAGTGTTCACAAAAACGATATGTCAGGATGTTCAGGCAAGTGGCCTCCCTTCCCACGTTTTCAGCATGGGACAATGCAGGTCACTCGAGCAAAGCACACACTCTGGCTTCTTCAGCACAAGGATACAGTTCCATTACCAGCATCAGGGTCTTCTGTGCCTATGTCTCTTTACTTATCAAAGTCTCTTGATTCAGAGGGCCTAATGTATCAAAAACGAAACACGAAGTTCTTTTCCTCTTATAAGTACTCAATTCAAGTGATTCACCCTGGATCCCCCTAAGCTGGGCTCAGATCCCTTTTTATACCCCAATCATTACTTTGAATCCCCCTCTTCCAGGCTCACATCCCCTTCTCCAATGTTAAGAGAATATTCTTTCTCGGGTGACTCATGGTTTTAACCCTGGATCCCCCTCAGCCGGGCTCATATCTTTCCTCTTACACAATTAGTCTCCCTCAGCTGGGCTTGGACCAATTTCAGTACGTATTAGCTAGCAAAGACTTTCAAATGTGCAAAGTGTTTAGCTTGACCCATTGCAGGACCACTTTGATTTCACAATGTACATTTGCCACCTCACAGTTGTATACCTAACAGAGAGCTTCGAATGAGCACCCACGTGGTGCCAGACCACTCTGTATATATGATATCTATCTTGGCTTCAAAAGTTCAGTCACTCCTTGGATGTTCAATTATATTTGCGTCGCTCATCACATACGCTTCACACACTGTTCTCTTCAGATTTCTTCATACAATGTTACCGCTTGCAACCTTGGTTCTAACAAAGACCGGCCTGCTATCAGTCTCCCAGACCCACTAGCTGTGCTGACTTTACTGGTGCTGCTCTGTTGTAGGAGTCAAGGACAGTACCACAGCGGTAAACGCTTCTCCCTGGATTGGTTATCGATGCAGGAGAGCCCCGTGTACCTCCGACACACGATGCACGTTTCTTCAGCTTTAATTCACGGTCTTATGTTTCTTATTCTCAAAGACTCGTGAAAGTAGCGTTTTTTCTCTGAAAAGGTCAAGGGCACTTCCCTCATTGCAACCCTCTCTGGTCTTGCCGTCATTCTGCTCGTATTAAACTGCCATCTTGGTACTTCTGCTTCCTCGCGTGTTTTGCCTTGCTCAGAGTGTGCTTTCGTGCTCCGCCTTTTATCCGTCTGGGGAAGTGTGAAGGAAGTCAGGTGTGTATAATGATCAGTAATTGCCTGACTCTGCTTGACCCTTGTGTTGGGACAAGTCAGGTATACGGCTTGGGTGTTAGTCTATTTTTTCTCACAGTGAGTTGTCACTGCTTGTGTTGGGAAGGGGGAGGGATTGAGTTCCTAATTATCCTACCTGGTAGGATGGGGAAAAAGTGTTACAGGGAAGGGGATACCGTGTCTCACCATCCGGTGTCCCACTACCCGAAGACCCCTCATTCAGGTGATCCTCCTGCACTGGTTCACCCCCAGGAACTGGATCCAAAAGCAATGGCTGTGTCCTAGCCACCTGGATGACAGATCCCCGGGGACTAGTGGGTGAGACACCTTCTGGTTTCTCACACTGTGCAGCAGAAGGTGTGCAGGAGAGCTGTTGTTCCCCATGTGAGCCTGATTGCTGTGGTTGCCGTATAGCGAATGTGTTGTAGACCGAGGCAAGAAGCAGTTGTCAAGCCATTGGTCTCAGTAGCGAAAGGGGCTCCATAAATGTGTGGCCGGGCCGGGGACTACTTCAGAGAGGAAGGGTGTGGCCAGAAGCAGTAGAAGTTGTGGCAGACTGTCATGGCCACCGGCCCGGAAACACTGACCCCCGTACCATTGGGGGACGAGGGAAAGGAGTGACACAACTCTTAATTGTCCCTTTGGGACAATTCAGCATTGGAAGCCCAGCTGGACTCATGAACAAATATAAAACTTACACACTTTTATTTTGTGCAAAGTACTTTATTTTCCTTACAAGAACCTCCACGTGCATTTATTTGGGTGTGGCCACTGGAGAAAGCTGTATTACACGCAGAGACGTTTTTATGGGAGAGCAAAAAGGGCACTTGCCCAGGGCCCCCACCTTGAAGAGGGGGGGCACAAGGCTTGCTCATCTGAAGAAGTAAGATTCCATTGTTCACTAGTCTTAAATAGCACGTCAGGATATTTTATAGGGTGCTGCTGAGGTTCTAAACCCATTGCCTTTCTGTTTTGATAAGTACATTCTGCCTTATCAATTCATTGTATATTGCTTTCCGTGTTCACTGTGGTATACACAATTTGTGTGTTCCTTATCGCACAACTCTGTAGCATTCTTTCCTTCCTGTGGGAATTATGTTGATCATGTGCAATAGGCAACAGTGAAATGCATATTGATAGAGTGCCACAATGGTTCAGAACTTAGCTCAGTGTGTGAAGCACCAATTGCAGAGATATGTATTCATATGCAAAATTAGAATATCACATTCCAGCAAGGCTGGCTGAGCCTTTCATATGTCTGAAGTTTATAAACCTGCCTGCATATGTACTTGGTTTTGCAGAACAACATCTGCTATTATCAGCAATGTACTTGCACCATATAGGGGTTGCTATAAAAACTAACATATCATCCGTATGGTTAAGTCTAGAAATTGGTTTGTTCAGATGGGGTGTTGTAAAACGAAGGCAATCGCCTCCAACGATGGCATAAACTGTTAGTCCAAGAGGTGAATAAGTATCCAAATTCAAGACTATGAAACAAAAGCATTGATGCTTGTATCCTGGATTTGTCAGCAGAGGATACAATACATCTTACATTACTGTGCTATCTTATGTGAGGTTTGCCTTCTTGTATGCTGCTGGTATCATTTAGCCCATTAACTGATCTTTCTTTGTTTGTAAGTCATTTGGGTGGAAGGGTTGGTAGAAAGAATCGAGCAGACCATATGTTGCAGGCCTCAGGAAAGCATATTTTAAGGTCTGCTTGTTTGACACAAAAAGCAGTTTGCTTTGTGGTAAAAGTGAAAGGTTTTTTAGGTTTTTTATGCACGTTTATGAATGAAAATGTCACAAGCCATTGTTTTGGAAGTATTTAAAGCTTTAAAATACAAAAGACAAACTCAGATTAAATTTGTTAAATCACATCGATTGGTATGCTGGTTCTTATATACTTCCCTTGATGATGGAGGGAATAAAGCTAGAATCATTCCCATTTTGCATAACACCCTTCTATAATATGTTCTTTAAAAATGGTCAGGTTTGGTAATGTGGTTTGTGTACTTTCCAAGTCTGTTTTCATAAAATGAGATTGTTTTAATTAATGGTAAGAACTGGAAAAGAAAGTGTTCAAATGCAGAAATTGCAGAGTTGGCACAAATCCCAGCTTCATCTCTTCACCCCTCAACCAATGTGCGATCCTGGGCATCTCATTTAGTATTGTACTGCCTAACCTTTCAATATTGCCAGTCCCTAATCCTTTCAAAATTGTCAGCCCTTCAGAGTGATTTCCTTCTCATTGTATGATCTTCATAAAAGCCTTATTCATGGTTTCACTGTGTTAATAATGAGCATATTTATATCACACACTACATGCATTTGTTCCTTTGATATCTATGACAACACTATTTGAAAATCATATCTCACTTCTAATCTCAGTCTGTCTGTATAAAGACACCTTCCAGGTAGCTTCTAATCTGCCTCCACTATCCATGCTACAGTAGGTGTAGCATTCTCCTTCCTTTCAATTGGTGGTCTTTATCCATGCATGAGCACTTTTGCATTCTGTAAGGCACCTAATGTGAGTTCTCTGTCTATCATGGCTTACATGTACCTTTTACATACAGCCCTGCATTAATACTACAGGCTGCATACTTTCCTGGATGTTATTGATAAAAAAAGTATCCAGTATGTACTAGAACAGTAACCTCTTCGTAGACTGTTAATGTTGGTCTTCAAAAGTTACTTGTTTATCATTCTGATTAGAGCAAGAATGAAGAGGGCAAGCGGATTTAAAGGGAGTAAACATGCTTATAATGCTGTGAGACAGCATATCAACCTATAGGTTGTGAGCTCGACAGGTGGAGGGTGCGACCTGCATTCTTGATACCTTAATATCTTTGGTTTGATGGAGGGGGGCCCCAAGAATGTCCATGCCCAGGGCTCCAAATGTGCTTAAGATGGCCCTGATTACACGTGCAGCATCCTTGAGGAGTGGCTGGGTGGCGCCGGTGAGCCAAGGCTTATGGACGTGGCCAGAGCTAGACTGTTTAAGACCAGCAAGCCTTCATACAAGTGCTTTGCGTTATTCTGCACTGATGGCAGCGTAACACTCACCGCCGCCTGCACCGCCACCTGAGCGCATCTTACCTTGTTTACAGTTACCAGCCTCAGCATCTTACCTTCAGTTCCGGTTACCAGCCGCAGCATTTTACCTTTGTTTACAGCTACCAGCCTCAGCATCTTACCTTGGCATCTGCTTTCTTCGGCACGTATCATTGTTGTCTCTGGGATTCTTCATTCATCTCCAGATCTCTAGAAAGCAGCGCTCCAACTCCGACATCGTGGTACGGCGGGCCATTCATCTGAAGACGGTGCCTTCAAGGGAAAAAGATAAAGACAAGGTTAGAGTTCGCAAAGACATAGGGCCTCATTAAGACTTTGGAGGTAGCCATGCCCTTAATAAGGGCATGGCTGCCTCCAAAATCGTGTCCGGGTTCCCTGAATGGGGAAATACCGGGCCATTCCGACTTTGGAGGCCCCAGTATTTCCTCCTTCAGGGAACCCGGACCCGGTCCTTCCCCATTCCCAGTCAAGCCCCCATACGGCTCAATGGGAATGGGGAGGGAGCTATCAATGGGCCCGTTCATAACGGGCCCGTTGTTAGCTCCCTGGTCCCTTTGCGGGACCCGCTCTGGACGTCTGCTAAAACCAGACCTCCAGAGTGGGTCCCGCGAGGGAACCTCGTAATAGGGCGGAGTGGGATTAACGGCGCCAGCACCATTACCGGCGCTGTTAATCTCATTCCGCCAGCCTCGTAATGAGGCCCATAATATAAGGTTGCGCTTTTGACAAATCTTCACGCTTAACCTAAAATCAACACTCACCTTCTGTCGGGGCATCGCGGACTCCATTCTCTTCCAATTTGGCTTTGCTTTGTGTCTACCACAGCTACCGCAGGGCTGCATTTCATCTTTTGGGACAAAGCAGAGGAAAGACATCATTAAAAGATATGGACAATAATCAGGAATCAACATCACAACAGTAAAAGCCATAAGACACTTACCTTCAGAAGGTGTTAAGCCACAGCTGGTCTGGGCTGCCACTTACAATGGGCCAGTGAAGGAACTCGGCCCATCAAAAAGCGCCCCTGCAGTGAGAAGCAGGACGATTAGCTCATCATCATTGATCAACATGAGCAGTGTCACCAATTATCGCAGCCCGCAGCATATGTGCAGGGGAAGAAGTCAGACAAGGGTGATCCACTTCCAGCGAGGGCTGCAACCGTGCCCCAACGTTCCCGCAGAGACGAGGTGAGCGTAACAGAACGCAAAGCCTCTATGAATCTCTGCCTGGGTGTTATGGAAACCTCAGAAACAGACCAGTTGGCCCAACTATTGGGGGAATTACGGGCTGAAGTCCATGCCTCCAGACAGGAAACCAATGCTTTAAGGAGGGATCTTATTGTAGCCCGAGAACGAACCGACGACCTGGCAAGGCAGATGTTTCATGTCCACGCGGGTCAGGTCCCACTACCTGGACTTGCCCAGCCTTCATGCCTCAGTCATCACCACCAGTTCAAGTGGTTCTTCCAGGTGCGTTGCCACTGGCCCCACCCGAATGCTTTACCGGTGACCTTAATAAGTACGCTATATTTATGAACCAATGTCGCCTTCATTTTTTGTACCGGCTGGGGCTTTTCTCAACGATCAAGCCAGAGTTGCATTTGTACTCTCATATTCAGGAGGCAGCGCAGCGGACTGGTCGATACCGCTAGTAAATCAGGATGATCTGTTGCTTCGTGACTTTGGGGAATTTCAGCAGGAGATGGAGAAATTGTATGCAAGGCACACTGAAGGACAAGCTTTGGACAATTAATTATAGTCACTTAGACAGGGAAACCAAGACTTATTGACCTACATCGCAACCTTCAAACGTCTCGTAGCACAGACAATCTGGCCAGAAGAAAAGAGTACTACGCTCTTTTATTGAGGGTTGTGTGGGGAACTTACGGATGTTCTAGCCCAAGTGGTGAATCCCCCTGAGGAATGTGCGGAATACATCAACTTGACTGTGCAGCTCGATCACAGGTTGCAAAATCGATTGATGGACCGCACAAGGGCTGAGGGGAGATCAGTCTATATGCGACCCTGGGACAATCAAGCCAAATCCCACGAACAAACTGAACCAATGCAGATTGGTGGATTACAGAGTCCAATTTTCAAGGCAGAAAGGGAGAAAAGGAGGCAACAACAGCTCTGCTTATAATGCGGAAGAGCAGGACACTTCCTCCGGGAATGCCCGGTGAAACCATCCAAGAAATTGGTTGGAACAACAGACAAAGACGATGAGGAAAAAGATTTGGAAAACTCCAACACCAAGCAAGCGTAGGGGTCCACTTGTCGAGCGAAAAGAAGGAATCTGCATAGACCTCACATCTAGTCATCCCGGAACTTTTGCTCAACCACAAATAACCGTCAAAAATACATGCCATGGAGGCATATATTGATAGTTGAGCCGTGGGAAATTATATTGATCAAGATCTGGCTGCTCGAATAGGCCTTACTCTCCAACAAAAGTTGTAATCGGAAAATGTCACAGCAGTGGATGGTTCTCAGTTATCGTCTGGGCAAGTGACGCAGCATACCAAAAAAGTCATGCTTATGTGTCAGGATGGTCATCAAGAGGACATTACCTTCGATCTAATCGGTGCTCCTCAGTTCCAGATGATACTAGGAATGCCTTGGCTGCAGGGGAGTTGCTACGTCTGGAAAAGACCTGGGGCTACACTGATGTTGGAACTGTTGGGACTGGGGGCTAGCTAGTCTTTTGGCTGTAGCTCCTGAGATTCTATCCGGGGCCACAACCAAAAGATCAGGGGCTATAGCCCCCTTAACCTCCCCATAGCAACGCCCCTGCTTGGCTGGAAACCCACAACCCGAGGATCGACTGGCGAAAACGAGTTCTGACCTTTCCTCAAGACTGTGCTAACACCTGTTACAAAAGAAATGTGGGCAACCTGAGGCCAAAGACGAAAACCATTTTGGGACTCACTAGTTCCTTACCACCTGAATATCTGGATTACCAGGATGTTTTTCAGAAGGAGCAAGCGAACACCCTGCCACCACACAGGCCTTATGATTGCCAAATAGATCTGGTGCCCGGAACCCAGATCCCTTGTAGTCGGATTTATGCCCTAACGGAGCAGGAAATCCAGCAACTAAGAACTTACCTGGATCAGTACCTGGCTAACGGCTTTATCTGCCCGTCCAAATCCCCTGCCTCCTCGGCTCTCTTTTTCGTACCTAAAAAAGAGGGCAACGTAAGAACTTGTATTGACTATATAGCGCTTAACCAGATCACAGTAAAAAACATATATGCACTGCCACTCATCCCGGAGCTCTTGGATCAGGTAAAGAATGCTCAAGTTTACACAAAACTGGATCTACGGGGAGCCTATCATCTCGTAAGAGTTAAAAAGGGGGATGAGTGGAAGACGGCTTTCCGTACTAAGTATACTCTTTTCGAATACCAGGTTATGCCCTTCGGGTTATGTAATGCCCCAGCAACGTTCCAATATTTTATGAACGATGTGCTTCGTGAATTGTTGGACGCTTGCGCACTCATCTACATTGATGACATTCTCATTTACTCAGCTTCTAAGGAGGTCCATGTCAGCCATGTACGAGCAGTATTGGAAAAGCTTTGACAGCATTGGTTGTTTGCCAAGTTAGAAAAGTGTTTCTTCCACGTAACAGAAGTTGAACTTTTGGGCTTCATGCTCACACCAGGAGGAGTTCACATGGACACACGCAAGGTGGATGCTATCCTTCAATGGCCATCACCGACATCCACTAAAGGAGTACAACGTGTGCTCGGATTCGCCAATTTTTATCGTCGGTTTATTCCTAGGTTTTCGCTGATAGTACATCCAATTACCTCCTTGCTGAGAAAAAACAAGAAATTCCTTTGGTCTCCAGAAGCAGAGAAAGCCTTCGAGGAGCTGAAACTTGCTTTCACTACAGTACCAGTTCTTCGACACCCTCGATTGGACTTGCCATACGTGTTTGAAACAGATGCCTCCAACGTAGCCTTGGGGGGCGGTATTGTCACGAAGGGACCCCGAAAAAGGACAATTATATCCCATAGCATTCTGGTCCTGTAAGTTTTCTGCACCAGAGTTGAACTATGCAATCACAGACAAAGAACTGTTATGAATTAAGGCAGCCTTCAAAGCATGGAGACACTACCTTCTTGGAGAAAGACACACAGTCACTGTCGCCACAGATCACCGCAACCTGCAATACTTGAAGACCGCCAAAGCCCAATCCTCACACCAACTTCGTTGGGCTCTTTTCTTTGCAGAATACAATTTTATAATCACCTACAGACTTGGAATACGCAATGGGAAAGCTGATGCTCTGTCACGCATGAGTGAAGGCAAAGAAACTTTTACCACGCCTGAGCCCGTGGCCATCATTCCACAGGAAGGAATCCCAAACAAGATCGCCACAACCACTTGTCTGGACGACTTGAAAACCGATCTCCGAGCTCAGATGAATCAAGCAACACAACAGGAATAGCTATTTAGAGGAGACCAATACACCATTGAAAATGATCTACCGTACTTTCAAGGCAAATTATACACTTAGGACAAAAAACTGCAAGATCAAATAATAGCAAACTATCATGAGTCATTGGTGGAAGGACACCCAGGGATTGCCAAGACTCAAGCTAAAATACAAAAGTTATTGGTGGCCAAATTGGAGAAAAGACATTGCCCAATTTATCCCGACATGTGGTGTCTGCGCACAACATAAATCTCAAAAACTAAACTCAGACAGTTTACTGCATCCATTGATGGTACCGACAGCACCGTGGCATACATTGTCAATGGACTTCATCACAGATCTTCCTCCCTGCAATGGATATAACACCATCTTAGTTGGTTGTGGATTTGTTCTCCAAAATGGCCCATTTTATCCCATTAAAAGGACTCCCCACTGCTTCCGCCAACACCACCATGTTTTTGGAACAGATTGTCAAATTACATGGGTTCCCATCAGTACTAATATCAGATCAAGGAACCCAGTTTGTCTCGGCACTGTGGAGGAAATGCTGCAAGATAGCCAAAATCGACCTGCGGTAATCCACTAGTCACCATCCTCAAACCGATGGCCAAACAGAACGGACCAACCAGACCCTGGAGCAATATCTAAGGTGTATGTTGCAACAAACTGAGGAATCCTGGAAAGACATACTGTGGTTGACCAAACATGCCTAGAACAATTCCATTGACACTAGCACCGGACAGACACCATTCTACATGGTGCATGGTCGACATCCTTGAACATCCGCTTTTGATTCACTTGACGAATTGAAAATGCCAGCAGTAACAACCTTACATAAAACCACCGCTAGGATTCTTAAAGAAGAAGCTGAACATTTGACCAGAGCTGAGGAAAAGCAGAAAATGTTTGCAGACCGACATTGAAGGGAGGCCCCATATTATCAGGTCAGAGACAAGGTTTGGTTAGCCTCCAAAAACATTCCTCTAAAAGGACCACGTGCCTTCCGTCCCAGGTACCTGGGGCCTTATCCCATCAAAGCCGTGATAAACCCTGCTGTCATGAAATTGGAACTACCACCTAACATGCAAATCCATCTGGTATTCCATGTTGCACTCCTGAAGCCAATGAAACCAGGAACTCGGATTGAAACACCACTCCAGCCTGACATTTTAGAGGGGGAACCAGAAAACGAGGCCAAGGCTATTCTGGTCTCCAAGATTGTGCGATCTAAATTGTACTACCTTATAGACTGGAAGGGTTATGGACCTCAAGATCGTACCTGGGAACCCAGTGAATTTGTCCACGCCCTACAACTGATCAAACAATTCCATCGCGACAAACCGACCAAGCCAGGATCAGGAGAAACAACACCTGTGAGAGGGGCCTTGAGGTGGAGTGCTATCATGGCCACCAGCCCGGAAACACTGACCCTGTACTATCGGGGATCGAGGGCAAGGGGTAACACAACTCTTAATTGTCCCTTTGGGACAATTCAGCATTGGAAGCCCAGCTGGACAGTCCTGGCGCCAGGCTCATGAACCAATATAAAACTCACACACTTTTATTTTGTGCAAAGTACTTTATTTTCCTTACAAGAACCTCCATGTGCGTTTATTTGGGTGTGGCCACTGGAGAAAGATGGATTACACGTGCAGCATCCTTGAGGAGTGGCTGGGTGGGGCCGGTGAGCCAAGGCTTATGGGTTTGACCAGAGGTAGACTATTTAAGCCTGCCCAGCTTTCAGACAAGCACTTCACGTTATTCTGCACTAATGGCAGCGTAACACTCACCGCCGCCTGAGTGCATCTTACCTTGTTCCCAGTTACCTTGTACCTTGTTCCCAGTTACCAGCCTCAGCATCTTACCTCCGGTTCCGGTTACCAGCGCAGCATCTTACCTTCGTTTCCAGCTGCCAACCTCAGCATCTTATCTTGGAATCTGCTTTCTTCGGCATGCATCATCGTTGTCTCTGGGATTCTTCATTCATCTCCAGATCTCCGGAAAGCAGCGCGCCAACTCCGACATCGTGGTACGGCGGGCAATTCATCTGAAGACGGTATGTGCAAGGGAAACAGATAAAGACAAGGTTAGAGTTCCCAAAGACATAACGTTTAAGGTTGTGCTTTTGACAAATCTTTCGTGCTTAACCTTAAATCAACACTCACCTTCTGTCGGGGCATCGCGGACTCCATTCTCTTCCAATTTGCCTTCGCTTTGTCTACTGCAGCGACCGCAGGGCCGCATTTCATCTGTTGGGAGAAACCATAGGAAAGACATCATTAAAAGATACGGACAATAATCAGGAATCAATATCACACCAGTAAAAGCCATAAGACACTTACCTTCAGAAGGGGTTAAGCCAAAGCAGGTCTGGGCTGCCACCTACAATGGGCCAGTGAAGGAACTCAGCCCATCAAGAAGCACCCCTGCAGTGAGAAGCAGGACGGATAGCACATCATCATTGAGCAACAGGAGCAGTGTCACCAATTAACGCAGCCCGCAGCATATGTGCATGGGAAGAAGTCAGATAAGAGTGATCCACTTCCAGGGACGGCTGCAACCGTGCCCCAAATGTCCCCGCAGAAACCAGGTGAGCGTAACACAGATGTCATGGAAGTGGTGCGACCCACAGAGCAAGTGTTAAAGAAACTGTTGAGTGAAGCCTGGCATTCTAATATCTTGTGCGAGCATTGCTGTCAACAGTATCCAGTTCCCTATTCACTCACGTGTAGTTTAAAGCGTGCTGAAGTTGTCTGTTGAAGCTATAATACATGAACAATGGAAAAGTAGTACTCACGTGTATTAGGAAAGTCCTTTTACTCATGTGAAAAGCAAATGCTGCTTAAACCTTAACAGACTGTATCTATTTGAAGGAGTGGTAACATGTCACTAATTAAGAAGAGTGAACATGGCGAAGGCCATTACCGAATACCTAACCTTAATAAAACAATAGCTGAAGTATTTAACATGTGAAAACTACATCAAGTAGTGGTCACGTGTACCTAATTGTGATTCCCAAAGGAAGACAGAACTCTATCCTTTACTTTCACACAGGAATACCATTCAATACAAGTCTTTAACTTTTTAAAACTACCTTAAGACGTGTTTGTGTGTGCCTAATAGTGATTCCTAAAGAAAGACTGAACTATATTCTTTACTTTAACATGGCATACTTTTCATATATAAGAAGTTAAAGTGTAACTACTGCTGAAGAAGAGAACAAACATTGCCAAAGCCAAGAGTCTCCCCACATTAAAAGTGAAACCAGCCTTTGTCAAACTTAAAAAGCAATCTAACTGTTACAGTGAATTTCATAACAGTTCAACTGGCCTAAGATACACGTGTGCAAGCATTACCTCAAGCTAAGAGAGAGGCACCAAGGCTCCTTGGTAATTTCTTGGGCTGTTAGCTGGCGGCAGAGAGGTGAAGATAAAGTTGGGGAAGGGAAACTGGTTGCTTGTAAAGTCTATTTTTAAGTTGACACAACCTGTAGTGCCAGAGACTGTGGAAGACAGAGAGAAGTGAGTCTTAAAGGCAAACCCAGGCTGTTATTGTGGCAGACAGACAAGAGAGGCAAAGGGGCTCCCCCTTTTGAAGAGAGATATTCAGAGGAAGAGTGCCTTGCCTACTTGAAGGTGTTGAAGTACTTTAGAGTGTATCTTGTTAAAGCATGTTTAGAAGTGCAAATCCCAGAAGCTGTGGTAGTAATCCAACATACTGAAGCTGTGGTGATATATCTGGTTGTCAGTAGATGCAACATTGTAGTAGCCAAAACAAAGTCGAGTACTGTGAGACCAAGGTGACTGTTCTCAAGGTGAATCAAGTAGAAATGAAGTTGTTGAAGTGGAAGCAGCAGCACTGAGAAGTCCTCCTGACAAATATACCATTGTAAATTGTAAAACTGTAACTAAGGTAATACTAACTGTTAACCAAGAACTGTGTATCCCTGACGGTTGTTTGTGGATATTACATTTACTTTGAACAGTGGTAAGTCTTCTTTGAAAGGGTGACAAAGCATTGTGGTTGGAATTACCATTGGTGCTATTTGGTGGAAGTGGAAAGTGGATATTTCACCAAGGAGAATATATTTGCTGTCATTGGAACATTGGTTAACAAACCTTACTTTGACTTTGAAACATCAAGAAATAATGTGTGCCATTTCTTTCTTTGTTCGAACATTAGCAGAATTGACCTTCAATCCTGGGGAAGGGAATTTACCCAGGACCTTAGAAGGTTATTCAGAAACTGTGAATTTTGTTCGTTATGTTGTATTGCCATATATTTTCTTTGTGTATTTGATGCTTAGTGTGAGGGCCAGATATCATGTGTTAGGGTATTTCCCCTTAGTTTTGGTTAGGCAGGGAAATCCTCAGCAGAGTAGGGATAGTGAGGCATTTTTATCAATTTCTCCTGACAATAAAATGGCATGTTTTGATAAATCATCAAACAGTTGTCTGCCTCTCATTACTGACCCCTCACAACACCCACATAGCGTTTATACACTAATTCATATCCTTAGCAAGAAAACAGCTCTGCAGTCTACTACAAATATCATCATCACACCAATTATCTTGTTGCTGAATCGTCTAGTAGATTTCCCCTATTACAGATAATTGAACTCTTGGTTATTACAGTGTGCTCATTTTCGGCTTGTCATATTTGTAGTGCATTTTACTCAATTTTCATCCAAATTTTCTTTTACTATATCTCAATGACTTCTCCATTATCAACCTTACTATGTATTATCATATCTTGAATTCCTACATCACATGATAGTGTCTTTTATGAATATGTAATATTTTGTCATCCCTCTTTCCTTTCTGTGGCACAATGGATGATCAAAGTACCAGTAATAGGCTTCTTCGTGTGACTAACCATTGAAATAAAAGTTTGTAGTTAGCCTGGTGGGTCACACCAGCTTGTAGGGCAGTTACCAAACTTTAAAGTGCTTTGTGTTTGCAAGGGTTTTATTGGTGAATCGATTACTGTCATACTTTAATAGTTGTTCTCTTTTTGTAATTGTTTTACTAGATCTTCATGAGCATAGAACAATGCCTTTATTTATTGTTTTTGGGTGCCCTTAAATCAGCCATGATAAGACTCCTGGTACAGTGATGCACTTTTTCACCATGAATATGTTATTTACACAATCATGGTTGGCCAATTGTGGATTTCCAGTATCCAGGATTGGCAGCAGAGCAAAAGATGTCTTGGAGGATGTGAGGGGCAATTCGATTCCGCATCTGTCGCATGCACTTCTTGGAAGATATGTACTAAATGTCAAAGTTCACTAAATAGCATTGTCTCAGACGCATTAGCAAATTACTTCCCAATGCTGTTCCACTATATTTTAACACACACGGAATCAGGTGAGTAGTGAACATGAATGATTAATGTATGTTTATATATACACCTTTGTGTATTTATATATTTTAAAAAAATGCTCACACAATTTATTGAACTTGTGTGCCAATAGCTACTTGGATGAAAGTATTGGAGTTTTTGGGCAATATTGGTAAAGATATTTTATTGTCAACTTTCTATTATGTTACAATTTACACATGTATTTAAATTTCAGACTTTTTCCTTGAATAAATACCTTTGGGATACACTAAAGGTTCACTGCAATGTGAGCATTTCTAAAAATTGAATATCAGTATCTGTAAATAGGATTTTTCAAATGTATTGATTACAATATCTATCATTATTTAGACCATAACTCTGAAGTCCAAATGGGCCTTAATGAAATGCGCATAAACTGATTTACAATGTAGTCAATTGTCTATTTTTATGACTAATATATCTTTTCTATTGACCGTTGTTATGAATATACAAATTAAAGAAACAAACTTAATCATCGACAAATTCAGGAATCAGCATCAAGCTCACTTGCCTTTGAAGTAATATTTTTTCAATTGTAAATGTATCTGCGAATATACTAAAGTATATGGTCGAGTTCAATTTTATACAACTTGATAATTGTTATTGATTATATTTCTTATTGATAATAATTAGAATGTTGAATCTTCCCACAGGATCTATTCTCTTATTAATTTTATTTGTATTGCTATAATTCTCTTCTAACATTCTAATCAAAAACAAATGTATATACAGGAGGATGCAGGTATTTCAGCAACATAATCTTCCTGTATAGCAACGGGTTGGTAAGACGGATGAGGTATTGCACGTGATACTTTTTTGAATGAGATTAATGATTGGTGATTAATTATATTTTGTTTCCTAGTAATAGCATACATTATATTTTCTTTACAAATAATAGCATGCATGATAATTTGTTTACAAGTAATAACATTGTCAAAAAATCTGAATGTGTGTGTGTATGTATGTAACTGTGTTTCTTAAGCGCGAACCAAGGCCCGAAGGCATCTGGGCGCTACCAGCAACTGGTGAAGCACCTCAATGTCGCACATTAAAATAAGAACGTTTTAAGAGTATTTCGGAAGAGAAGATGATCAGAGATCCCTCGCAAATGATGAGGAAGAGAATTCCAGAGTAGCAGGGCCAATACAGAAAAGGAACGTCCTCCAGACTGTAGGTTGAGAAAACGCAGAACCTTTTGGGAAGCTGATCACAGCCATTGCAAGGGAACATAGCAAGTAAGCTTTACTCAAAGAAAAACGGGGACTAAGGAGTGAGCAGCATGGTGTGCAATACACAGAACCTTGAACTTGATACACCTTCTCATCAGGAGCCAATGAATCTCAGTCAGCAGCATATGTGAATTGGAAAGCCTAGGAGCATTAAGAGCTAAACATGCTGCAAAATTCTTTTAACTCTGGAGACTCTGGACTATAAATTCAGGCTACCCAAGGTAAATGCCATTACAGTAGTCCAGAGAGCCCATAATAGAGGTAGTAACTACTGAGGAACTAAACTGAGATGGCAAAAAATGGGAGGATTTTCCTCAAGAATTTCAGCCTGAGAAAACCAGCTTTACAAATGGAAGCTATCTGAGCCTCATGCAAATCTGTAGGAAGAAGCTTTATCCCTAGGCTCTTTACACAAGCACTCGGAGCCGAACAGGGGCCCAAGGAGTTTGGCCAGAAATCTGAATTCCAAAGAGAACAGGGATTTGCAGAACCAACCACCAAAATCTCAGTGTTCTCCCCATTAAGCTTCAGCCAGTTTCTGGACATCCAGCATCCAATCTCAGTTTAACACTCCTTGAGTATAGAAGGAGGGTCTGAGACCAGGGCACCTAGGTGAAAAAACCGCTGTGTATCATCCGTATATGTATAAAAACAAGTGACATGCAAGGAAATAAGGTCTGCAAGTGGACGTAAAGAAAGATGAAAAAGAAGAGGCGATAAAGAAGACCCCTGAGGCACCCCACAGGAGATAGGCGATGACGCAGAACAGAAAGGAAATAGAGGGCCAGTCTGTTTGTTATCTGACAAAAAAGCAGCACACCTGGCTAAAGGGTAACCAGATATCCCAGTCCTCGCTAAACATTGGAGAAGAATTTCATGGTCGATGGTATCAAATACAGCGGAGAGGTTCAGGAAAATAGATGTCCAGGAAAATCAAAACTCTGACCTCTCTGTGATCCTCAAGTGGTGCCAGATCGGCAAGAATGGAAATCATAACCAAGTCCATCCGCATTAGTGGC
The DNA here is from genome assembly GCF_040938575.1 of Ambystoma mexicanum. NCBI lineage: Eukaryota > Metazoa > Chordata > Amphibia > Caudata > Ambystomatidae > Ambystoma > Ambystoma mexicanum. Next base: position 570,007,414 of record NC_090938.1, on the reverse strand, counting down.
CTAAAGCCTGCTTGAAATGTATGTAAATGGCCCACAGTCTCAAGAAACCTAGATAACTGAGGGGTGACTATAACCCTCATAAGCTTCATGAGAACAGGAAGAAGTGACATATGACGATAACTGTCAGGCGCAGCTGAATTGAGTTGAGGCTTTTTCAAAAGAGGGGAGACTATGGCATGGTTTAAAGAGGCAGGAATGACACCATAGGAAAAAAATTAAATGGAGAGCTGCCATAAACAACGCAATGCAATCTAAAGGGAGAGACTGAATCAAATACAGAGGGATGGGGTCAAAGGTAGATGCCGATTTAACAGCTTTGAAAACAATCTCATCCTTAACACGGTCAAAGGGGAAAGCCCTGATAGAAAGTTCACTGATGGAGTGCACTCCTAAGAAAGGAATCAGAACAGAGACGCTAGATCCAGATGGGACAATCAAACTTCTAATCCTGACAATCTTGTCCACAAAAAAGGAACTGATTTGATCACAAACTTCCTGGGAACGAGAAGAGTCAATCAAAGTGGGGAAGGCGCAGAGTGTTCTTTGACCACTTTAAAGAACTCACGAGAAGAACAGGTGGCATGCAATCATCAATGTAGTATTGTCATTCACCTTCCTACATGAAATATTGACAGCAATGCATTCCAAAAAGTAAGATTGTAGATGAATTACATGGAATCTTTTATTCTCCAAATGGTCTATGTATGTATTAATATACTGTTGCCGGACATCTAAATTGTAAGAAATTAAAATCAACATTATAATACAGCATAGATTTGATGTAAATAATGCGTTCTCTTTATTTTTGAAGGATGACAGTACTATGCTAACTCAAATGCCATTTCCCTGTAACACCATTAAAACTCCACAGGTACTTTTCTAAATCAATTATTGTTAACATTTTTAATTACTTACAATCGTCGACTTTCTCTTGATAAAAAAATACATGTTTTTTCAATTATAAAACATTGTTTCTTTTTCAATATATTTACCTTTTCTTTGGTGTTTGGGTAACTTGTTGGAATTCAAAAAAGCATACACGGTAACTTATCAAGATGTAATTTTCGTTATCAAAAAAGTTAACATTACATTGGGCCTCATTACGAGGAAAGCGGTAGAGGGTTAACGGTGCCGGAAGAGCTCCTGGTGCCGTTAACCCTCTACCGCCTCATTACGAGGTCTGCTCACGGGTCCCGCAAAGGATGTCTGGTAAAAACAGGCGTCCTTAGCGGGACCCGCTAGCAGACCAGGATGCTAACAATGGGCCTGTTGTTAGCATCCTCCCCATTCCATTGAGCCCTATGGGGGCTCAATGGGAATGGGCATGTACCAGGTCCGGGGCCTGGGAAAGGGAATTACCGGGCACTCCAAGGTCGGAATGTCCCAGTAATTCTTCATTCCTGGAACCCGGACGCGATTTGGGGGTAGCCATGCCGCTAAAAACGGCATGGCTACCTCCATACGCGTAATGAGCCCATTGTTTTATTAGTATCCCATATGTATTGCATGTGTTGGTATGTACATCGGGTGTACTAGTGATGCAGTCAAGATGGAAGAGACACATGTACCATAGGTATACAAATAATACAGATAGTCATCATTTATCATCCATTGGACTTTTAATGTTCTGTTCATTGTGTTTAAAGTGTTTTCCAAAACAAATGTGTGTACTTGTTGTAATTGTATTTATTTTTGTTGCCACAGAAGAGATTTACGGTTGTTTTGAACTTTTTGTGAATGTTCTGTAACAGAAGGGGGATGAACTAGGCACTTCAAGATTGATTGTATCAAAACGCACTTGGAAAAACAGGGTAAATACCATCCAGGCTTTTAAATTTTTGGCAAAGTAGTTATTTGGAATTTGTTTCATTGGTATTAGATTGTAAGGCTGATATTCATATGTTCTGTAAGTGTGTAAGTGTGAAAGAAAAAAATCTGTTTTTTCAAATTATTAGCGGTATAGGAAGAAGACGAGTAGGAAGACTCAGACCACAACACTAACAAAAGATTTTGCTTGCCACACCAATGTCACTTGGGAGCAACTAATGTTTGAGGTTTCCAAATTCTCGTCTCAAGGTTCTGAATCAGGATGCCGATGTACAGCGGCCAAAATTTGAAATGAATATCACCAGCAAGCCATGAAAAGTAACGATGGATCATTGTTACAGCACACAACATCCACCAAAACTGACTGACAGCACAGAAGATGCTTCATCATTACTTGCTGATCCTCTCATCCAATCTACGCCTTCGAAACAAATTCAGTCAAAGAAAGACATAATGTTCCCTGTTTCCCCAAGACATACTGAAAATCCTGTAATATCACAGATTGGAATCACAAAAGCATCTTCGGAATTAATCGATGACAACTACGGGCATGACCCTGACTTCACCAAGGGTAGTGCAGAGAACATATCCACCACCATAGAATCTCAAACCACTATATTACAGACGATTGGCTAACGAGGGAAACAAAATACATGCGGGGTCAATATGGGTTTGCCGGTGCATTAATAATGTGCTGGTAATTCCGTTCATCGGCACATTACCGCACCAGGAAAGTTCAAGTTTGCCAGTGAGGTAGCCGGAATGACCCCCAGCTTTTAGCTAGAGGTTATTCCACCACCTTACAGACAAAAAACAGCCGGTGTTACCAACACCAGTATCACCAGTGCTGGTAATACTGGCAATCGCCCCATGGAGTCTTATGGGACTCCATGGAATGGGGATTTACCACTGTTACCAGCACTCAGAATATGGTGGACAGTCCTCTGGACTGGATGCGGGTAACGATAGTACCATATGCTGGTATCCTGGCGAGATATACCGGCAGGGTACCGGCAAACTGATAATGACCCCATTGTGTTTGACAGCTGCCTGTTCAAATGTTATAAATGATTACATGCGTATGTCAGAGGATTGTGGGAAGCCATTGGAGAAGCTTACTCAAGTAGTCAAACCTGAAGATCAAGGCGAGCTGTGTGCACAACCATTACACTTTTTCATGGTCCGCACATCTCTTTCTTGGAAAAGTACCAGTTGGAAATGTACTTTGTTCTTCGGTTCTGTTGTTCAATGGTTCAACATTTAGTAAGATATCAAGTTTCTGTACATTTGTAGGACTTGAGTTCCTTGCTAAAATTGCATACTACAAATATCAGAGACAGTTCTTGTAACTAGCTATTAATCAGGCCTGGAATCTCGAACAGCTATCCATAGACAATGCTTTTGTAGGCAAAAGGGTCAGGCTTGCTGGTGATGGACTGTGCAACGGTGTCAGGAAACGGAGGGTCAGGGGGACACAAGCGGTTCTGAGTGTGAAAGCCAGAAGGATGCATACATGGAAGAAAAGGGCATATGCCAGAAAACCACAAGTAGGGAAAACCAGACTGTGCACCACTCGTAGCAAGTGCCATATCTACCCTTCATGCAGGTGCTCAGTGCTGGAGCAGGGCAGACAAAGGTACCATCCCTCCCTCATCTAGAAACTACATTCCCAAAGAGCCTGTGAGAGCATCAGGAGACTCCCTGATCGTGCCAGCACCAGTGCAAAACTGTCCTTGCTTGCGTTCCAGACCAAGCAGATGTGTTCTGTGAGCTCCATCCTAGGCGAACATCCAGCAAGGCTGCTCCCTGCCTGATCTCCACCATTCATGCCCCACTAGCAATCAGATAAGTAATCTGCTTCATCTGATCGACTTGCTATGAGGAAACTAACCCGCAAGGAGTCATTAACCAACGGGAAAGTGCATGGGGATACACTACGAACGAATGCTTATTAACTTATCAATTCCAGTGTGATTAACTCATAACGTGACACTTCTGTTATACAATTTCTCGAATAAGCGATCTGCACCACCTAATCCTATTCTTTTCTGCGTAATGTTTATGATGGTGCACAGTAGCGCCAACAGGTTAGGTTCCGCTCTGGTCAGTTACACACATATCCAATGAAGTAACTGGTAAGCGACCGGGCCACGTACACAGCTGTCTGTATAGTGTGGGGCGAGAATGCTGTTGGGGCTGGGGGCACTGAGGCACAGCATGTATGAGTGCTAAGCCTACGAACCAGAAAAAGAGAGCTGCAACATGTCCCTCAACCCCCTTTCGTATCCACAACCTCTACCTTATCGTCTACCCAGTTACCCTAGAACCCTTTACCCATCCAACCCACGGAATCTAACCCTCTTTCCCCACAGGGGCTGCAGCTGCCCTGTCTAGTCACTAACGCAGGTGCCAAGAGACCCGTGAGGGGAGGTAGGAGTACGTGCTACCTCTGCATGTGACTAGGACCTGACAGACATTCCTGGATGTTCTGCCAAGTACTGCACTTACCACTTCCAGGACATGAAAACACAGAAAATAGTGATGTCGTGGTGCAAGTGTTCAAATGTGCATCCTCTGTTGCCATGGAGAAATATGGCTTGATAATCAGGCCGATTCATGGAATAATTAGCGCGGCGCAAGTGGGCAAAAACGTGCGAATCGCAGTGGAATAGCGAAAATCGCAGTGCAAGTGCGAAAATCGCACGAAAAGCAGCGCACGTCGATTCATGGAAGTCCGTGCGCGAGAAAACCAGCGGATGTGCGATAAAAAAGTGTGCCGCGCACGTTGGCGCACAGGCCATCTAACAGCGTGCGCCAGGTCACAGCGAAAATCGCACAGGCCACAGCGAAATTCGCACATAGCGCGGCGCACGCAACAAAAGTAGGCGGAACACGGGCGTGACACTCGGAATGGGGAACAACTTGCAAAAACGTGGGCGTCACGGGGGAAGTACAGGGCACAAGTGCGCGGAACGCCCACACGCTCGCCTACAACACGTATTCATGGAATAGAATAGGGGAAAAAAGCGCATGCTCAAACCAGCGCACAGGCACAAACACGACCGCCACAAGAAAGCAGGCGGTAGCGTCTCTGCGGCTGTAAGAAATGTGCGCCAAAAGGTGCGCCAACAAATAGCACCTATATACTGCCATGATGAATGTCCTATACTGTGGCCCTCCAGGACAAATGACGTGCAAAGGGGTACCCACAAACACGGACACCCGCTGACAAAAAATACGTGTGCGTGTTGTCAGGCTTTCTCAAATCTGATGTTGTCCCCGGAAGCTGCTGAACCCCCGCAGTCCCCTTTGGATGCTAACCTCTTAACTGGTATCAAACAGTTCAGTTGAGAGCACCCCCAAGGGAAAGGGGGAAAATGGGACAAAATAATAAACTTCAGGTTTTGCTCAGCTTCTTTATCTGTCAACCTGTTGGTGAAAATAACAACAAATTCACTTTAGTCACTAACCTTTGAATTCCTTGGCTCTGACTTCTCGTTATAATTTTAAGTAAATAAACACGCCACCATACCTGATTATCCTCTGTGAATAACTTAGAGGACGTGTGAATTCAAATGAAGAAAACAGAAAAATAGAGTCTCAGATGCTCTTACTAATTTCTTCAATTCGGTTGTGAAAAAGCTGCTAATCTCTCTCAGTTTAATGAGTTAATCTTCAAGCAGTTCCAATGTCATTTACCCAAACAACCCACTGGAAATATTATACATGTAGTTTGTATTGATGATTTCTAGCTGCTTCAATACCAATTCCAAAAATGACACTCTGGCTATTCAAGTTAAAATGGTTTGTTTCCTGAATATATAAAAGTGTTCATTAATTGGATCTTTTGCTGGCAAAGATGATTGCTCATAAAAGAAGCGTTCTTTTAACCAGAATATGCACATGCGTGAAGATATTGTTTACTCCTTCTAAAATGGAAGCGCACAAAAACAAGGAAAAGAGTTCAAAAATGAAACTGGCATGGGCGCATGCGTAAATGAATAGTATTCCACTCTTCTAATATGAAGTGTTCAAACAGGAAGGAGAAAGTCCTCAGTTCCGGACACTAATCCTTGAAGAGGCAGCCCAGTGATGATCACGCGCCAGGTTAGAATGTTAGTAAATTAAACATAACGCTTCAGAGTCGCATGGCTACCACACTGTCACTTGCGCAGACAGTGTAAGATTTCTAACGCTAGTCCGACGCTAATAAAAGCACTGTTACCGAAAAAGGGTACAATACTCAATATTTTATACGGCCGAAAAAACACACGACGCTAAAATGATAAACAGACCTCCACACTCCAACTAGCCAATTGCAAAAAATGTGACGCAGTTCAGTAAATTTAAATACAGTTCTAGAAGTTCAAAAATAGATTCATGAAAGAACGAAATGAACTACTATTTTAACAAAAACTAATAAAAACAGGAACAAGTTAATTAATGGAATTAATATTTAACTCCTGCTTGAAAATCACAAAGATCCATAAAAGATAATGAATTCACTTAGCTTGCTTCTTTCTTTCACCGGAACGTTTTCTAAGTTTCTTCTTAAATCTCCAACACTTTCCAGAACCAAAATAACTAATTTTAGGCACAAGGGCCTAACTAAAGTTTTCTAAATCTTAAGAGCTTCAAACATAGGACCTTCCAGCTGGGCTTCTGACAATGAAAGGCGGTTTAGAATGTTCCAACAATGCCTTTCTGTTACTTCTGACCAATCACTGATCCTTTTGGAAGTCTCCATTTTGACTTGGGAAGCTCTCCACACTCTGCACAGAAAGTTAAGGCCCAAACCATACTTTATGTTAATCATATCCTCATTCTACCACATTCAACCAAATCCCACGAAACCTGACAGTACCCCCCCCTTAATGCCCTGTCCCAGGGCCAATTTTAGAAGGATACTTTCTATGAAATTTTGAGACTAATTGTGGTGCATGCACATTCACCTCGTCTTCCCATGTACGTTCCTCAGGTCCGAAACCTTCCCAGTCTATTAAATATTGTAGTTTCCCTCTTAACCTCCTGGAATCTACAATTCTTTTCACCACAAACTCTTCGGATGAATTCTCTAACTGAACTGGTGAAGGTGGATGTACAACTCTAGTCCCCGGAATCACAGGTTTTAATAGACTAATGTGAAAAGTTGGATGTATTTTCAAGGAAGTAGGTAGTTTTAACCGTACTGACACTGGATTGATTATCTTTTCTACTTTAAATGGACCTACAAAACGTGGAGTAAATTTGTTTTTGCCCTTAATTCTCAAATGTCTCGTCGAAAGCCAAACCAAGTCACCAACCTTATATTTAGGACCCAACCTCCTTTTTTGATCTGCAAATCTTTTGTACTTCTGTTTACTATCGAAAAGTACCCTTTTTGCTCTTTCCAAATTTTTTCTCATAGTTTTTAATCGAACCTCAACTCCAGGATTTTCTGACTCTTCAGTAATTTCAAAACTTAAAAACCGTGGGTGAAAACCTCTTCCAAGATAAAATGGAGACATGTTAGTTGAATCTTTAGCACAATTATTATAAGCAAATTCGGCAAGCCAAATCAAATCCACCCATTCTTCCCCTGCCTGTAGATAACACCTCAAATACTTCTCCAGTTCTTGATTTACTCTTTCTACTTGTCCATTGGTCTCGGGATGATAACCTGATGATAAACTGACTTCCACACCCAAATCCTTACAAAAAACCCTCCAAAATCTAGAAATAAATTGAGGACCTCTATCTGAGATAATTTGATTAGGCAGACCATGCAGTCTAACTATTTCTCGCAAAAAGACTTTGGCCAAATTGTCTGCAGTAACCTCTCCCTCCATTGGAACAAAGTGAGCCTCTTTTGACAAGAGGTCCACCACAACTAGAATAGATGTACAACCCTTGTCACAAGGAAGATCTGTAATGAAGTCCAGGGAAATTGTATGCCAAGGACGAGGTGGAATAGGCAACGGCTCCAACAACCCGACTGGTTTTCCGGTTTGACTCTTCATTTGAGCGCAAATAGCACAAGTTTTTACAAAATTTAAGATGTCCTGACGCATTTTTTCCCACCAGAAGCTCCTCCTGACCAATTCTAGCGTCTTTCTAAAACCTGGGTGTCCGGACAGCATAGATTCATGACAGTCTCTTATTACTCTCTCTCTCAATGCCAAAATAGGTAAGTAAAGTTTATTTTCAAAGAACGGCAATCCTTTCTCAATTTTTCGAACCGGATCCTTTCGGACCCATTCCTCCATTTGTGCAATTGACATGGACTTTCGAACTTCTTCCTCAACATCCTCAATTTTCTGTATTCCGGCAGAAATAAAACAGCATGGATCGATAATGGATATCATCTCCTTTTCTGATTCCATCTCACTTCCAGGAAATTGACGTGATAAAGCATCAGCCTTTCCATTAAGCCTACCTGGCTTAAATGTCACTACAAAATCGTAATCAGCAAAGAACAATGACCATCTTAACTGCCTTGGTGTGAGAGTCTTGGCTGATTTCAGAAAAAGCAAATTTCTATGGTCTGTTAACACAGTCACTGTATGTCTTGCTCCTTTTAAAAAATGCCTCCACTCTTCAAAAGCAAACTTGATTGCCAATAATTCTCGATCTGAGATCGTATAATTTTGTTCTGCCATAGAGAATTTTTTAGAATAGTAAGCCACTGGATGAAGTTGTCCGGTCTCTCGATGTCTCTGAGAAAGAACAGCCCCCATGGCAAGATTCGATGCATCCGCTTCTACATAAAAAGGCTGAGATGGATCTGGATGAATTAAAATAGGGGCCGAACTGAACCTTTTCTTTAATTCTTGAAATGCCTCCTCTGCCTCCGTCGACCACACAAATTTGGCACCTTTCTTTAAAAGTTTTGTTATGGGAGTAATCAATCGAGAAAATCCTTCAATAAATCTTCTATAAAAATTTGCAAAACCTAAAAAGCTTTGAATTTCTTTTACTTTCGTTGGTGTTGGCCAATCCGTGATGGCTTGAACTTTGTTCGGATTCATCTCCAATCCCTTGGGAGAAACAATGTATCCTAAAAATTCCACTGAATTAGTATGAAACTGAGATTTTTCTAATTTAGCAAACAAATGATTCTCTTTGAGTCTTTGTAGAACCTTTCCCACATGAATTTTATGCGACTCTAAATCCTGAGAATAAATCAAAATATCATCAATGTATACTACTACGAATATATCTAAAAAATCTCTTAAAATTTCATCCATAAAGAATTGAAAGGCAGCTGGAGCATTGCATAAACCAAAAGGCATCACCAAGTACTCATAAAGCCCAAATCGGGTTTTGAATGCCGTCTTCCACTCATCACCCTCCTGGACTCTCACCAGATGATAGGCACCACGTAAATCTAGTTTGGAAAAAATTGTGGCTCCCTGGACCTGATTCAAGATTTCCGAAATTAGAGGGAGAGGATACTTGTTTTTGATTGTAATTCTATTCACAGCTCTATAATCAATGCATGTTCTGAGAGACCCATCTGGCTTTGGTACAAAAAATAATGGAGATGCGGCTGGAGATTGAGAATGACGAATAAAACCTTTAGCCAAATTTTCTGCAAGGTACTCTTTAAGATAATCATTCTCCTTTTCAGTTAATGCATACACTCGACTACTTGGTAAAACCGCCCCGGGCTCCAAATCAATTTTACAGTCAAAACTCCTATGTGGAGGTAATTCTCCTGCCTCCTTTTCATCAAACACCTCCTTGTACCCTTGATAACACTCCGGAAGATGTCCTAACACCGCTCCTATATTATGTCCTGTAATACCTGCATCAGTCAGAAAAGAGGAAACTAAACCTTGTGTTTCTTCCCTCCCAGGATTACCTTTCAAAAGGCAATTTTCTAAACAGAAACTAGACTGTAATTCTACCACTCGTCTACTCCAATCAATGTGAGGATTATGCAAGGTTAGCCATGGCATGCCTAAAATTATTTTCAAAATTGGTGTATCAATTAAATCAAATGAGATTTCTTCTCTATGACCTCCAAGTAATTCCATAACCAAGACACCAGTTTCATGAGTTATAGGACCTGATGAAAGAGAAGTTCCATCTACAGCCCGAACTTGTTCCACAACTTCCTTCCTCACTAGTGGTATTCCCAATGCCTTAGCTACTCCCCAATCCATAAAGTTCCCGGTGGCTCCTGAATCAATCACTACCGGTCCATACCCTTTCTTTTCCTCCTTCAAATACAAGGATACATTTACAGTTATATGTGGAACCGCTGACTGAACTGTATTTGCAACCTGCTGTGCTTTTCCTCCGGCTGATGAAAATTTTTTGGGTGTAAAGGGACAATTTCCTAAAAAATGACCGCCCCTACCACAATATAAACACAAATTATTCTCACGCCTCCTAGTTTTTTCCTCTTTTGATAAAGGACCTTTTATTCTAATTTGTTGATCATTCACCCTTGGTTTTACTTCTTTACTACCCACCTCAAGCTTTGAACGCTCTCCTCTAATGACTGACCTCACCTCCCCCTGAGTACAACGACGCCTTTCTGCTTTCCTTTCACTTATACGATAGTCCAACTGAACTACTAAATCAATCAATTCCTCACAAGAAGAAGGGCGTTGGACTACACTGGACAAGGCATCCTTCAACTCCTCCTTGAGGCCTCTATAAAAAAGAGAAGACCTCTTCTCTGCTGGCCACTGAGATTCTAAAACCAAAGACCTAAACTGTGTGATATATGTAACCAAGTCTCTGTTTCCTTGACGCAAATCTAATAATTCACCATCAATTTCTAAGGACAGTTGTCTTTTATCAAACATTTTCTTAAATTCTTCCATAAAAAGAGAAACATTTTTTAAAGATAAACTCTTCTGCCTGACCAATAAACCTGCCCAAGTAGAAGCCTCTCCAGATAAATAAGACATCATAAAAGTAACTTTGGAAGCATCAGAAGGAAATAGTTCGGGCCTACTAAGAAAGTGCAACTCACATTGGGTTACAAATGTCTGAAATTTACTTGAATCTCCGTAGTAACGCTCTGGAGCTGCCAAAGGTACTGGCATAACTAATGCCCTAAAACCTCCCTCTGCCCCATCACCTCTACCCACACCTCTCTCCTCACCAACCCTTACCAATTCCGGGGGAAATTCTTCTCTCCCAATTCCCTGCGTCTGTGCCATCTTTTCACTTAACTCATCTACTCTTTGTCCTAATTTTTTATTCTCTTGATATGCCACCTTTAATTCTTCCTGTAATTCCCTCACTAAAACACTTAACGCTTCCATTGAGAACTCGGGGTTCATGACAGCTTAGGAGGACTATTTTTTCTGGCCTTTCATACTGTCAGGCTTTCTCAAATCTGATGTTGTCCCCGGAAGCTGCTGAACCCCCGCAGTCCCCTTTGGATGCTAACCTCTTAACTGGTATCAAACAGTTCAGTTGAGAGCACCCCCAAGGGAAAGGGGGAAAATGGGACAAAATAATAAACTTCAGGTTTTGCTCAGCTTCTTTATCTGTCAACCTGTTGGTGAAAATAACAACAAATTCACTTTAGTCACTAACCTTTGAATTCCTTGGCTCTGACTTCTCGTTATAATTTTAAGTAAATAAACACGCCACCATACCTGATTATCCTCTGTGAATAACTTAGAGGACGTGTGAATTCAAATGAAGAAAACAGAAAAATAGAGTCTCAGATGCTCTTACTAATTTCTTCAATTCGGTTGTGAAAAAGCTGCTAATCTCTCTCAGTTTAATGAGTTAATCTTCAAGCAGTTCCAATGTCATTTACCCAAACAACCCACTGGAAATATTATACATGTAGTTTGTATTGATGATTTCTAGCTGCTTCAATACCAATTCCAAAAATGACACTCTGGCTATTCAAGTTAAAATGGTTTGTTTCCTGAATATATAAAAGTGTTCATTAATTGGATCTTTTGCTGGCAAAGATGATTGCTCATAAAAGAAGCGTTCTTTTAACCAGAATATGCACATGCGTGAAGATATTGTTTACTCCTTCTAAAATGGAAGCGCACAAAAACAAGGAAAAGAGTTCAAAAATGAAACTGGCATGGGCGCATGCGTAAATGAATAGTATTCCACTCTTCTAATATGAAGTGTTCAAACAGGAAGGAGAAAGTCCTCAGTTCCGGACACTAATCCTTGAAGAGGCAGCCCAGTGATGATCACGCGCCAGGTTAGAATGTTAGTAAATTAAACATAACGCTTCAGAGTCGCATGGCTACCACACTGTCACTTGCGCAGACAGTGTAAGATTTCTAACGCTAGTCCGACGCTAATAAAAGCACTGTTACCGAAAAAGGGTACAATACTCAATATTTTATACGGCCGAAAAAACACACGACGCTAAAATGATAAACAGACCTCCACACTCCAACTAGCCAATTGCAAAAAATGTGACGCAGTTCAGTAAATTTAAATACAGTTCTAGAAGTTCAAAAATAGATTCATGAAAGAACGAAATGAACTACTATTTTAACAAAAACTAATAAAAACAGGAACAAGTTAATTAATGGAATTAATATTTAACTCCTGCTTGAAAATCACAAAGATCCATAAAAGATAATGAATTCACTTAGCTTGCTTCTTTCTTTCACCGGAACGTTTTCTAAGTTTCTTCTTAAATCTCCAACACTTTCCAGAACCAAAATAACTAATTTTAGGCACAAGGGCCTAACTAAAGTTTTCTAAATCTTAAGAGCTTCAAACATAGGACCTTCCAGCTGGGCTTCTGACAATGAAAGGCGGTTTAGAATGTTCCAACAATGCCTTTCTGTTACTTCTGACCAATCACTGATCCTTTTGGAAGTCTCCATTTTGACTTGGGAAGCTCTCCACACTCTGCACAGAAAGTTAAGGCCCAAACCATACTTTATGTTAATCATATCCTCATTCTACCACATTCAACCAAATCCCACGAAACCTGACACGTGTATACCGGGGTGCGCGGGAAGTCTCACACGCGATTTCAGCAGGGTACATGTATTACAGGGGTTCGCGTGAAGTTTTTTGTTCGCGTGAAGTTTTTCACGCGATCGGGCCTGGGGGAGCGGGCTACGTGTATTTCAGGGGTTTGCGTGAAGTTTTTCACGCGATCGGGCCTGGGGGAGCGGGCTACGTGTATTACAGGGGTTCGCGTGAAGTTTTTCACGCGATCGGGCCTGGGGGAGCGGGCTACGTATATTACAGGGGTTCGCGTGAAATTTCTCACGCGATCGGGCCTGGGGGAGCGGGCTACGTGTATTACAGGGGTTCGCGTGAAGTTTTTCACGCGATCGGGCCTGGGGGAGCGGGCTTCGTGTATTACAGGGGTTCGCGTGAAGTTTCTCACGCGATCGGGCCTGGGGGAGCGGTGTATTACAGGGGTTCGCGTGAAGTTTTTCACGCGATCGGGCCTGGGGGAGCGGGCTACGTGTATTTCAGGGGTTCGCGTGAAGTTTTTCACGCGATTAGCCAGGGTACGTGTATTTCAGGGGTGCGCGGGAAGTTCGACACGCGAATATACTGGGCGCGTGTATTTCAGGGGTGCGCGGGAAGTTCCACACGCGAATAGCCTGGGCGCGTGTATTTCAGGGGTGCGCGGGAAGTTCCACACGCGATTAGGCTGGGTGGGTCACAGGTGTTCCCTGTACACCCTCGACGGCCCCTGCAGGCAGCCCACAAAACAGGGGACTACCCTGCACACCTGCTCATGTCCCCCTGCACCCCCACCCCCCAGCAGTGCAGGGGCAGCCTCCACCAGGCCCCCACCCATGTCTCCCACCACCCCCACCCCCCAGCAGTGCAGGGGCACCCTCCACCAGGCCCCCACTCATGTCTCCCACTACCCCCACCCCCCACCATCCAGGGGCACCCTCCACCAGGCCCCCACTCATGTCTCCCACCACCCCCACCCCCCACCATCCAGGGGCACCCTCCACCAGGCCCCCACTCATGTCTCCCACCACCCCCCAGCCACCAGGGGCAGCCTCCACCAGGCCCCCACTCATGTCTCCCACCACCCCCACCCCCCAGCAGTGCAGGGGCACCCTCCACCAGGCCCCCACCCATGTCTCCCACCACCCCCACCCCCCAGCAGTGCAGGGGCACCCTCCACCAGGCCCCCACCCATGTCTCCCACCACCCCCACCCCCCAGCCACCAGGGGCAGCCTCCACCAGGCCCCCACTCATGTCTCCCACCACCCCCACCCCCCAGCAGTGCAGGGGCACCCTCCACCAGGCCCCCACCCATGTCTCCCACCACCCCCACCCCCCACCATCCAGGGGCACCCTCCACCAGGCCCCCACTCATGTCTCCCACCACCCCCACCATGCAGGGGCACCCTCCACCAGGCCCCCACTCATGTCTCCCACCACCCCCACCCCCCACCATCCAGGGGCACCCTCCACCAGGCCCCCACTCATGTCTCCCACCACCCCCACCCCCCAGCCACCAGGGGCAGCCTCCACCAGGCCCCCACTCATGTCTCCCACCACCCCCACCCCCCAGCAGTGCAGGGGCACCCTCCACCAGGCCCCCACCCATGTCTCCCACCACCCCCACCCCCCAGCCACCAGGGGCAGCCTCCACCAGGCCCCCACTCATGTCTCCCACCACCCCCACCCCCCACCATCCAGGGGCACCCTCCACCAGGCCCCCACTCATGTCTCCCACCACCCCCACCCCCCACCATCCAGGGGCACCCTCCACCAGGCCCCCACTCATGTCTCCCACCACCCCCACCCCCCAGCCACCAGGGGCAGCCTCCACCAGGCCCCCACTCATGTCTCCCAGCACCCCCACCCCCCAGCAGTGCAGGGGCACCCTCCACCAGGCCCCCACCCATGTCTCCCACCACCCCCACCCCCCGGCCACCAGGGGCAGCCTCCACCAGGCCCCCACTCATGTCTCCCACCACCCCCACCCCCCACCATCCAGGGGCACCCTCCACCAGGCCCCAACTCAATTCTCCCACCACCCCCACCATCCAGGGGCACCCTCCACCAGGCCCCCACTCATGTCTCCCACCACCCCCACCCCCCACCATCCAGGGGCACCCTCCACCAGGCCCCCACTCATGTCTCCCACCACCCCCACCCCCCAGCCACCAGGGGCAGCCTCCACCAGGCCCCCACTCATGTCTCCCACCACCCCCACCCCCCAGCAGTGCAGGGGCACCCTCCACCAGGCCCTCACTCATGTCTCCCAGCGTGCTACGTGTATTTCAGGGGTGCGCGGGAAGTTCCACACGCGAATAGCCTGGGCGCGTGTATTTCAGGGGTGCGCGGGAAGTTCCACACGCGAATAGCCTGGGCGCGTGTATTTCAGGGGTGCGTGGGAAGTTCCACACGCGAATAGCCTGGGCGCGTGTATTTCAGGGGTGCGCGGGAAGTTCCACATGCGAATAGCCTGGGCGCGTGTATTTCAGGGGTGCGTGGGAAGTTCCACACGCGAATAGCCTGGGCGCGTGTATTTCAGGGGTTCGCGTGAAGTTATTCACGCGATCGGGCCTGGGGGAGCGGGGTACCACTCACCCTCTGCCTTGCGTGTAGAAGAACGCGTAGCCAACACCCGCTGTGAAGTAATAGCGTGTGAACCCCAACGGATGGAAAACACATGCACCGCACGAAAAGCACGTACAGAACATAAAGGCACGCGGGATCACCAAGCCCTGCCAGGGCAACGCCCGTGCGCAAAACGTCACGGACGCGCTTACGCTGTAAGGGCCTTTGGTCCAATAAAATGGCGTACGGCCAACGCCCGTGCGCAAAACGTCACAGACGCGCTTACGCTATAAGGGCCTTTGGTCCAATGAAATCGCGTACGCGTGCTGACGCACTTACGCGCTAAGGGCCTTTCCTCGATTTTCACGCTGAGGTGCAGGATTTTCACGTGCCAAATCACTCCGTATCAAGCTGGCCACGCGAAAACACAGAAGACCACGCTCCTGCCCAGAA
The DNA here is from genome assembly GCF_040938575.1 of Ambystoma mexicanum. Lineage (NCBI taxonomy): Eukaryota > Metazoa > Chordata > Amphibia > Caudata > Ambystomatidae > Ambystoma > Ambystoma mexicanum. The sequence continues at coordinate 569,991,648 of NC_090938.1, read as the reverse complement.
GGCCGAATTACTGCCCCCCAGTGCCCCGAGCAGCCTCCCACGTGCCATCTGCTGTTGCCTGCCTGCCTGCCTGCCTGCTGCCACCGTGCCCTGCCATTTGGTGCCTGCACATCAGCCATCTGCAGGTGTCCAGTTGCTGTGTCCACCCCTGCTGGAACAGAAGACTCCCGACTCGGATAACATCGCTCCACAGCCCAGCCCCAGGACCCAGTTGCCCACCCACTCCTGCCCCTGGGGTTGCCATGTCGGGCACATCAACATCTGGCACCAGTGGCAACCCCCAGCCAGAGGGGCAGACGGGCACCAGCTTCACTGCCACCGAAGTTGGTGTCTTGGTGGAGCAAGTCCTGGGGCAGTATGATGCCCTCTTCGGATCGTCCCGCGCCAACAAGGAAGGACGGGACAGGATCTGGGCCGACTGTGTGGTTGCCATCAACGCGGAGGAGGTGGCAACCCTCACCATCCAGAAGGTCAAGAAGCGCTGGGAAGACTTGAGGTCCAGGACCCTCATGAAGGCCCGGCGCCTCGTGGAGGGGGGCCGGGGCCGCATGAGTTCCATCCAGTTGAGGGTCCTGGAACGCGCACACCCAGCGCTCCACGCCCAGGTCCTTGAGAGGGAGACCCGTCTGGAGTTGAGCGGTAAGTGGCCAAGCATTGCTGTGTGAGACAGGGCATGTTGCAGTGTGCTGGTTGTCTGATACTTGCCTGCATGTGTGACATAGGCCATGTACGCATGTATGTGTGCAGGGACATCATGGGAATGCATGTGCGACCTGTAATGTGTGAACCGCACGGTTGTTGCATGTGTTTGAATGCGACATGGGGAGCCCTGTGCAGATTGCACACATGACAGCATGGCAGTCTCTGTTCCTGGACATTGGTGGGGGCGAGGGATGGGTGCTGATGCCAGATACATATGTGGTATCCATGTCTGTGTGCCTGACCTGCGTGTCTGTGACTTGTGAGTGCCATGGATGCATGACACATGTCTGTGACAATGTACAGATTCACTGATGCAGCCTAGTCATCCTTGTATGCACTGTGATTGGGGTGTACGGGGCCAGATGGATGTGACTGAGGTGAAGTGTGTGCATGTGATAGGCATGACCCATGATGCATGTGAGTCCCATTACATTGTATGATTCGAGAGTCCATTGGACATGCATTGAAATGTCCATGGCACGCACCATGACTGTCACTGTGTGTGTTTTGCCTGGACTGACACATGTGTTGTGGTGTGACATGATGGAAGTGTACTTTGACAGTGGCACTCATCTGCTATTGCTTCCTGTCTAGGGGACCATTGTACAGTACCCTGATGCTTGTGTTCTATGTCTCCCTCTACGCAGCGGCTATTGAAGGAGAGGGCGGTGACGGCGCTGTGGAGCAAGGCGGCAGGGATGCCCCCACGGCTGCAGCGGAAGGGGTGGGTGAGCCCCCACAGGGGCCTGCTACGGCGGTAGACGGCGAGGAGCCATCCAGGTTGGTGGTTTCCACAGAGGAGGAGGAGGCCGCCACTGAGGCGCACATGGGGCCTGGTGGGGGCATCCCTGATGGTGCAAGTGGTGCAGTCCAGGGGCAGGGGCAGGAGGCAGCACAGGTCACCATGGAGGGGCCTGTGCATGTCGCTGTCCCTGAACCTGTGGGTGCACCACCTTGCACCAGCAGGGATGCCCCGTCCCAGGCCCGTCCGCAGGTAGAGGGGATGTCCATGTCATCTGACTCCCCTCCACCTGCGGACGAGGGGACCCCTGGCCGTGTGGAGAAGGTCCTGATTGGGGTCGCGATGCGCACGGCTGTGATTCGTGATGCCGTGCGTGCTTCCCAGGAGGAGCACGCACGTCATCATGAAGAGCACCGTGCCGACGTGGCCCAATTGGGATCGGCCATGTTCGGGGGTTTCCTGCATGTGTCGGCCAATCTGGCGGCCCTCTCCTCCTCTGTGGAGACTATACGCCAGTCGTTCTCCTTGCCGTCTTCCGGCCCAGATGCCACCAGGGCCCCCTGTGGACCTGCCCTGACCAATGCAGCCAGCTCGGTGGGGATCCCATCCCTGCCACAGTCGGGAGTCAGAGGTCCAGCAGGGGTGGACAACACAGCAACTGGACCCCAGCAGATGGAGGATGTGACGGCATCATCGGGCAGGGCACGTGCACGACGGCGTCGGTGGTTTCCATCATCCTGGATGCGGTCGTGCTGGCAGAGGCAGTGGCGTCGGAGGCAGCAGCAGGCTCGACGTGGGAGGCATCATGGCTCGGGGCCGTCAAGATCAGAGGGGCAGGCATCGGCCGGAGGGCAGGAGAACCCTGGGATGGTAGTGTCTTCCGTGTGGGAGCAGTTGGTCCAGCGGATAGGTGCGGAGCGGCAGCGGGCGGAAGAGGAGCGGCTCACCATGGTCAGGGCGGAGTTCTCCATGCGTCGGGCGTTGAGGCGGGCTGAGTGCCTCGAGGAAGTTTGAGGTGAACATGGGGTTATCCCTGCGAGACCTCGGGGCCAGGACAGAGTCCCGCCTCCAGGACATCGACATGGAGTTCGATGATGCCCTGGCCGGCAACATCACAGAGTGAGCCGCAGGACTTGCCCGCTGCCATTGTATATAGTTATATAGTTAGTGGTAGGTTTCCTTTAAATTTTATTTTTTTTTATTTGGTTGCGATTGGACAATGCGCCACTTTTTTGTATATAGTTCAGTTTTTAGTTAGTTGACATAGTTAGGTTTCATTTGGTTGGGCTCATGGACCCGGGATTGTCTTGTAAATAGTTATTCTATGGATTTGTTGATTTCTTGGATTTTTTTCATGGACATTCTTCTTCTTTTTGTTGTTTTGCTTTGTGGTTTTTCTATTTTCATTTCCATTCAAGTTGATTTTCAATACATTTTTATTTTCATCCTTCAATGTGTCGTATCATCTCATTGCTTTCATGCATGTCATGTTGGGTGTTTTAACATTCACTTGCAGCCATTGTGTGTGACAGACATGTGTTCATTTGCATTATTTACATTGGGTGTGTAACATGTAATTGCCTTTGATATGTGGGTGGATGTGATAGTTGGTTGGGCCTTTTGGCAGGGGAGGATGGCCATTACGGACATGATTGGGGATTGTTGGGACCCAGGTGCAGGGGGGCATGGATGGGACATGGGCGAGGGCCTGCTGGCAGGTGTCCCATAGTGCTGGGGGGTGGGGGTGGTGGGGGACATGAGTTGGACATGGGTGGGGGCCTGCTGGCAGGTGCCCCACAGTGCTGGGGGGTGGGGATGGTGGGGGACATGAGTGGGGGCCTGGTGGAGGGTGCCCCTGGATGCTGGGGGGTGGGGGTGGTGGGAGACATGAGTGGGGGCCTGGTGGAGGGTGCCCCTGGATGCTGGGGGGTTGGGGTGGTGGGAGACATGAGTGGGGGCCTGGTGGAGGGTGCCCCTGCACTGCTGGGGGGTGGGGGTGCAGGGGGACATGAGCAGGTGTGCATGGTAGTCCCCTGTTTTGTGGGCTGCCTGCAGGGGCCATCGAGGGTGTACAGGGAACACCTGTGAGGACCCACCCAGCCTAATCGCGAGTGGAACTTCCCGCGCACCCCTGAAATACACGTACCCTGCTGAAATCGCGTGTAAAACTTCCCGCGCAACCCTGAAATACACGCGCCCAGGCTATTCGCATGTGGAACTTCCCGCGCACCCCTGAAATACACGCGCCCAGGCTATTCGCGTGTGGAACTTCCCGCGCACCCCTGAAATACACGCGCCCAGGCTATTCGCATGTGGAACTTCCCGCGCACCCCTGAAATACACGCGCCCAGGCTATTCGCGTGTGGAACTTCCCGCGCACCCCTGAAATACACGCGCCCAGCCTATTTGCGTGTGGAACTTCCCGCGCACCCCTGAAATACACGTAGCACGCTGGGAGACATGAGTTGGGGCCTGGTGGAGGGTGCCCCTGGATGGTGGGGGGTGGGGGTGGTGGGAGACATGAGTGGGGGCCTGGTGGAGGGTGCCCCTGGATGGTGGGGGGTGGGGGTGGTGGGAGACATGAGTGGGGGCCTGGTGGAGGCTGCCCCTGGTGGCTGGGGGGTGGGGGTGGTGGGAGACATGGGTGGGGGCCTGGTGGAGGGTGCCCCTGCACTGCTGGGGGGTGGGGGTGGTGGGAGACATGAGTGGGGGCCTGGTGGAGGGTGCCCCTGCACTGCTGGGGGGTGGGGGTGGTGGGAGACATGGGTGGGGGCCTGGTGGAGGCTGCCCCTGCACTGCTGGGGGGTGGGGGTGCAGGGGGACATGAGCAGGTGTGCAGGGTAGTCCCCTGTTTTGTGGGCTGCCTGCAGGGGCCGTCGAGGGTGTACAGGGAACACCTGTGAGGACCCACCCAGCCTAATCGCGTGTGGAACTTCCCGCGCACCCCTGAAATACACGTACCCTGCTGAAATCGCGTGTAAAACTTCCCGCGCACCCCTGAAATACACGCGCCCAGGCTATTCGCGTGTGGAACTTCCCGCGCACCCCTGAAATACACGTACCCTGCTGAAATCGCGTGTAAAACTTCCCGCGCACCCCTGAAATACACGCGTCCAGGCTATTCGCGTGTGGAACTTCCCGCGCACCCCTGAAATACACGTACCCTGGCACCCTGGCTAATCGCATGTATAACTTCACGCGTACCCCTGATATGCACGTTACCCGCTTTGCGTTCCTTGTTTGGCAGCCCTGTAAACTGGTCCAGGGTTAGCGCAGCCCTTTGCGATGATTTAGCGATTTTGATGGCTTTTCCTTGCGCGAGGGCGTTCTTGGGGGCGTTACTGGCGCTGCTGCAGGGTCGCTGCGATACTCTGCGCCACGGCTGGTTTGGGAGCCTAAAATCCATGAATACGCTGTGCGCGGAAATCGGTTTTAGCGCACGTGCCTGGCGCAGACAATCGCACGCGGACACTCTGCGCCAGCCGCTTGCGACACTTTTCTGCGAAATTCTATGAATTACCCTGTAAATCTATTGAACCTCTGCAATCAAGGGGATTGCAAATATAATTGATAGCCCCCTGACAGGCATGTTGGAATAGCAAAGGTACGTAAAACATCAATTTGATGTATATTATGTTATGTTAAGTTGACTTGTACCGCATACCGTTACCATTGGTATGGTCGGCGTTCACAAGGTTCTGTAAAAGAATAGGATGGGTAGGTTAGTGGGATAAAGGGAGTAGGATAGAGGTTATGATTTTCTGTTGGTTCTTGTAGAACCAGGAGGAACTGGAATCTAGTGCAGTTCAGCTTTCTAGGTGTGTTTGGATTATGCACACAGGGGCTGTTGTGTCGGGTTTGGCAGTGTCCAGTGATTGGGCGTTTGTTTGCAGCAGTTAGTTTCGTGATGTATGTGTGGGTTGTGTGTTTCGGTGGGGATTAGACTGATCCAAAAGATCGTGTGAGGTAAGTGTGGAGTATGCTGGACTGGAAATCAGAAGTGGGAGGTTGGTAGTTGGTGTTTCTCTTTTCGGTCCCTATCGGTGTCACTGGTAGTGTTCATTTTGTACTGGTAATTGGGAGTTGAATAACCATGTCATTTTCAGAAAGTGAGGTGCTCTTTTATTGTCCTGATTTCCTTTGGCATTGTGTTCCATGCATTAGCAATTAGACGTGAGAGTGTGGTTCCTCTGAATTTCCTTTTCTCATATTTTTTGTTTTGATTTGGAGGTCGTTGCTGGAGCTTAGGTCTCTTCCAGGTTGATAGCAGTTGAACTTACCCTGAAAGAATTCAGCTCCTTGTCTGTGTTAGGATTTATGGGCAATGCAGAGGGCTTTGAATTTAATTATTTTTTTATTGGGAGCCAATATAGGCTT